>NW_026706970.1:0-412114 GCF_024137745.1 Phymastichus coffea | reverse complement strand
ATCATTTGAGTAATTCGTTGTTTTTCTTTGTAAAGACACTTATCTGAAATATTTTAACGATACAATGTTGTTGTGCAGGTAAAAGCGTGTGTAAATATCAGGCCGGTCAGAACGGTGTGACGGTGTCGGTAGTGTCCAACTGCCATAGCAGCAGTGGCAGCAATAACAACGGCGGCAGCAGCAGCGGAAGCAGTAGCGGAGTGACCAGTTCGGCAGCGGATTCGGGCGAATCGGCGTCGGTCGACGAAAGCATCGAAGGTGACAGCGACGGTGAAGTCAGTCGCATCGACTTTCGCGGTGTAAATCTGCGCACCAAGAAAAAGCGAGACGCGGCGGGGCGAGATGACAGCGATGTCGTGCATCAACAACCTGAAAGGCCAATGTCGTGGGAAGGAGAACTGTCCGATCAGGAGATGTCGTCCAACACTATCACTCAGGTTGGTTTATCGTCGAATTTAAGTATTCATCCACAGCTTGATGAAAAGCATCGTTTACCAAATCTGATGTGAAATCACTGCAGGATCACGAGGAGACATCGATGGAAGGCGTGCAAGTGTGCAGTTCGAGTCCCAGTCCTCAAGAACACAAGTTTCCAATCAAACCCGAACCGGACTTTCGCTCGAGTCCTGGTCTACAGAGCCTTGCTGGCAATTCGCTGAACGAAACGATCGTCGCCGTACCTCATGTGCAACAGCAGCTCCATCATCACCAGCAACAGCAGCAGCAGCAGCATCACCACCACCAGCACCAGCATCAGCAGACGCAGCAGCAGCAACAACAGCAGAATCTCGAGCAGGGACAGCAAAGCGACCTGCCACTTCTCGTTGGCAAACTGCTCGGCGGCTGCAGCAGTTCCACGCCCAATCACAGTCCTGTGCTCATACCTAGGCACCATCTCACCAAACACAGCCATACTCGATCTCAGGTGAATAACTTTTACTCAACGCGGAGGGCTCAGCTACGTTGGAAGCTACTTTAATCGTCGTGTTTTATCTACACAGGTCCCATCGCCAGACTCAGCGATTCATTCGGCGTACAGCGTGTTCAGTTCGCCAACTCAATCGCCGCACGCTGGTCGTCACTCGGCCCTCGGTCCCGGTTCGCCAGTACCCTCCTCATCGCTCTCACTCTCCCGGCACAGCTTTAACAATTCTACGTCCTCGCTGTCGCTCTCGTTGTCGCACTCGCTGTCGCGCAACAATTCGGACGCGTCGAGCAGCTGCTACAGTTACGGCTCTCTCAGTCCGCCGACGCATTCGCCAGTCCAGCAACGTCACGCGCATCATCACGCCGCCGCTCAACAACAGGCTGCTGCGCTACATTTACAATCGGGAGTCGCCCAAGCGGCGCATCATTATGCCGCTGGCCCAGGAGTCGCAGCTGGAGACTCGAGCGACGCTCACCTCGATGATCAAGACGACTGTAGATTGCCCTCCGCACCGTCCGGCATCTCCACCAGGCAGCAGCTCATCAACAGTCCCTGCCCGATTTGCGGTGATAAAATCAGCGGATTTCACTACGGTATTTTCTCTTGTGAGTCCTGTAAGGTGAGTATTGTCGTAAGAATTCATAACCATTCATTAGCGAGCATATTATCAGTTTGGTAAGTCATCCGGAAGTATGTAATACTGACTTTACTTAAAATTGCAGGGCTTTTTTAAGAGGACGGTGCAAAATCGCAAAAATTACGTGTGCCTTAGAGGGGCAGGCTGTCCGGTAACGGTGGCAACGCGCAAGAAATGTCCAGCCTGCCGCTTCGACAAGTGCCTCAACATGGGTATGAAGTTAGAGGCGATCAGAGAGGATCGAACGCGCGGTGGCCGTAGCACTTATCAATGCACGTACACGTTGCCTGCCAATTTGATGGGTAGTCCAGGCATGAGCTCCGACAAGATGGGTCAAGGTGGTCCTTGCAGTCCTGCGTCCGTAGGTGGCGAGCATCATCACTCCATGAAGCAGCACTCCAATCATTCCCACAAAGTGCAGGTGGTACCGCAGCTACTTCAGGACATCATGGATGTCGAACATTTGTGGCATTACAATGATAACGACAGAGTTGGCGCTATGAGCTCGCTTAATCTTTCTCAGGTACTTATTAGTTGCTAGAACGACATTTAATAATATCAATTGAATCACAATCACTTAATAATTCAATCGTTTCCAAATTCTCGCTAAATTCACAAAGTCGATTAACGGTTCTTTTGAAATTCACAGTCACTGCCCAATAGCGCGAGTGGTGACTCGTTGAGCGGCTTGAGTACTTCGAATGGTCTAGCTAGTAGTTCAAGTGGTAGCAATCTGAGCAGTGCCACGAGCAATGGCAATCTCACCCCTCAACCAGACCCAATTCGCCCAAATTCAACCAATTCAGCATCATCCACTCCGACTTTGGAACAGCAACACTCACCTCCGTCTCTTTCGTCCAGCAATCCACCGAGTAGCTCGTCTAACAGCAACTCTACGCAGCATCCGGATTTTCTGTCAAACTTGTGCAATATCGCTGATCATCGACTCTATAAGATCGTTAAATGGTGCAAAAGTCTGCCTCTCTTCAAAAATATTTCCATCGACGATCAGATTTGTTTGCTCATCAACTCCTGGTGCGAATTACTACTATTCTCTTGTTGTTTTCGTAGTATGAGCACTCCTGGTGAAATTAGGGTTTCGCTTGGCAAGTCTATTACTCTGGAGCAAGCTAAACAGCTGGGACTGGCTACGTGTATCGAGAGAATGCTGGCATTCACAAATAATTTGAGGCGACTCAGGGTCGATCAATACGAATATGTCGCTATGAAGGTAAATTGACAATCCAAATAAATTTATCTGCGATACGTTATAAAAGCAGCCATTATACATTAATAAAAGAAATATATGACCCGAGCTTGATTGGCAATCAATATTTATTTTTTTTATTCAGGTAATAGTGTTGTTGACATCGGATACGAGTGAATTAAAGGAGCCTGAGAAGGTGCGCGCCTCGCAAGAAAAAGCTTTGCAAGCGCTACAACAATACACAATCGCTAGGTATCCGGAAATGCCAGCCAAGTTCGGTGAGCTTCTACTACGAATCCCTGACCTACAAAGAACTTGTCAGGTAGGCAAAGAGCTTCTGAGCGCCAAGCGTGCAGAAGGTGAAGGTTGCTCCTTCAATCTTTTGATGGAATTGCTTCGAGGGGACCATTAATGCAATTCTAACAAGTGCAGTATAAGCGCAGATATGTCATAGTACGCGACTGTCTGAAGTGAGAACGATAAAATTATTGAGGGAAGAGCTTTATTATCAAAAAACAAAGAAAAAAACAAGAAAACAAAAAATGAAAAGCAAGAAAAAATAACGGGGGCTCGTAAAGTTCGCGACGAACTTTTTTTACGAAGCAACCTGTTTTTTCTTTGCGGAATATATTCCTCGACTAAATGTGGTTGTTAGGTACTTATTTAATTGTAAAAGTCTAAATCATACTTTAAAGCTATCGTACATTATTTGACACTTGAAAAACAAAGCGAAACATTTCGTAAAAGTTTATATTTATTAAAAGATATACTTATTTTGAGTAGGAACAAATTAATGAATTTCTTTTGTAATTTTGTAACTTAGGTTTTCTTTATTTAGAAGTTTGAATTAGATTCGTACTTCTGTATATGATATTCGTTTCATCAAATCGATAAATTGGTAGAAGATAAGAAATCCATTATCAATCAAAATTTTATGGTAAAAATATTTTTAAATCGTACTATAATACAGGTTTTTACGCTGATATTAACGCTCTTTAAATTGTGTTTGCTTATTCGAAATATCTTATTTTTCTAGCAATATGTTAGAAAAAAACGGATATATTCGAATAGCAGACCTAAAGCTCTTTCACAAGTGATATGTTCGTGATTTTCAAATTTGGCATATTACGGGTCCATGAACTTCAATTAAAATTAAATCATACGAACGTTGAAAGTTTATATATAGAAACTTTTTAAAAATTATGAAAGTAAAATGACGAAAAATGCGCATGTCCGTGTTAGCGTTAGCTCGTGGTGACGGGACTACTTTTCTATAGAGTTATTTCAAAAGTATGTAAACTGATAAAGGACTTATATAAAAAAAAATATATATATATTATATTATTATAAAAAAAATAAAATTTATATATACAGTTTATAAATATGCATATACGAATAGATAGATACAGCTATATAAATATATTATATTTTTTACTGAAAAATGCTTCCATACAAGGCCTGCGTGAATTTAGCATTCCTGCCTTAAAATATACAGGAGTTTCGTAGTAGCCTACAGTATGATTGTGCGTCCAATGTGCTTTGAATGAAAAGACGAGACTGACAAAAATAACGCTAAAATCCAGGGGATCGCAAGCGAATGCACGTTTTTGTGCCAGTGTTATAAAAAAAAGTTATTTTGACCATATGTATTTTTTGCTCGCTCCAAATTTTATGTCATTATTAAAGGCTTCTACTATTTACTATGAAAATTGATCGAATCAAAGTGATAAAAGACAGAAAAAATTAATGTACATTTCGTTGGAATGCAACGTATACATATGTCAATCATAATTCGTGCATTTGCATATTTAGACATCCGTTTTTACTCGTGATCTTGTGTTAGTATGTTTGTACATCTGAAAATATTTTGTGAGCGAGTGAGTCGAAAATTAGATTAAAAATAATAAGCGTGGATCGCAGTGTGCGCCAATACAGTGCAGCAAAAATCTGCAATTGCCAAGGCCACATTTTGTTATGGTTACTAATTAAGGTACCAGTATTTTTATCGTTTAACAATTTTACTTAAGTTCAATGCATAATGCCTTCGTATCCCAGTTTCGCGAACAAAATGTACTTAAAAAGTCAATGATGAATACTGTACTGTAAAGGACTTGGATATCTATATGGCGCTCTTTCATACCTTTGTCTGGAAAAGGTACATCTCATGTTATCGTTCTTTCATTTATAATTGTATCCGTACTTCATAACAGCTATAATAGGTTTTTTATTAAAAATAAGAAAGTGAGTCGATAACTGTGGCCTGAGTTATAAAACTGCAATTTATTTATTCGTGGAAGTATCTTTTTATATAAAGAATTTTCGTTTGAATTGAATTTATATGAATTTGTAAGGTGTTCCATTTTTCTTTTCCGACTTGAGGCCATAGTTTATCATAAAAATAGTTTTACGAGGTACATTGGATTTCCTTTTAAATACATGCATGCCCGGTAATTAAAAATTTTTTTATCAATAAACAGAATATAAAAATTTTGAATATATGCTGAAAGACAAAATAGCTTAAAAGTGTTGCGTATTACATGCTTACGGTATTTATTTTCTTGATGATTAGTTTACAATAGTTTCCAAAATCGTGTAACTGAATAAACCTTTCCTTATAAACAAAAATCTGTAATCTATTTAAAATTTTCATATCATGAAAATTAGTGGGAATATTAATAACTAAAAGTGATTTTTTTTTTAAATCGAAAAATATATTTTTATTTCATAAGGGAAATTGAAAATTTTAATTTACGTACAAGAGTGAAAATTTTGTCTCCGATTTATTTATATGAATAATCATATAACAAAAGTATATACTTTGAACAATTAAATAGCATATAATTGGCAATTGAAAAACATTCAGTATTTATCACAATTGGTAATTAATTGGTATTGGTAACAGAAATTAATCAATAATGTTCACAGATGAATTTAACTTTCCACAGCTAAAAGTGTATATACATGTAGTAATATACTAACTACGTTATCGTGATAAATTTTTTAATAACAAATTGCCGCGTTGAGTGCCTGAAAATTCGTTTAAGTGAATTATTTTCAAGTACGACTTGTAATAGGAGTGCGTGTTAAATATAGGAAAAATAAAGTTAGATATTTGCCTGTTAAAAAGTGACTATTCTATGTTTCTATTTTTATAGTAGCTATTATATCTACATTTAATGTAATCGTGTAATGCAATTTTTTACATTGTTTTTCTTGTGATTCCCTGAATGTTTGCAACAAAAAGAAATATTCATGAATCATCATTAATACTAAGACAATTACTGTGGCAATCGAATGTAAACTTTATAAAATGCGTAATGAATAACTATTGCGACTTGCATTTTTTGTTGGGAATAGCTCTCGTCTATAAATACATTTTATTGAATTTCTTAAAATGAAGTTCTGCCAATAACGACAATATTTAAACAAGATAATTGTGTAGAGCAAATATAAGACAAAAGTTATTCGATATTTGAAGAGCTTAATCGTGACAGACTGTATCAACAATTTTATACATATTATATATACACATCTGCTATAAATACTACGAGCGAATATAAGGAAAATAACTATTAAGATTGATTTCAGTGTATCAAACCATTCATTATCATGATTAATATCATCGATAGATACTCACTATAGTATTCTCATCAATGCTGCAAAGACCACCAACAAAAATTTTTTTATACAAAGAGAATCGTATGTGTACGATAAAAAAGCAATAGACATCTCAGAAATATACGTGTTTCTCTGTAGAGAGACAAGATCGACTAGATTTATCCATTCGAATACATTAAAAATGTAGTTTTATACGTAGATTCATTACAAATTATCATTGGAAAATAAAACACTTTTTATAAAATAAAAAATGTTCAATGTTGTTTACCCAATAATAATCATCACTTTCAGCAATAAACAAATCAACGTTTTTTTAAATTTTCATCAAAAGGGCTATTTTAAATAGAGTAGCAAATGGTGATGAATAATAATTATGTGATTAACATCAATATTTTTTTTCTAAGAATATGTTCTTCATTGATTGATAATTTTCTAATCAATTAAAAAAATTCAATGATACCATATTTCAAATCAAAGTATCCCTCTCTCGTTGCAGTTTGGTACTAAAAGCATCACGTGGTATCCGAAGAATTCCGGAACTTACGAGTCGCGACTTGGTTCTTCTGGCTTTCTTTCTCGCGCCTCTTGGTCAAAGTGCATGGTTCTCTTGTTTGGAGCTGAGGCTGACTAAGACCTAATCAGCGACTTGCACTAGTTTATTTAGCCATCCAACAATAATTTTAAAAAAATAATACATAAAAAATGACACAGAAGGCTGAGCTCGCTTGCGTTTACGCCGCACTCATTCTCGCCGACGACGATGTCGCCGTAACTGTAAGTAACCTCTAACAACATTGCTTTTTTCAAGTTTTAAAAGTTTGTTACATTTTTTAAAAGTAATTTATAATAAAATCATAAAATACTTTACTAAATTATTTACGTCATCTTTCAACTTTGTCTTGAATTTATATTTAAAAATTGGAGATATGATTTGATTTTTGGTAAGGTTATATTTATACATACAATCGTTTGTTAAAAAAAATTTATTGTTAACTTGGAATATAATGGAAACAATTTTTTATAGAATTTTTATAGAATCAGCTATTTTATAGAATTTGTACCCGTAATTGTCTCATTGATTATAACTAAAAATTGCTATAGCATGAATAACATGTTTAAATGTTTAATTCTACTAATGTTTCTAAGATATCATTTGCGTATTGCGTAGAAATGGATAATTTATTGACAAAGTGAAACCAAACAATATGAATTATTCAATTCTAATTTGAGAAAATAAATAAAGGTTCAAGTAATCTAATTTATAGAAAGTTGAACTATCAAATTTGAACTGAAATATTGTTTAATTTTAGTTTAATTAAAAATAAGCCATTTTAATACTAATCAATCAATTGCTGAAGGGTGAGAAGATTCAGACTATCCTCAAGGCAGCCAATGTTGATGTTGAGCCATACTGGCCTGGTCTCTTCACAAAGGCTCTTGAAGGTGTCAATGTCAAGGACTTGATCACCAAGATTGGTGCTGGAGCTGGTGCTGCTCCCGCAGCTGGTGGTAAGAATTCATTTTTTTTTAAATTTTATTGTCCTCTTTCATCCACCAGACTACCATTAACACTTGGCTAGCATGGTCAGCATTAGAGGAGAAATTGATGTTAAAAAAAACCTGTAAGGTTGCATAAGTTAATTCGAACCGAGGTTTTTTTATCTACAAAATAAATAGATTACAAAAATTAATTGTGATAGTAACATAGCAAATGAATGTGTATAGTGGATTTAATGAAGATTAATATAACAAAGATTAATATAATATATTCTTTTGTTACATAGTTTTACAGAAATTTAATAATATATTTTAATAGAAATAAAGATTGAAGGTATATGACATAACATAGATTAAACAAGTTTCGGTCATTTATAATTAAAATTTTGACCAAAATACTATTAATTATTCATGTACTTAACAGCACCAGTTGCTGCTGCTGCTGCTGCTGAGGCTCCGGCTGCTAAGGAAGAGAAGAAGAAGGAAGAGTCTGATGAGGGATCTGACGATGACTTGGGCTTTGGTAAGATTATATTACATTTTATTACAATTTCTATAATAATTTAACATTCCAATGATTAGTTAAGCATGTATTAGCTACTGAAACAAGCTTATGAAGAGCAATTTCTAAATGAGACTTTTATAAAAATAGTGATTACAATTGTACATAGATAGAACCTAATTTACTAATGAAAAATTATTTGCTTGTTCTGTTACAGGTCTGTTTGATTAAATCAGTACCTGTGAGTGCTCACCATTTTTGTACAGTTCTATTGTACATGTGACAAAATAAAAAAAAATTAAAAAATTGAATTTGTATAGTTTTCTATCTTATCTAATATCCTTTAAGTAACTATCAACGACATAAATTAATCCCTGTAATTGCCAACGTTGGGATTGTTCCTACACATATTTTGTCACTGGCCACTAAATTCTAAAGTGACGTCGATACAATCATAAAATCTTTCATTTAAAAATAATAGTTGCATTGTATATCTGAAAGTTGCTACGTCTATTTGGATACTTGTTAACCTGTTTTTGTTATCATCTATATCGACACTTGTTGCTTTGTATTATCCAGCCTTTGTGTTTCAAAAATTGCAAAACGAAAAGGAATCCCACTCGATGAAAAGTGCGTGCTTATCAATTTGCTGCGGATAGAAGGACGCCAGTTTTATTCGGAAAAGAAAGTACACGGAGCAACGACCGATAAGCCAATGAAAGCTCAAGAGGACGAGAGACCCTAAGCCGACTTAGGCTCCGGAGTTTCGCTGGTGCTGGGTCGTTCGGGCTCGGACAAGGGTAACCATTGGGCCGAGGCACCGGCGCCAGCGAGCACGCGATGGAAGAGCTCGTGGTGCCTGAGCTGCGAGACCTCGCAGCGAGCGAGCAGCTCGCCGTTTGCTCGGTAGATCGTGAAGTTCAGGCTACAGACGGCTATCACGTCCGGCGCCAGGTCAAAGCTCAGACTCTCGCTCCACACCGGACTGGTGCCTTCGCGCCGGATGTTGGTCTTTTTCTTCTTCAAACTCTTGCCCTCGCGCATGATGTTTACCTGCGAGTAAATCGTATTTTTTACGATCAGTGAACGTTTACGCTGATGATCAGAGTTAAAACTACGATACATACTATGGTACAAAGTTGCAAGTTCTCGTCGCCAAGTGGTTAATTGTTAAAAAATGAATAAAAAGTACCTGAACGTATGGCTCAAAAGTGACGGCGCCAGTCTCATCGTTGATCGGCAAATTCCTGGCCCTGATGACAATGACGGTGAGCTTCTCGGCGGACGGCTGATAAGACAGTGAAACCATCAGTTCACCGAGCGACGGCGCCTTGAATCTGCCGTCAGTGCCGTAGCGCATCACCGACTTGGTAACCGTTCTGGGTTCTGGTCCCAATTCTCCCAGTGTCGACATTGGGATTTGCACGTAACCAAGGTTGCGATGCTTCGCCGACGTGTCAAAGTCGTATAGCAGCACCTCGAGCGTTCGTTCGGCGAGCTGACAATTCGGAGCAACTTGGAATGCGAAATCTTCGTTGAATTCTGAAAAGCGTTGATTGTTGCCATGTTTTATTTGCGCGATTGTTCGAACGAGCCTTTGAAAAATCAATTGCAATGAAAGTGAATATTAAAATCTTGTTAAATCAACAATGATTGCTAGTGAAATATAATAAGTTAGGTGCGTGTTTGCGTGTAAATCGAACTGCGACATTTCACAACAGCCGACTGTTCTCCAATAATTTGTCAGCGGCAAATTGCGGACGATATAAGTCGCCGACAATTGGTGGGTCTACGACGCAGTCCAACAATAGACCGACATGCTATCGGCATCCAATTGAAAGAGCTGAGGTGAGAGTGACGAGAGGGTTTACCTGGATTTAACGTTTGCTTGTACGTGCGTGTCTGCTTGACTGTGCTGCGGTCCGGCAGCAGGCGTACCTTGGCGTACGGATCGGCGGTCTCGCTCAAGTCGCGTGCGCGAAGGCCGCGAGCCTGAAAGAAAGCCAAACAAATCGGCGCGCGCTCAGTTCTCGTCGGGATTGGTGCGTCGTTCAACTCGTTTCGTCGATCTACCATATAGTAGGCTTCTCGCGGAACCTCCAGGGCATTTGATTTGACGTGATAAGTTATGCGACCTCAGTCGGTGACGACACGGCGTGACGTTGGAACAGCGACCGAATCATCTCCTTCTTTTCTGTCTCTTCGGCGACGCTGTCCCACGCGACATTTGACTCCGTGTCCATGACCGCAGTGCTTTCGACTACTGTGTACTCGAGGGAGCAATTGTCTCCTAAAGACAAGGATCTGAAGTAACGAGCGAGAGATTCGTTTTCGCCCCGCTGCGACGTATAATGATGTCAACTGTGCGCGATCGCTGAGGCGGCAAGAAAGCCGAAAGAATAGCCATTGTAAAATGTACTTTTGTTTGAATAAGAAGCAATAAAGTGAGCTATTTCACGAGTAAAACAGCAAAGTTATGCGAGCGGATCGCGGTTTGTCCCTCCTCGTGGCATAGACGACTCGTTGCGAAGTTTATTCGATTTTCATGAAATTGGCTCGACGAACGCGACAAGAAGTGCGAAGTTGGAGTCGTGAGTCAGTGGTAGCGCTGCGGACGAAGAATTACCTCGACGAGCTTGACGCTGAGCAGTCCGTTGGGCGCGTCGTAGGTGAGCTGAATCTGGAGCTCGCCGCGGGTCTCGCTGGCGGAGCGCGGGCAAGATATGTCGTCGCTGTCGGTGCTGGAGAGGCGGGCGTGTAAGGAGCCGGCGTCGGAGCCGTTGGCGCTGCCGCAGCTGGACAGCGGCAGGCTGCGCAGGATCACCATGCGCTCGTCGCTCGCCACCAATGCTCCGCCGGGCAGCGGCGGCGCCAGCGGTGACGAGCCCGTCGCCTCGTCGCAGCTGCACTCCGACAAGTGGCGACCCACTGGGGCATACGACAAGCGCGATTCACTGATTCCGCCTGCCGCTTTATGATGCCGCGGACGTGCTCGACTGCGTTCTTGCGTTCGTCGCGCGTTGTCGCCCGAAGCTCCTATCAAAAGTTTACCGGTTGCTGTCCAAAGTGCCGCATCAATTTAGAGACGTGAGTTAGATCCCGTGCGTCGCCAACTCTGTACAGCGGTGACTCGGCCGATCGCGTTGAATTTCATAATGCTTAAGCAATCCAAAATGAATAGCTGGACAATTAATTGCTCGAGCGAACTTGTATCGACGTTTTCGATTCCCATTATTTCCGTCGGATGCCACATCGAATGTACTAAATTTGCCTTTTACCTTTCGACTGTACTGAAACTTTATCGGCGCGAACTGAACGCGCTGCGGCGAGGATTCGGGAGAAGTTTGATTTTGTTTAGCCGCAAACGAAATTCTTGACGATCCAGTCTGATGCCCGAACGCCAATTTTCCAATTGAGCATGAAATTACTTCGCGGTATTAACAGCGATAACTCGTTCTTTCCATTCTCTTCTTCCTTTTATCGTCGTCGGAATTTCATTTGGTAATCAATTGTTCGCGCTGATCTCTCGATGCAATTAGCTGGATTGCTTATTCGTTGTTTCCGAACGCAGCGCGTGATATATTAATGAGAGACGCGCTGCTATTTCTCTCTGTCTGTAATTTATCTCCGATGCCAAGAAGAAAACAGACGCGATCATCGCATTTCAATTTGTCGCTTCGACCGGCGCGCTACGAACGATATTCCGCGGTCATACGTACTCTCGCGCGCCTCCATGACCCGATTGTTCAGGATGGGGTCGCGCGGCTGCCGCCACTCGTCCGCCGCGGTAGCACTGCCCTGTTGCTTGCCTATGGCCGCCAGGCCGGGATGCAGATTGGCCAGCGCGTACTCCTCTTTGCACGAGTTCTTCGCCTCCTCCGCACGATTCAACAGATCTTTCTCGAACCTGTGTGCAGGGGAAAATGCCACTTCATCATTCTCTTCCGCGTACCATTGGGCTAAGCCGCGAGTTTTCCCACGACGGAAGCAACGCCACGCACCGTCGATTTGACGTCGGACAGAATGGCGCAAACGATGGTAAAATATCCCAGCTCCGCGGTATTCCAACGACAAAATGAATGACAAAACGATGGCGAGCTGCGAAGAACCTTTCGTCGAACCTAATCGTTTGCTCGCGCCGCGAGATCGATCGATAATCCGTCAAGGTTCCTTCGGCCGAGCGACGAAAGTGACGATCCGACGACTCCAGTATCAGTAGTTTCGTGAAATTCCAATGAAACTTTGTCGTCGCAGAGGCTCGCTTTCAGCGTCACGTCAAATTGCGTCCGTGCTAGTTGCGACCCCGAGCGCGAGCAACAGCTGACGGCTGGCCGGGCGTAATACGTCTTTTCGCGGCGGAATTGAGTTTCCAGCGCACTCGAGTCGAGGGGAAGAGCAAGAGAAAAAAATAAATGAAACGACAACTAATCAGAGGCCCACGAACGCGGCGGGCGAGTACGGCCCCCGCGGCGAAACCGCGGAGAAACCAACCAACGGCTTACCAATTAAGGGGAGCGCGTCGCCGCCTGGCGCAGAGCGCGTAGACGATCACGGCCGAGACGGCGCCAGCTGTGGCCCCGATGGCGCCCAGGATCGCGAACATCTCCGGGCTCGAGGGGTCCAGGTCGCCGTAGGGCCCGTTCGCCGTGCCTCCCATGCTGTCCTTCGGTCCTTGCGCACTGCCTTCTCCAGTCAGCGGCCGTTGCGTTTCCCCATCCTCCGCGGCGGCGGCGGCGCCGGCTGCTGTGCTCACCTACAGCTTCTCTGCAAAACCAAAATTGCCCACGCGCTCGATCTATCAGTGGGGACTCGATTCTTTTCGTTCGAAACTCCGGAGCACGAGACGTCGTTGGGAAAAATTATATATATATATATATATATATATTTACATATATACGTGCCGGCAGTTTTGTATTGCAGTTTCCGTCGTGGAGATGGCCGAACTAGAGCGCAACGAGCCGGCGACGAGGTTTGGCGAATGCTTTTAGCGGACCGATCGTTTTCCGTACTTTTTCTTGTTCTTCTATTTTCGGCGTGTTTCAACGATGAGCAACGCTCGGCACGATTCGCTCGTGACGCCAACGTATACTTCGTCTTCGCACCTTCGCGCGCAATTGACGACTCCGATACGCACGGCACGATGGCTCGCAGTCGACTCGGCGACGTCGAGCCCGTCGCGACGTATTTTATATATACCCGCCGCTTTCACTTCGCATTATTTCATTTCGCGCGCCAACTCCCTCCTCGTCACGTCGAAACTACTAATAACCAATTTTTCACGCTTCGTTAGCTCTCAGATCATCCGCCGTGAGCTGAAGTTTGTCGCATTGTTTCGAGTTTTCCAATGAACTTCCTAAGGACTTGCTATTGTTTCTTCCAAGTTTGCCATATAGATCATACGTATTGGCGCTCGATCGAAGATAATTCGTAAACGCGAGTACAACGTTTCGGCTACATTTGACGGACGTTGAAGTGGATCGATATTGACTGTGAATTAGTGCCGAACGGCCGTGGAATCGCGTACTCGTCTTCGATCAGATGCGGGAACAGGGATTTCAAGCTCGAGCAAAGCTCACACACGACTCAACGGTACAGAGTTCATAGGGGCTTTCATGTTCGCACTTCTCTATCGATTTTCGCGTGCGTACACCAACTCTGCAATACTTGCGTGAATTCGAGAATTCGAGTCGTTTTATTGATACTTGGTGGATAATTTTCAGCTATTATTTTTCTTTCTCTGTCATTTAGCGCGACGCTTTTTCAAACGAAGGCTTGTCTCGGAGGAATGGCTCCTTGACAACGAGCTCGTCGGAATGCTCTTTCGCGACTATTGTCACGGAGCTCGAAGATTCGCTCGACTAAGAAAGTCGGCACGTCGTTATCCGGGAATGCCGTCGGGGCAGAAGCAAATGTACATATAAAATTCGCTGTGCGCACACTGCACGAACAAATAAAGAGGGAGCTGCGCACAGGCGAGGGAGCGAGAGGCAAGAAAGCTTCGCGCCTCGGGATCTCCCTGGGGGCTGGATACGAATCGATATGTATATGGCGCCTATCTCTCGGCTATAAGCATCACGACTTCTCTTGCGGACCAAGCGGATTACGGCGAACGAGGCTCGCTCCTTTTTAATGAATCGCCGGCGTCGGCGTCGCGCCTCGTTAATCTCTGGCAGTTTAATGCGCGACTGCGAAAAATAATTAAGGGAAGAAAGGCGAGGTCGAGTGCGAACGCGGCTTATCCGCGGGGCGTCTTCTTTTGCCTCGAAACGTTAAGAGAGCTTTTAAAGCACTTTCACGCCTAGCCGAAGCTTAGGGGATCTTATTGGCAATCTATTTCAATGCCTCCGCTGCGCGCGACTGTACGCGCGCCAAGATTATTATACGTGCTCGTCGGCGCAAGATGAATCGATACCGCGACGAGCGAAGAAACGACGCTGCTACTGCTAACTGGCGCTCGAGTCCAAGTGGCTCCTTCTGCCGCGAAGACAAGTACAAAGGCAACAAAAGCGCAACGCCCGGCGGCATTGTTGCTCTTTCCGCTCGTGGAAAGAAAGCCAATAACCCTTGTCAATCTGCCGGCTAGCTTTCGCTTCCTGCCATTCACGAGTGCGCGCTTCGGCGAGTGCCGGCCCACCCGCGCGCGAGCCCTCGGAAGTGAAAGGGTCGGTTCGGTCGCACCGGGAACCGACGTCAAATGCGGGCAAGACGGGCGGCAGATCGGCCGATCTTCTTCGTGCGATTTTCGCCTGCTCGAGCACTCGCATTGATCGAGGAAACACGTTGCCCGTTACTTTATCCGAGCTTCTTCCTCGACAATGCCGCGACGCGAAAGTCCTTAGACTTGCGTAACAAGCTGCTCGTTGAGATTATTCAGAGGTTCGGTTAGCTTGCGAGTGATTGGACTGCAAGCGTTATTTGCTCTCGGGACACGCCAGTTGCGTTACGCAAGCCTCGTCCGTCAAACTTCCGTTGCGGCAATAACCACTTAGAACTGGAGAACGCGGACACGGGAGTAGAAGCCGTTACAAATGGAGTATGCGCTTTGATGATCATTATCGAGGGCGTGCTCCTGAATTTTCTTTGCCACGATCATGTGCAATATTTGCGCAACGTTTATTTCGATGCTCTTGCGCTGCCGGCGCTTACGCACAGCAGAGGCGACGAGTGAAAGCTTTTCAGATCACATATAAAAGCAATTGTCAAATATTCTCGTAGGCGTTTATACACCGCGGTTTGTCTTTCCGCTCTTCCAGTTCGGTTATTTTTAACATTTCCATTGGCTCGTTTTCTCGTTTCGTTTTAATAATCCGACTGCAAAGGCAATGTCATTTGAATTTAATTAAAAACGATCCGTCCTTTAATCCGACGGACATGAGTCAACTGCGTTGTTGAAATTAAACATGTCAAATTAGCACTTTACATGCGTCAAAAACGAAAAGCCCGTCAATTTAGTAAGAAGAAACTTTTCGAAAAATTGGCGCGCCGCTGAGATGTTTACAAACGAGATAAAAAGTGCCAAGAGAGACTCGTCATCCACCGTTATAGGACTCATCTTCCCACGGGACCCGATACCCGTGGGCCCAGTTGCAGCATGCAATCCGTAAAAGCTGCGTTGGACAACTCATCGATGCGCGGAATAGAAAAATCAGCGAGTATCAGTCGTTATTGGGACAAAGTATGAGAGAAGACAATTACACGCGCTGCTCGTGCATTGCCTGCGTTGCAATGCGCTACCGTCATTTTATCGATATACTCATGGCTTTTTCCTTTGTTCCTCTGCTAAGGACGAATAACGAGTGGGATTTTCGAAAATAATGACGCCGAATTCCCGCTCGTAAGCTCTAACCGTGCGTATAAATATAATGCCGTATACAGTTACGTGACGAACATCAGTTTGACACACGTGCGCGCGAACCTACTCACGATCGAGCTCGACGTGCGGCGACTGTCGCGAAAGTACTGCGGGCCAATGACAAAATAATATTCGTCATTTGGAGCGAATCAATCTAAACGAGGAAAAAATGACGCTTGCTCATCGACGAGTACCAATGCCAATTTACGGTGTGCTTTGGTCACCGGGTTTAATTAACTAGTGTAACAGCCGCTTTTCCGTAGAAAATAAAAAAAAGGGAAATCTCCCGAAGGATCGTCCAATAATGTATATGACCGCTGGACGCGAATAGCGATGAAACGACAACGGCAAATGACACGGACGTCGAGCGCGACGGTCAACAAGCCGCGAGTCGACCTTCAAAATCAGTCAGAGTTCAGGAAAAGTCCGCTCGATCGATGTCGCTCGACGTGGGCCCCGCAGGAGACGCAATCCAGTGGCACGGCAGACGTACAGAGCACGCGGGCGTGTCCCCAACTGCTGACGCAGTGGAGGGCCGAGCAGCCAGCCGAACGCGCAGGCTTGGAGGAGTTGGGAGGCTGCGGTGTTTTGGCCGGACAGCGATGGCTCTGTCGCCTCGCGCTATTCCAATTAATTACTCGCGCGTCGACTTGCTCGAGCGGCGAGCCAACGAACCTCTCGTTACTCGCCGCGTCTCCGTCGGAGACTATCCGTACGCCACTCTCAGCGATAGCCGATGCAACTTTCGCGGCTCCCGTTGTCGATCCACCGTAGCTAATAACGTGAAAATGCAACTTCCGCCGGTTCTACGTTAATCTCGCGCGATGCAGTAACCCCCGAACTGAGGAAATCTGAGCAACGCATCGGCCACCGAACGATCGTTACGACTCGTCGACATTGTGAATATCTTTCGAAATTAAATTCAAACGGTGCGAATCTTGTTAGTTGTCTCGAAGAATCGCCTCGTCACTGCACCACGAACTCGTACGGGAAAGAAATAAAGCTCGCGTGTGAGGCAAAAAAAAAAAACCAAACAAACCTGCTCGCTCACTGGGCTACGGTACCACGTCGACAGTCGGCCGACGTATATCGATCGAGCAGCAACAGCCAGGCGTTAGGACGAGGCGCGCGCGCGCTAAGCTTTCCTAGAAGGAGAGAACGGAGCTTTCGACTCACCGTCCGAGCGAGCGGTACGAGTGCACTGACGGTCACTTGGTCGAGGCAACTGTCATGTTGACGACGACGACGACGGCGGCGGTGGCAGCGGCGGCGGCGAGGAGAGCGAGACGTCACTCGGTCGCTCGGTCTCTCAGGACTTACTGAGGGCACAGCCGGGTGGTGCGACCCATGGCGGTGGGCGCGCCGACAGCGCGCTACGTCAAGGTCACCGGCGAGCTTGCGCACGCGCGCCGCACGGAGACGCATTCGAATTGGGATATACGGCTCTACAGGTGGACGCGAGCTTCACCCCCTTCTCGCGCGGACAAGCGCTCAACGACACTGACACTTGCGAGGCGCGGTACACGCCCTGTTTATCGCTGGTATGCTTGTGTGTCCTATATGGATCCCTCTGTTGCGAGCTGCTGATTGTCGGCAAAAAATACGTGGTTTTGCCTTGATCTAGCTTGCATGTTGCGACTATATGCGATCGACGCGTAGACGAAAATTCCAGCAAAAGCAAGATTAGTCAATAGAAAGGTATAAAAATAAACGCGCGGACGTTTATTTGGGCTGATCAGTGACGTATCGCATATAACTACTACGGGGTAGGCGACTGCGTGGGCACGAGTTCGGGGATGAGAAGATGTGTCTATAGCTTGGTGTCAGCTGTTGGCAGGATAGAGAAAGAGGCAACTGGGTTTGTAATACCGGGCACACTTTGCGCGGACCAATACCGCTCGGCGGCAAGTGGCAGTAAACGTCTCGGAAGCATTTCTTTTCTTTACCCTCGGCTTCGTGAAATTTTCGGTCCTCGAAGCGTTCGACCTTTGTCTGGGAATTCTCAAGGCACGAAGGTGCTTGACTACCCTTGCGGTAATGGCAAATGAGAAAGGTTCGGCTGTTAGCGAAAAACATTATGACGTACTTTTGTCGAAGATCTAAGTAACGTCAAATGAATGTTAAATAATATATCTCACGTAACATTTGTCGATAAAAGAACGTAAGATGAGTTATTGAACGCCCATATAAATTTATATTATTTGTTTCGAATTCTGTAATATATTTATAAAAACAAGTTAGATAAGTATTTTTAATTTTTTTAGTATAATGAGGACGTGTAAAATAAATGTCTTGTCTTCCCCTTAAAAAACACAAAAAAATAATTTATACGAGATGGAATAGATATTCATCAAAAAAAAATTGTAACTTGATACTAAGTTTATTCCCGTAGCCTTTTACGAAACAATTTCAATTGTAACATCTTGAGATCTCACTCACGGCTGAATATCATGCTACAAAAAACAAAATAATCTTAATTAACAATGTAACAAGCTTTTATCAAATACGTTAATATTATGGCATAAAAAAATTAAATAATTTCAACTGAACTTTCAAACAAATATGCAGAACCCAAATAAAGTTCTAAAATCCGCTTCCACAAGCCTTTGCGTTTGCAGTTCATTTGAAACTTTAGTAAATATGCGGCATGAATTGCGTTTCATAGAATTCATAGGACGCAATCGTCACGCAATTGTGATTGTCAGATGTCAAATCAGATTAGTAGTGGAAATTACACAAGCGAAGCGCGTAAGCAAGTGCGCAAGGCACTTTGATTTTCAGTCGAACATTAGTTTACTTTATAATAATTCATTGTACGATCGCACGCGCACAGTTAATCCATCGATGTTTCACTGTTCACCTATTTTCCATACTAATATTAGAAATATAAGTTAATTATTTACACCTATGACAAAATTTGATGATCGCTCTTTGAAGATTCTGAAGATTTTTTTCACAGGATGTATCGAAGTCTACTAATGAGCATGTAGAAGAGCCAGAAGAGGCTTTTATACTATATGTCTAAGTGCACTTTTAATTTTTTTAGTATAATGAGGACGTGTAAAATAAATGTCTTGTCTTCCCCTTAAAAAACACAAAAGCCCAGTTCCCGTGTCTTCCTAACTTGTTATTTACAGTGTGCCGAAAGCACCGATACTCTAATTACGAGGAATATTGAAGTACCGAAGCACTACGAAGATTTTAAATCACGCTTATAGGAATATAATGAATATAATACAAGCTATACGCAACTTTCCAAAATCTGTATCAAATTTGGCCCAAGTATAAAAACTTAAAAAGTGAGTCAAGGAAACTTAAAAACTGTAACATGGTTTCTGACGTTTATCAGCATCATTATTATGACTTGTGTATCAAACTTGACCAATTGGAAAGATCGACGAATAACGCGATTACGTAGTGACATATGTTATAAAACTGCATTAGGACTTAATCACAAAATCAGAAACAAACATTTTTTAAAACATGCATTAGGTACGACCTCTTGCTTACCTCGATTTATATATCTCTGACCGAGTGTCGTCTGCTATTTTATTGGAATGTTCCGTCGGTAAAAACAGTGAGCAAATATGGCGAACATCGGTGTCGTTCGTTTACTCCAAAACACAAATAAATTAAAATGTCAATCGTTGCCCTCATTATTTATGGTGTCCTCTAGATATTCCTCATCATGGGAACCTAAAGATCAAGTAACGCACACTGGTCAGGTAAATTGAGCTTTGCAAATGTTCTTATGTCAGTCACTAGAGGTTACATGAATTACTTTTCCAATATTGTTTTCTTGAATTTCTTTAGTTATATTGTTCACTTTAAGCAACTACTATGGAGCTGATAATTTTTCAAAATTTCTATTAATAAAGTATTTGTAAAACAAGAAATTATTACTTCTAGGTGTTTGATCCTAACGATTCCAGGCTTGCAAGGTTTGTTGATAGACCAAAATATGTAAATCCAAATTGGGCTATTAATTTGATTGAGGAAGTACCTCCTGCTTCTAAAAAAGCAAGAGTCGTTTCATGTGATGGAGGTGGTGGACCACTTGGACATCCTAAAGTTTATATAAATTTGGTAAGACATTAAAAGTACAACTATTAATGACTTGACTACTGTGTATTTGTTAATGGTTATTATAAAGCATTAATTTATAGCAAAATTAATATATTCAAGAATTATATGGATGTTATCAATTCATTACTTTGAAATAGAATCTGTACATATTGTTCTTGTGACTAATAGAATTTATCACCTAAAAGTTGAAAAATACTCATTTTTATTACAGGATAAACCTGGTAACCATGCATGTGGATATTGTGGATTGAGATTCTACAAAGATCATCATTAAAGAAACATGTAAAAAGTCAGTAGTTCGATTCAAATAATTACTGTAAATTATAAAGTAAATAATGGTTTAATTTAAATGTTATAGAACAAAACCAATCTTGTTAATAAAGAAACTTCTTATTTTAAGTTCTGCACATGTGTTGTATTAATCCTTAAAACCTAAAGATATAAGAGTATGCAATGTTTATTTGTATAAGAATAATATTTTTATTACAAATCAGTAAATAACACCAACTACATTATTTCATCTAGCTAATACAAATAATCACAAAAAAAACTTAAAAATCTATTGTTTCAATTTGTTTAAATAAAGTTAAATAATTCTCTCGTGAACAAAAGGAAAAGATAGCATTTTTCTATGTAGTTACAATGCTGTTTTTTGGCTACTCATACCAAGAGGAATGGCTTTCAGCTCAGTTTTCATACACAAAAATTCACCACATACGCACATTATACTTGTAGTCACAATATTTAAACACCACCAGCTGAAAGTTGTTGGAAAAGTACCATTGTACATCCAACAACAAAGAAGATGTATCAAGTGTGCTGTACAGGCAAAGTCCATGCATTGTTTTGTCCTTTGTACCAGATACCATAACGCTATTGCACCAACAATTGAATTCAATATAAAAACAATTATTAATAGATAACCACCAAAATCACGAACATGAATTTCCTTGTATTGAAATGCATAGTCAAGAGATTTTGTTGTTCCTAAAAATTCTGCTATCATCATAATCCATACTCCTAATATGAAATACATAATGCACTGCACCGCTATGATTTGGGATATGATGAGAATTGGATCCCATGTTGTTTTTCTAAACTGTCCAGTGATTCCATTCATTGTGATTTCTTTTAATTTATCAATTTGTTTTCAGTCTCATATTGGATTATCAATTATGGAATGTATATTAAAAATCTGTAAATAAATTACCAGAGGTTCAACTTTAATATGTAATTACTTAACAATAAAAAATACTTTATTAGAAACGAATAATGACGTAAATAAACAATTATTTTTAATTTTACTTACGTAGAATATAAAAATCATTACATAATTATACTTTATTTTTACTTGTATACAGCTTTAATCATCAGAAGATATACCGCTTATTTTTTATATCTGATAATTTCTAAATAAATGTATCGGTATTAATCAATGTAACCTCCAAAACATGGCTGACTCTGCTACTTATTTTCTTGACGTTTTTAATTATAAAATAACCAGATTATTTGCAAGTATTGTGTAATATCAATAGCACTGAAAGATAACTAATTTATCAATGTATCAATAAACAAAACATTTTTGTTATGCGTATAACTGTCATATTATTCTGATTGCATTATTTCAATATGATTCACTATTCAAAGGATGGCGTATTATACTCTGAATTAACTTTCCATAAGCTCTACAAATTTTCGTCATTGTACTTCAAATAAAATGGATTACCGTGACAGTAACAATGAATTTGTTTTAACTTTGAACAAAAACTTCATTCATTTAAAATAATACATATTTAATAATTATTAAGAATTTTTATTATTACTCTTTTGCATATCGAACTTATAGCGCAATATAATTACTTTAAAAAAATTTTAAGTTTAAAAATTTTGTTTCTAAAAGCATTTAGTACTTTTATTACAAATGTTTTATGATGATTCTATTATAGACGTTATAGATTTGATTGGGATACAACAATTCTTGGCCTTTCCTCTATGCAGTCGCCACTCCATATGTCAGATTAAAGCACGGTGTAGGATTGAAGTAAAATTCAGCTGTTGCGCAATAAGTTTATACGCAGTTTTCAATAAAATATGACATTTTCATTGACAGTTTGAAAGTTATAATAGATAAATTAATAATTTGAATGCAATTGTATTTCTATTTATTTGATGCAACAAGAAATTAATTACTAAGTTAACAGTAATTCATATATATTGATGCTATTTTTCAAGCGGCTCGCATGATCTCGTTGAAGGATCCAAAGTAGAAAAATTATTTTGACCACTCAAAAAATCCACTCAAGTATTCATTTAATTTATTTAATGGTATAGTTTAATAATTTATTATTTAATATTTAGTTCAGTAATTTCTACTAATATTTTACTAATTCCAACAAATAAACATAATTATTGTTTATTGGCTATAAAAAAGACAATATAATGAAACATATTTAACCATGAAAATAAAAGATGTAATAATTAGAAATTACAAATTTATTTTCTATGAATCACTTTTAACTACTAAATTTTTTTAATTTAAATTACATTTAGCCAAGTTTACCATCTATAGGTTTGATATTGGTTACCAAGGATAAATATTCAATTTTTTAAGCTTATTACTGAATAGAGTTCATCTGTATTAAAGTAATTTTTTTCTGTACATAAGAAATAAATTATTTTACCAAAAACTAACCAATAGAATAGATTTATTCTTAGCCTATATAAATAAGCTGGTTAAATTTATTTTATAGTTGTGATTTGTACATTTTTTTTATAACAGTTGTGTTCTTATAATTTTACTGCTTTCTTATCTAATAATGAATTTTGAAAATATACCTGATTTTATTATAAAATATTTATTATAAGTATATGTTCTATTTAAATAACAAAATATTAGAGTAATGGAAAGTCAGTGAAAATCTAGAAACTATTTTATTGACCAGCTGTGGTAGATGCTGCTTTTTGTTGAGCCTGAATGAATTCAGGATAATCTATGAAACCATCATTATTGGTGTCATCCATTGCGAGAATGGGATCGATTAATGCAGATAATTCTTCATCTTTAAAAATTTTTTTTTCCTTATTGGTGCCTTCTTTGTTACCTTCTTCTAATAGAAAAAAAAATGATATATTTTTTACTGCAATAAATGATTATTGTAATACAAATATTAGTTTAGTAAACTATTTACCATGCCAATGTATTAAGGATTTAATAAGTTCGCAACCATCTAATTTATTGTTATTATCAGCATCATGCATTTTAAAGTAATGAAATTGTAGTTCTTGTTCAGACATTTTATTTGTATCCATTGGTATATCTAGATGTTCTGCGATATGACTATAAACAATAACAAACCAATACATACACATTCTATTGAAATTAACTTTTATATACAATGATCAAATTTACGCTTTCTCCTCAGCAATATTTGCCGTATTAAGTATATGTTGTGACTGCATATGATGTCCATGGTTATGGACTTCAGGAATTTGTTGGTTTATGGGTTGATGTACGTTAGACATATCAGGTATATATTGGGCTTGCGAAGTTATTGGCATTTGTTGCTTAAAAAATATAAATAACATACTTGAAACTAGTTTGATAAGTTTACTTGAAACAATATTGATTATAAGGATTAATAGAATTTTTTAATAAAAAAAGTATGTTGTATATACCTGGTTAGGTAGTATTTGCTGCTGCTGAGGTGCTTGATATTGAGGCATTTGATATTGAGGACTGTGTTGAAAGTTTGAGCCATGGTGATTAGGCAAAGAAGGCTAGAATTAATTTACAGTTTTATTCTTATCAATTTTTATCAATTATTTACTGTTACTGTTATTTCAATAACATAAATTCAAAATATCAATTGGATAATAAATAATGTTAATTGAAATGCTGTTTTTATTAAACATATGTTACTGATTTTACATCATTATGGTAATCAACCTGTTGATAATGTTGTGGTGGCACTCCAGGTGGAACTCGATCTTGAGATGCAAGACCATTGCACTTACAATGAAGAATCATAAAAAATATAAAAATCCAGTTCATCTTTTATAAAATATTTTATAAAAATAACAAAAATCCAGCATGGACAACTGTCTACTCATAAAATGATATGAAACATTCATAAAGATTTATTTGTGATAAATGTTATATCTGATGATATTGAAAGTTTTAATAATATTTAAAACTGAAAAGATAAAGTTATTTCAAGGTATTATAACTTTCGTTTGCCGTCCGCGATAATTTTTTTTTAAATTTGTGAACAGTATGGTCGTGCTTGTAAGTACGATTCATGGAGATTTTATAGTCTTCATGCTATGAGAGTTAGACTTGACGTGTATCCTGTATAAACCGATTGCAAAACGACTCTGACACTTTCAAAACGATACGAATTCTGACACATAATAACGTTGTTGATAGACTCGAGCATCGAGAGGCCTAAGTCCCGTACCGAGCAATGCGTGGAGAGAGTGATGGAGGAAACATTCATACTATATATACACTTATTATCTAGGGACTTTGAAAAGGTGTATATTTTTCCAAATAAAGAAATTAATTATTAATCATATATAATACAGTTATTATGTAGTCATTTCATTATATATATATATTTAAATATACTATTGACTACCTGTTTGGTTTTTAAAACAATCAATAATAGCTATATTATATTTATGATTAATATAGTAATGGATTTCTTTATTTTTTGAAATACGCGCCCTTTCATAGTCTAGATAATTATTATATAGTTAGAATTATTTTATATTTTATGTTTTATTTCCTTTATTTTATTATGAAACTTATTGCTACCCCAGTAGTGAGTAATTAAAAATGTATTATAAAATTTTATATAGTCCCTTTAACTGTCCTTTTACAGCCAACGATAATTACGTATTTATGTGTTAGAATCAATTAAGTAACATTAAAAATAATGTATTGTTATAAAACTAAATTAATAAACTATTAAATTATACCATGAAATAAACTTAATAAACACGATTATTGACTTATCAATGAATTACTTATTGCATCAAGTAAAAAAAAATAAAAATAAAGTTGCATTCAAATTATTAATTTATCACTAGATTGTTTTTATTGGAACATATTTACCCCTGACAATAAAACTGTCATATTTCATTGAAAGTGACGGTAATCTGCGTATAACCTACTGCGCAATATGGGCAATCGAACTTCAACTAAGCAATCTGATCCCAGTTTAGTTCGCGTTTCACTATAGTCAACAGATACGTGATGCAACTTTTTATTACATTGCCAATGCTAATTATCCATTGACATTTTATCGGAAAACGCAGTAAGACACAATGCCGTTCTTCGACTTTTTTCGGAATTTCTTTGGCAGAAGTTCTAAACAAGAGCCGCCTCAGTACAGGTAAAATAAAAGTATTAAGTTTCAGTTCTCTACCAGAAATTTCCAGATTATTCATTTCGATTCTGTATATGACTTATTCATACATGTCGTACATACAAGTTAAGCTGAACTCCATTAAACAATGATTATGTGATAATTATATTCGTTCTAACTAGAATATCATTCAAATTAAAATTCTTGCTAATTTCATATTATTTTCATGTATATTACTTTGTATTTAAAACATTTACTTTCTCCAGGTTCGATAGTGATCAAAGCCATAGAGATAGTTTTAAACATCCTATTTGGGAAAACGATGAAGATGAAGATGACATTAACGATTTCAGGTATGCGTCTTGCTTGACAAATGTAACTTGATTTATTTATAAATCATATTGTATTAAATTAAACTTGTCTTGTGAATAATAGACAGCCAAGAAATAGGTTTCAATTCAGAGTATTTAGTGATCCTTTTGAGATGACTCGTTTCTTTGAAACACAAATGGATGATATGATGAGAAATTTCTTTGGTACATTTGATGGATTTGGAAATCGTTTTGGTCCAAACACATTTGGAAGTGAGTAATACCATTAGAATTAGGATTGTTAGATTATTTTTATGCTATACTTTATTTTTATATAAATTTAGAATATGATGATAATTTTTATCTTCAACGTTTCTTTAATTAGATGATTTTCCTAATGCTTTACCAATGCCTGAAGAAAAAGTAGCTCCTGTAAGACCTCGTGACGAAGTATTAAAATCTGATGAACCAAATTCTTCTAGGTTTTTTTGTATGTTGTTCAACTTTTTTATATTTAATATGTTTATTTTTATAGCTGAAAAAGAGTTTTTTTTATAGCAGATGATTTTAGCAGCATATTTACAACACCTAGTAATAGAATAACTGATAAAGGACCCTGCCAAGAAGTTTTAAAGCCATCTTATGAAATGCCCTCCTCAAACAAGAAAAAGCTTGATTCAGATATAGATGGAAAGTAAGTTTAGTATTAATAATTTTAAATAAAAGTAATTAATGAATATGAATAACTAAAATAATGTTAAAAAATTTTATAGGATTAAATCAGATGAATTAGCTAAAATTTGGAAACCTTCAGGACTAGAAAAAAATGATGACTCATCACTTTCAGTTCGCTCATTTGGAAATTCAGTCTCCACCCAAATAATCAGAAGACCTGATGGTAGTATGGAAGAACGTAGGACAGTTCGAGACACCGATGGTAACGAGGAAATTAGGGTTACTCGGCAGATTGGAAATAAAAAACACACAATCGTAACTCAGAAAACAAAAGATGGTTCAGAAACTAAAACCGAAGATGTAGTCAATATGGATGAAAGTAAGTGCATATTATTTTTAATGTTATATATTGTCAGTCAACAAATGATATACTATTTTTTTAATGATTCTGACCTATTCCAATTTAAAAAATATGCTATTAAATTAATTTTAATTTATTTCAGATGAACTTAATGGATTTAATGAAAAATGGAAGAAAATTCAAGTTCCCTCTGATAATTCAAGTGTTAATTTTCCATGGCATAAATTTTTTGGACCAAATCCAAAATTATAGCTATTTTTAAGTAAAATAAAATATCACTGTTGAACCTGATTATATATATGTAAATATAAACTATATTGATAATTTGTTATTTATTGAGTAAATTTTTAGTTAATTCCAAATAATACAAGCATTGCATAACGATAAATTTCTTTATTGTTCGATTTTTGTACCCTATAGTCTGTACACGTATAATATATTTACAGTTCTAACAAAAACTATGAGTGAACCTTGTCAGTGAACCTTGTCTATCGAAAAGGTCGCAAATACTAGATTATTGTATGGGTGTTAACGACAATGTTATTAAACACAATCATTTTGCAAATAAAATCTTGTAAAAATCAGTGCCTGGGTTATTATTCATATAAACAAATTTTTTTAAAAGTATAATTGAAAAAATGTTTATAATTTTATACATAAATTACAGACATTGATAATTCAATTATGTCATACAGAAGAATTTAACTTGCGATTAACTTTAAAATCAGAGTGCAACAAAAGTAAATAATCATATTATGAGATTGACACCGATTCCTGGTCAAAAAACGTATTGAACATTAGAAAATTATAATTTATGAAAATATTTGGTTAAAAAGAATTTTTATACTTAAAATCTGTGTATGACATGTATAGTTGATAATAATCAGTAATGTATTATTCAAGAAATAATGGTTACTTATACATTATTGCTATTTATCACAAGCCTTTTGACGTAAAATGATTCAATAGAATTTTTTAACCAGGGTTTTTAATAAATATGTATATATAAAAATATACATTAAATTTGTCAAATTATTGAAAAATAGGATTTTTTAATGGGAGCCCGTCCACCTATATAGAACTTATCATCATTCGCGTTAAATACAACTCGTTAAGCGCACGCGTTCTTCACGTCTGTTTATGCATAGTTATACTCCTACTTGTATTTACAAGTGTACGCGCTTTTCAGCATGTTATACGTATTATATTTACAAATTACTTTTGAGATGACGTAGTGAACAAAGGTACAAACAAAATTTTTATTTTTTGAAATCATATAAATGTTCATAAATTTCGTATCAACTTTTCATGTTCAAGAAAATCGCATTCAATTGTTTTTATTAGCTAAGTAACTGTATGAATCGTATCGTAAAGCAATTTCAAATCTTTCAACGTCAATTTTCTGGGCAATATTCTAAATATCATTTCCATTTTTTAAATGTAATTTACCATTTTTATTCATTAGTAAATAATCGCACACAATACAAACTATTTTTATAAATATAAAACTTTATCTTGGTGGACAATCTAAAAATATTCAACCATCACAGTGGTTACAATAAATTATATTTCAATTTTTATGTAAATTATTACTGTAAAAAATTAGCTTAACAATTTAGAATTAAAGATCTCAAAATTAATAAAAAGTTAAATTCGTAATACTTTGGTTTTTAAAGGAGAAAACAATTTGCTAAAAATTAAATCCCGAGAGTAGGAACACATTACCGTACCTCGGTGACAATCGGTGATTTAAAATAGATATGAAAAATGATTATTCAACCAATATTCCTTGCTATTTTGAATTATTTTCTTGCTGTATCAGACAACGCATAATGGTCAATACGTATATGTGTTGACTACACCATTTTTAATGTTTTTTTTTCTATGTACTCCTAGAATATATATACACACAGTATATATACCATTGGAAGTTTTTGATCACTGGGTAATGTTATATATTAAAATAAAACTCAGCTTGTTTTAGAAAGATTATTCAGTAAAATTAGTACGCAGCAAAAAACTTGATTCGAAATACAAAAAATACTTTTATGTAGATATAAAATATACATTCTTGAGAAAGTGATTCGTTTGATTGATTCAGACAAGATTCATATGAAACCTGTAATATTGCTTTAAAATAAAAATATATTTTCTATTGTTTTAGCTTTCAATTCAAGCTACAGCATGCTTAAAATATACAAACATTATAAGGCCTATCAATATTATTGAAAGAAAATTTTGTTTGAAAACATTGGGAAAATCTATATCATTTTTTAGCGTTTCATACGATTTCACAATAATTAACGTTTGTCTGCAATTAAATTTTCACATGAATTATACATTATAAATATAACACTTTTTTAGCCTTATAGAATAAAACAAATTTATCAACAATTAAAGTTAAAAAATGAAAACACAAAAAAATTATCGAGTGTTAAAAAATGAATAACGGCTGTATCATATTTATGCAGGGGCGATCTTCAGTAGTATACAAATATCAATACAGTCATCTCAATTTAAATAATAGTTAATACATCGTTTAGAGGGAATGAGGAAGAGTAAGGGCGATTATTTCGAGCGCAAGCTATTACATATACTCTATACATTCCATATTTGGCAACCAAACGAATGGAATAAATCGCACGTCATAGGTCAATTCTCTGACATAAGCTCAGTCTATTTCGATATAATAGCTTTCAATACCACTTCGTTATGTACAAAATATTTCCATTTTACTTTTTTTGATCGAAAGTTCAAAAGTGACAGTTGAGTTTGTTCTTTAATCATAAAATATGGATTTTTTCACGAAATAAATCATTCTGATATTATAAAAAATTGCAATATCTCACAATTACCTCTTCGTACAAAATCACACAAATGCGTCATAAGTATTTTACATTTTGCATCTACTCCTTTTAATGACCGGTTTTAAAAAGTAATAATTAAAAGCAATCGACATTCAGAATTCAGAGTTCAAAAATATTTACTTTTTATATTACAAAGCTAATAAAAACTTCTAAAAAACAATTCCAATTTAAAATTTTGTTGAAAAAAGCCACTTTTGATTTCGATAAAATTTAATAACCTTCACATTTATGCTATGCAAAAAAAAAAATTGTCATCTTGGAATAATTTCACTCTTGGCCAAAACCTTCAGTCTCCTCAATGGCATAGTTAAGCTTCTCTACCATTTGGTCGTAGCTTTTGTACGGCGGCAAGTCCAGTCTATTAAAACACGTGTGCGATCTTGGTAACCATGTTTCTTTACCGACTTTTTCTATACAAAATCTTTGCGGACCATTGCTTCCTATAATTAGTAAATATAAAATTCTCATTAATACATACATTTTCAACTTTAGAAAATAATAAAACTTCTTATCAACACACTGTGTGGTAAGTACGACTTTGCCGTAAACTCGGCGAAAAGCATGTTCTCAAATTCGTGTTTTTCACAGGTTATTTTGAAAAATACCGTACTTAGCATATTTGAGAAAGTAGATTCTTGTCTCAAGACAAGAATCTATTTTCCCACACTAGTTTAAGAATGGCATTATGAGTTAAATAATGTACTATTTTTTAAATTATTCTTACCCATTAATTCCGCAAATCCACCTACAGGAACTCTGCAAGTTCCAGTGACAAATTGTAAAAGCCGTGCTCGTTTCTCATTATCTGCTGCTTTCACAAACTAAAAAACACGCACATATTAAAGTCATCCTTAAAAGAAAGGACTATATTTTAAATATTCAACGTACCTGCCAAAACCATAAAACTTGCTTACTATTTCGTGTATAGTGTCTATAAATAGTATTTCTTTGCCAATCATCAACGTCAATTTCTTGCATTCCGCACAGCATAAGCTCAAGCTCTCGTTCGTCAAAGTATTTTAGCCACTCTAACGGTACAACAGAATTAAAACCTTCCAAAAATGCTTTGGTTTGCTCCTCGATACCTCTCGTCATTCGCCATTCCGTCATTAGCCTGTAGAATAAAACAAATGAGACGTTACACAAAAAATTACGCCACGAAAGGAGTATCCGTAAAATATTTATTTATATTAGTACCTTATGTACTCTTCTTTATTTTCTTCGATGACTTTGACTTTATCGCCTCCCTCCTTTAATTCGTGATGAATAACTTGACCAAGAATTTCGAAATCAACACTATAGTATAATTCGAGACCGCATTCATCGATATTATTTTCCTTTATCCAGACCAGAGATTTATAAAATTCTGGATCAATTGACTCAATATCTTTCATTATTAATTTTTTATTTAACATGCGCTTATAAAATGGCATTGTGAATCCACTGTATATAAATCTACCATGATACAGCGCCTAAAATTATTTTAAAAAAACAAATTATGTATAAAATAACTTCTAAATGAATGAATACTGAAAGAAAACATTGCATTTTACCATGGCTATGAATCTACCGATAAACTTGAAGTAATTCAAATGATCTGGATTTACATACGACGCAGGGTTTATTTGTAAACTGTAATTGCTTTTGTTGGCGTACTCGAAAAGGCAATACATCGGGTTAAGAACTTCATGACTCAGCAAGAAAAACCACTCTCTAAAATTACATCATTTTTGTAAAACTAAATCGTTCTATAAAAAAAATTATACATAGATCTCCAATTTTTTACCTGGAAACACCGCCATAATCTAAACCTTCTTCACCCTTGAAAATTATGTACAACCTACGCCTGAGAGCAAACGCTTCGGCATTCATTATCTGATGATAAGAGTCTTCGAAGAGTGTTTGCCTGCTGACTGTGATTTTAATGTGATTCGGTAGAGCGTTTGTTTGACACAAAAATCGAAACTGGGAAAGCTTCCAGCGAAATGATCTTTCGTACGCTCTTGGTACACGACATGATCCTTTTGGTCTGATAGTCAAACAATAAATTTTAATATTTACTTAATAATGTTTTATTTCTAGTGATATTTAAATTTATAACAAGTTCGACATTAAAATTTTTTAAACCAGTAATCAATAAACGTCAATGTAATGATAAATAAGAATAATAATAATTTTGACTGTGTTGTTCATCACTGCGCTAATTAAAAAAAAACATTTTATTTATAAATAAATGAAAGAAATCATAAAATATTTCAGAAAATACTGCATTTTCTGTTTGTATCTCTCTAATAACTTCAGAGATATCAGATTAATTATTAAGTTTACTGTCTTTAAAATTTACATAATATGGTTAATATAATTTATTTTTACTAAGCGTCATAGTCAAGCTCCAGTTACATGTATACAAACCTCGTGGAATATGCTTGTTGTTTACTGTTCGAAATTCGAATTTAGTAAGCAATAACATCTACTACAAATTACAAATTATATCAAACAATTAGACTAAAAATCATATCAAGCTCTCGAATGATGATTCGCATACAATCTAAGCGATGAAAAGCTTATTTCTCTCATAGTTACATTATGATTCCATTTGTATTCGATTTAGATTTAAGTCAGTAAAGGTTTAATTAGACTTGTTATTTTTTGAAAAGCACAAAAATTAGTATAAAAAAAACATACCCTTTCGGAGCACCCGGTCGTGGATCTTGGAATGTAGTCGTCCTCGTGTTGTGATCAACGAAATATCGAACACCGTCCTCGGTTAATCTTATTTCCCAACCGTCAGGCAGCGGTGGTTCATCCATCGTTTCTTGGCCCTGCGTACGTGGATCCTCCCACTGAGTTGTACGATTTTTGTGATTAACATAATACACTCGTCCTTCGGGTTGTCGCCGCCGTTCCCAACCGGCTGGTAGAGGACCTAAACCGTCATCCTCTTCAGCGGTTGACGTTGAAGGACCAGCAGCCATCGCTTGGTGTGACTATAACAATGAAATTTTTTTTCAAGGCAATCCATTAACTTTACCTAAGCTTATGTAACAAATAAAAATCATTACCTGAGGATACAAAAATCTTTGATTTCCTTGCTGAACGACATATTGTCTTTCGCCCTGCCATTGCTGGAAATGTTGTAACCTCTCTGTATTTGGCCTTTGCCAAGTCGTACTTCTTGTATTATGATCGACGTAATATATGCGACCTCGCATATCTCGTCGGACTTCCCAACCCGGTGGTAATGGTTGTGGTCGCTCCCATGAAGTACTGCGCGTATTATGATCAACGTAATATCTATAACATAGACATTGAAGCCATCAATACACTTTGATATTTTTTTATTTGTTTTTCTAATATAATTTTTTTCCTTTTATACATTTATTAGTAGGAAAAAATTAATTATATAAACTCATTCACGGTTGATGCAACGTTGCACGTGAGGAATTTTTTAATAAAAATGGATGTATAAGATAAAATAGTTCAACACACAACCTTCGACCATATACGTCATATCTCATTTCCCAACCAGCTGGTAATGGCTCTTCCTGATGTATGCTTTCAACTTGATTTGGCACACTAGAAGTACAAGGTTGTGCCGATGGTCGGATCATAGTCGAACAATTAGCCTCAGCAGTCACGTCGTTTGCAGTAACGTTATTGTGACTAGCGGCTGTACCATTTTGATAAAGAGGAGTATATGCTGCAATAGCTCTCATACCACTTGCTTCATTCTCTGTTTGACCAGTATTATTGCATTCTTGAATAGTATTTGAACAGTTTCGATGTAAAACTGGTTGGCTAGTTGACAACGAAGGTGCGGCATTCTCAGTGCTTTGAGATCGCACGCGAGCCCTAATGCCGCCATTTAAGATACTATGATTGCTTGCAGTATCATTGTTTACAGCACCTAGAGGAAAAGATGGTTTAGTTTATCACTTTGTTTAAATGAAGCAATTAGTATTATAAAATTATATACTAACAAGGTAAAGATCTCATAGTGTGTAGAGTATTTAGTCTAGGGTGAGATGGGGGAGCAATATTACTCATGTCTATCTTGAGTTTATCAAATACTGTGATTAGATCACCAACTTTGGCCTGACAGTATTCATGTTTGTTACCAGCTAGCAAATCTAAAGTTAGCTCCAGATTTTCCAACTTGCCATTATATGGTTCAAGAATGTGATATAGATTAATTTTTTTTTCGCCAATCAATGTATCCTTGCGAAATGAGCTGTGATCCAAAAGACGAAAATGAAGTAAGGAGTGTGGCGTAACCAAAACTGTAAATTCCTCGTTCCATTTTGGCTGTAGAGTTGATTTAAAGACTTCTGTCTTTCTTGGACTTTTATTGTCAATAGAAAATTCCACATAAGGATTTGGTTTTAGAAAGGATGAACTTCTCAAACTGGCAGCTTCAACTGTAATAGGATGTAATGAATTTAAGAAATATGGTAAGAATTTAAAAAAGTAAAAATGAAAATTAAATTATATAAATAAAAATTTTAGGTGATGACAAAAGTGATTTTATTTCAAAAGAGAGAATTATAACTTTCAAGAATGAATAAAGAAGTATGTAGTTCTAATCTTTTTGCTAGTCACTATAAAGAATACAACAGAGCTACCATTTTAATTCAAGTATAAAATACAACTGATGCACAAGAAAAACATTCTTCTGCATTTTCATTAATATCTAGAGATAAAATTGAAAAAAAACACTCACTAGTAATACTTAGCTGATGGAATCCTGTGACTGCTGAATCCTCCTCACTATTAGACATGGTAAAAGTTTGCAAATTGATTACTGTAATTTACCTATTGAAATTATTCATAACATTTTTGTCCTCTTTACACTGCTGCTAGTACTGCCTGGAAACATACAAGCAAAACATTTATCACTATCAGAGTATCAGAGTTCCGGTCATTCGACGAAGCCTCATACTACAATTTTTAATCACATTCTCTGCTCACAAAGAAACTCATTCCTTCATGAACCATCCACGTATGATATCAGTTTTATGCAATTGATACATAATAAGAATAAACTCCCAATGAAAATGACTCTGCATAGGATATGCTCAATTGAATTGCACATGTAGTTGACAAGGTCTACTTACACACGCTATCCCGACAACAGGTCAATTTAATGCAAAGCTCGCCGTTTTCTCTTCTTTACGATAATATAACCAATGTCATTTTCGTGTGAATTTTATTTGCAGATAGCGATTCTAATCCCAAAAACGTGTCATCGTGTGACGAATATAACAAAATTATCGTAAACATGAGCAGCGTTTGCCCGTGAAATCACTTCCAAAACGATAAGAAAATATGTACGAGCAATATGATAGCCATAAGTGGTATTTAACTCATCGTACCGAAAAACGCATATTACAATTAACGGAGTTTCATAAATTTATATTCAGCGCACGCAACACATTCTCGTACACACAGCTACGGTGGAGCAAGAAAATAAACTCAGCCAAAGTAGCATCGTCCTCGACGTCGTCGCGTGCTGCTGACAAAAACGAACCTGGAGTACATTGATGTCTCGTGGTGCATCTCGGAGCAAGTTTCTTGCTCGTGTTGCACAGCATGCGCGAGTTTCCGCTGCAAATTCTCTTCGGCCCCACCGTCAGCAACGCAACGCAATGCCAACACGAATGCGAATGCAATATTACTCCACCGCAAATACTGCTCCACTCGCGACTTGTGTTATCAACGGGAATTCCACTTTACCATCGCTGCTACTCGCGCCTGTCGCTGTCGACCACCATCTTGCTGTACGTCAACACGTACCGAAAGCAGTCACGCTCTCACACTTGTGACTCGCTCGCTCATAAGTGTGCGCAGCGGCGGCGAATTTTTTTTTACCTCCATCTAGTCACTCTCGTTGCACTGTGCAACCACGCAATCACTCGATGTGTGCAGCAAGTCAAGGCAATTTTCATGGGGTTTAGTAGTGCCACACTTCCTCTCTTAGCTTATCATTATTTTTATTTTTGCAAGCTCGTTAGTTTTGTATGAAAACTAATTTTTTGTCCACTCTACGCCAATGATTAGGGCGTTATATTGTATCCACTTTATCGGGTGAATCATCCTTTTTGTTACTGGTTTATTTCGGGGTTAATTTGAGTTGCTCTTGATAAACAATCGATTTTAATTTAAATCTTGTGCGATTTAAAATGACTAGAAATGCTTTAAATTTACTTTAAAATCACTAACAGTATTGGTAATTGTTGATTGATTAAATTACACTGAGGATTTCTCAAAGAATAAAATATTAAAATTAGTGTTCAAGTTAAAACAATTTTATCGCTTTTGGAAAGAAATGCTACATGCTTACTTACCGACTGATTGATATTGTTTCCATGCAGTAGCGTGACTATCGTCCATACTCCATCTTATCTTTTCTTTATAACGAAACGTCTATATTATTCGTAATCCGCGTCCCGCAGCGTTGGCTTGGTGTTTAGTTCATGGTTGGCGTGGCATGGTTGAACCGTACGTGAATGGCGATGTTAAAATAGTGTTGGCGTATTTTTAATTTTAACACGTGTTCTGAATTCATTTAAAAGTAATGAAAATGGTCGAATCGAAAGTTGAGTATTTGATCGTTGATACGAGTGCATTTATAAAAAATGCTCCTTTAAAGGTAATTATACAATAATTCACAAGGACTCTTTGATACAAACATTATCACGTACTTTTAGGTTACTGTGTTTAAACATAATTACGATTCAAATTAATATTTTTTTTAGGACGTTGCTAACAAAATTGTTACAGAATCAAGCGTTCTCAATGAAATAAAAAGTAGAAGGCAACTTAAAAGATTGATTGTATTTCCTTGTCAAGTTGATGAAATTGAGGTTAAAGAAGCTTTCCCTGAAGATATTGCATTTGGTAAGAAATTATAAATTGCCAACTTTAATCACGGTTAAACATTGCACATGAATATAATTTAAATAATATTTTTCAGTAACTGAATTTTCAAAGAAAACTGGTGATTACCCAAGTCTTTCATCAACTGATATAAAAGTCATTGCACTTACTTTACGTTATGAAAGAGAAAAGGTTGGAACAGATCATTTGAGGAAAGAACCAAGTATAAAGAAAAAAGTAGTTGACAGTAGTACACATAGTCTTGATGATCAAGCTAAAAATTTAGCTGGATTTTATATGCCTAAAAGAAATGTAAGTATCTTAATATTAAAAAATTAGAAAATATGTGTTTATTGAACTATGTATTAGTTTAATGTATGTTATTTCAAATGTAGAAATTTGAGGAAATCTTTGATGATGAAGAAGTTGATGAGGAAAACACAGATAATAAAGAAGTTGATGAAAATACAAAATTAGAAGAAAAAAGTAATAATAGTGATAATAGTAAAGAACAGAAAAAAGTTAATGAGTGCTCTAACTTTTCTACTGAATACTGTCAACAGTTAGTAACTGTTAATGATGCAAATGAGGAAAGTAAATCAGAATCTGATTATGACACTACATCAGACAATGAAAAGGAAAAAGTTAATGATTTAAATAAAAAGTTTGAAACACTAAATTGTGACCCTACAGAACTAGAAGTTGATTGTGAAGGAGATTATACAGTTGATGATATTTTGAAGCCTATCAAAAATAATTCTAACAAAGTAGGTGAAGGTATTAACAATGAAAAAACTCGAGAAAATGATGAGAAGTGTGGAGAAGATTATGATGATGATGATGATGGTGATGATGATGATGATGACAGTGGCTGGATAACTCCAAGTATGTTTTGCAACTGTTTTTAAAGATATAAAAAATATTCCTTAATATTTATTTATTGATGAATAATTTTACTACTTGATTGTTTTTATATTTCTACAGGTAATATAAAAGATGTAAAGGTAAAAATAGATTCTGGATTGATCAAAGCAAAACCAGCTACTGTAGCATGTTTAACTATGGATTATGCTATGCAAAATGTAATGATGCATATGGGTTTAAATATATCTTCACTAGAAGGAAAAGTCATTAAACAAATGAGAACATTTATTTTGAGATGTTACACTTGTTTCAAAACTACTGGGATTATGACCAAAATTTTCTGCCCACATTGTGGTTATAAAACTTTGAAAAAAGTGGCAGTTTCATTAGATGATGATGGAAACCAGATTATACATATTAATTACAAAAAGCCACTTACATCTAAAGGAAAAAAGGTAACAAATTTTGAATATATTTCCAATTTTTTTCTAATAAAATTAATTATTTAACTGGAAAATAATTATATTTACAGTTTTCTCTGCCCACATTTAAGGGTGGTAAACACGCCTGTAATCCCATATTATTTGAAGATCAGCCTTTACCTGATCAACGACCTACTAAACTTGGTCGAGCTATAAATGATCCTCTCAATGAGGATTACCTTGCTAGTTACTCACCATTCCTTAAGAGAGATGTTAATTCAAGAGCTGCAATGCTTGGTATCAAATCAAATGCTCCTATGAAATATTGGATGAGGAAAAATCCAAATGAAGCTCAGAAACATAGAAAATAATTTCAATTATATTAATGTTTTTATTATATTTTTACGTTAATTATCTTAAACTTCTATAGAATCATATTTTCTAATCAATAGTTATAGTTGTAAATATTGAAGTGACTAGTAGTATATTGAACTTCATACAGCTCATTTTCATATTTGTGAATTGCATATCATCGTTATCATTTATGCAACAAGTAACTGTAAATAAATTTTTGGAAAAATTACATTTTTATTGACTACTTAATTCACAATTGATCGATTAAAACTATAATAGATGAAATATATGTTACTGATTGATGATACCACTTTTAATAATTAGGTGCAACAAGAATTGCAAAGATGTGTTCAAGTATAATCGTTTTGACGAGTGAGAAATAAAACATATTTTTTATATAAACCATTTGATAGATTAATCATTTTAAAAAGATAATGGTACAGATTAGTATGTTAATTTACAACATGTGTAAATAATTTCTGAATAAATCTGCTTGACTATCACAATCTATTGTAATGCAATCATGTTTACTAAATTATATTTACTCGTTTGCAAATAGTAAAAAAATTTGCTTCAGGTGAGGCTCGAATTCACAATCTTATATTGTGCCTTAATTTTGGCAGTTTTCTAAACAACTGTTACGGATTGTTACTTAAAAAAGAATCATCATGAAATTTTTAATGAAACCTTTTGATACTCTGCTACAGTATTATCATGCCTTATTAACTTTATGATTGTACTGAACATCGTAAGATAGTATAAATCAATGAATTATAATGACAGGGATCATCGTTGCATTATACAATTGCGCAATAAAAAGCAAAATAGCAGTCGAAAAATTCAGATACAAGTTAATAATTTAGATACCGAAACAGTATATAAGAAATTTTTCCTCTGCTGCGATCCATATGTAACGTAACGATGTGTGTATAATTATTTTATAATTTTGTGTACCGTTGCTCTGATTTCATAAATTCAATTCAATTCAATCTACGCACGTCTATGAAGACGGGAAAACTTGTAATTTGTGAAACTAATGTAAGTTTGTTTTTATTTTCTGCGCACTCTTATACGCGCAAATTAGAATATTCTTGAAAAAGTTATCATATAGATAAAAAAAATTGCGAATTCTTTGAATGATGAATTTTTTGAAATTTCAAGCGTAAAAAAATAAATGCCACATTTTTTTCATACGTTTACGAAAATAGAAGCAACGCTATCGGATTATCTCCGATCGTACAGTTTTTGTCGGTCATGCTACAACTAATCGTATTAAATATCTTTCTTTGTGTTAATATGGCTATTTCTACATTTAGTAGAATTATAAGAGAAGGATGTTTCTTGGAAAATTGATTATTTTTTAACAACATCAAGAATGTAAAGTTAAATCAGCAATGAGAACAAAAGCGGATTACATGTAACGAAGAAAATGTATGTTCAACATACAAGATTGCTAACCAGTTTAAACTATTTGTTTAGCGTAATTAGAAATATTATATCTAAAATAAAAAACAGCGGAAGTGGAAATAGGAACCCATTGTCTATCTGAAATAAAACAGAGTGTATTTATCCGACAGACCGAATCAAGTCATGCGAAAAAAACTACAATATGCGTCTCATTAAATCATCGGTTCCAAAGTTGGTACGACGCGAGCGCATCAAGGTAAAAAGAGCGAGAAAAACAAGGAGCGTTGATCTTGAAATTACGCGCCTCTCGTATACGCACGCGCGCGCGCGGCCACTCACCAAGTCCGGTTATCAGCTGTTTCAGAGTGCACTTCCGTCTTCTGGCTCCTCCAAACACAACAAGTAAGCATGCTCACTGGAGTGCATTATCGTCGTGGAAGACCTAGAAGATATTGAGCTTGCAAGGAAATCACAAGTAGAATATCATGCTTTGCCCAGAAGTTTGGCACTTTAAAGCACCTCGGCACCACTTCGAGTGCCACGACACCCTTGGCCAAGAAGCAGAAGCCGAGACAAAGAGTCGCAATCGTCTGACGAATACGATCAAGGCACATTACTTCAATCACTCGGTGAGCTCTTGCACCGCAGCTGCTTTCGCCGACACGAGTGGTCCGCGCGTGTTTCGCGGTTAGTGGAGGGGTCGCGGTCACTTAGATAAACGTCGCGAGGAAGTCGCCCCTCTACTTTGTCAAAACGAAACGCAGAGGTTAGACCAAAGAAAGGTTCTCGTGCTTCATTGCACTTCTCCGCCTCAGCGTATCAACGCGATTGTCAATTTGTGGACTGCACTGTTGCACGTGATTATCTGCCACATGTGTAAAGTATTTTAATATTTTTATTTGCTTTCCTCGTGCCCCTGTCTCTAAACCACGAAATTGCATTAAGTTCGTCTGAAGGAATTTGTACGCGCGCGCGCGCGCGTGTGTCGTGCGTATAATTAGGCTTTGTTCGGGTTGACAATGGTTATAGTCATTTGGATAGGTTGGTCAGGTCTCGCCTATTTTTTTTATTTGAGTTCTTAACGACGGTTGTTTTAGCACTCGCATTACGTCTGCGTGCGTTCTTTGTGTTCTTTGTGCTGTCAATCGTGCGCACGATTACGTGCGATTTGAATTGCATCTTACCTCGCGACGATTAGATGACGTTAAGACGTGTACCCCACCGCTGTCGCGCTCGCGCTTTGCTCTCGTTAGTTTGGCGCGTTCGCATTGAGCAATAATTTCTTAGTTTTTTGGAGCTGTTGCCTTCGGTGCTCCCTCGCTTGTCGGAAAAACGAGTAGATACACGTTGCTTTCATAGCGAATGATACTCAAACATAAGTTCATTTCAATAGAATTTTGGTCTATTATCCTTGAAATAGATAATTTTGAGTGATTGCATTCAGTGGCAAGATCACGCAAACTATTCTTAGAATGATTTGCCAGTTACGATCGGTCTAAAAAACAGCGAATGTTTGAGCTTTATTCAAAATTGTTGAAAACGTTGCAGGAACTGTGTGACTAATGGACAAACACTCATTGTAAAAATTTTATTTGCTGTTTTTTTATTAACGAGTTGAATCATGTTTCCTTTGTGACGTTTATATTTCAGAGTGTACTTTGAAATATTTATAAGCAAATAATTACAATAAAAGTGCCATAGGGCGCTTACTTGTTCTGGTTTTATTATTAGATTTCACTTATTGCAGCACAAGCACGGCAAGCAGTGCCATATGATATTTGCTCGTTAAATTTGTAAATTTTCAATAGAATCATTTGATGGTGCAAACGTAAAGCTTTAAATATAATCGTCATATGTCTAAAAAAGTAGCAGAAATAATAATGCGAAACAATTATCCGATTTTTTGACGGATGAACAAAGCACTAGACAGCCAGAGCATATCTTTAATTTCGTAATCATTTTGGACGACGGCCAGGTATCCGTGGTGCTTCCTAACACAAACGGCATTCCAGAAAGATTTAACGAAAGCGTTTTAGAAGACAGCGATTATTATCGGATTGATGGTTTGCGCGCCGTCGAGCTGGTCGACAAAGAATTCATTGAGTCGTTCGTCAAAAAAGGTTTGTTTGTTTTTCTTTTCATTTCTTTGCTTATCGCTTCTCATTCCTCTCGGACAACGCGAACTAAAATACCGCTGCACTTCGTTCTTTCTTTTTATTTTCTTTGTAAATATAAAGCTCGAGCATGATTGATTTTTATTTAATTTTGGTTTTGTTTTGTTTTGTAAACGTCGTCGTTCGCGCGCAAAAGTACAACGCTAACTATTATTGTCGAGACTAGATTTTGACTTAGCTTTTCGCGTTTGGCACTCGCACTCGCGATCGCAAATTTATCCTCTGTCGACTGCACTACCACTAACGTGAAATCCGGTGGGTTCTTTTGTCATTGCAAATGTCCTTTTAGCGCTGTAAATAAGGCTGCGTAGCGTCCGAACGATCTCGGGCTCCGAAAGGAATAATAGTCGGAGCGCAAATGGAGCGAAATTGAGACGATATGGTTTGGTCTTGCAGGAGAGTTGAGTTTGCTGGCGGTGGAGCGGCGAATAGACGTGGACAACTCGGCGGCGATCAGTCCGAGTGGACACTTGCTGCTGAGCCTGTCGCGCGACAGATACCAGCGGCTCGGCATCGAGGGTCGGCCGACCGCGTTCGAGCGCCGCGCGCACTCGCGCTACGGTAAGTGAAGTGGAGCGCGGCGCGAGCGGCGACGAGCAGGGAGTAACAGGGAGTAACAGGGAGTAACAGGGTGAAAGAGGGATGCCGAGGAGGCGCGAGGTGCCGTCGCTGCGCGAGCTCGCACTCAAGTCCGTGGGCGAGTACGTGATCGGCTTCGGTAGGAGCGTCGTGGCGCCGTTCAGCGCGCTGTGCGGCCTCGAGGCCGCACAGGCCGACTCGTACCTCCGCGGCGCGCTGCTCGGCCTGCGGCAGCAGCTCAGCTGCTGCGTGCCGTGGAACCTGTACGACCGCATGGCCACGGAGGTTCTGCTCGCCGTGAGGGACCTCGTGACGGAGATCAAGGCCGCCTACAGCGGCGAGCGGCCCGGCAGCTGCCTCGCGGAGATCAACGTGGCGGTGAACCTCGTGCACGCGGTCGTCTCGCCGAGGCTGCGACGCATCGCCTTCGGCGACTGGCCCAAGTTCATGCGCCACGCGCTCTACGACTCGCTGGCCGACATGAGCGGCCTGCGGGTGCTGGACCTCGGCTCGGGCTCGGTCGGCTGGCGGAGCTCCGACATCGAGCGCGCCGTGGTTGCCGCGACCGGCGCCATGGGTAACCTCACCGCGTTCACGCTCTGCTTCGACTGCACCGACAGCGTGCTCGCCGCGGTCTGCCGGCACTGCTGTGCCCAACTGCAGCAGCTCGACGTGACGGCCTCGCGCTCCGTGACCGACCGCAGCATCGCCTGCCTGCTCAAGTGCGCGCGGCTGCGCGAACTCAAGCTGCTCAGCACCTCGGTCTCCGTGCCCGGCTATGCCTCGCTGCTGCTGGACCACCCGTGCCTGCAGGACATCGGCAGGTACGACGAGCTCGGCGTCGCCCTCGAGCACATCCGGCAGAGCGCGCGCCGGCCCGACGCCCGGCCCCTGCGCCTGCGGGCCTTCGAGTGCCGCGGCATGAGCCCGCGCCAGCTCTACTTGCTCGCGGAGATGTGCCCCGGCATCGTCAGCCTGTCGCTGCTGCGCGACGAGCGCGTCGACGACCTCGCCGTCCTCGCCTCGCTCACCGAGCTGCGCGAGCTCAAGCTGCTGTCGTGCGAGTTTTACACGAACGGCGTGCGCGTGCTGCTCGAGGTCATCGGCTGCAACATCGTCAGCCTGCACTTGGAGCACGTCGGCGAGATCGACCTCGGCGCGCTCGTCTTCATCAGCCAGTGCTGCCCCAACCTGCGCAGCCTGGTCTTCTGCAACTGCGAGTTCCTCGCCACCGCCACCTCGGCGCAACACCGGAAGCTCGCCGTGCCGCCGTTCCAGCACCTCGAGAGACTCAAGTGCGTGGTCGATTGCGCCGAGCCGCATCTCGAGTTCGTCCTGTCGCACTGCGTCAATGTCAGGTTCGTCCACCTGGGCTCCTCCACTGGGATCGGCGACGCCACCATACGGCGAGTCTTCGACAAGAACCCAATGAACAAGCTCGAGGTGCTCAAGATTTTGTACAGCAATGATCTGTCGATGAGCAGCGTGCATCTGTTCATGCGCAATTGCGAGAATCTCAGAAGACTGTCGGAACTGGAGAGCTGGGAAGGAATTTCGCGGCAGGAGCTGTACGCTTTTAGGGAGGAACTCAGGCTCAACAACTTCGACTTGGATACCAGTCCGACATTGTCGCTCGCTTGAAACACGCGCGAATAGATCGCGTTTAATTTTTTATGTGCCGCTATTCCTTTTGATATCGCGCAAATAGAGGCTTTGTAACGTAGCTTTCGTCGCTGCCAGTATACGTATGTGCAATGTGTTATACATATTTAGACGATGTTTTATCGCGTGTACGCCAGCGAGATGCCCATTTATTTTTGCACGAGAAGATTTAAACGCCGACTAAACTAACCGATAGACGTATTTTCGTAACGTAGAGAAATAATTTAACTTGCGGAGAGTATATTTTTATAATGATTTTACTTGTGCTCTCGAAGTTCCCCGGGTGCTCTTTTCATTTTTCAAACAATCTATTTGTTTATTTATTTTCTAAGATTCCTCTTCGGAGTATGTGATGAGATATATTTTTTTAATATTTTTTTTTATGTTTCGCTGTCCCTTTTGTCGGTATCTCTCACAAGTCGTGACAATCGATTTGAAAGACGATAAACTAACCCCTGGAAAGAAATACTACGAAAGGATTCGCAATTGTCTGAACAACCTGCCTGATCTTACATTTGACGTTATACTATCATGGGATCCTCCAGGTAAATCGTTCATTTTAAGGTACAAGAAAATTTTCAATTGTAGATATCAATTGATAATAATCTGCCGTTCTATTAGATTATTCAGTACTCGTTCAAAATTATCATTGAATTTTGTCAACTTTTGCAGAAGAAAATGTATGCCCGTCATCAGTAGCTGCATGGTTCCAAAATCGCGGCTACTCAGTTTCCGTTTGCCACATACAACCAATACGACGGGTAGAATATTCACTCGACATTCCAGTGCTCAACAACACCTATAATCTTGACGATTTTTTCGAGTGGCTTGGAATATTCAGCGTCGGTGGAAACTTGTACGTATAATTCATGCATGGCGTTCATAGTTAGCTAATGAAAGTTGATTATGAAAGTGTATAATTAAATTTTATTGAGGTGGTTGAATGAAAAACTGAAATGACTTTAAAATGATAGTTTTGTTGCTATCATTCGGTAAGGTAAAAGAATGTTTAATTTATTTAAAAAAATGGAATTGATCCATTGATTACCTAATAAATTAACTGTTTACCTTTTCTTATTACATTTTTTTTTGATTTTATTACGTTCATGAATTGCACTTATTCTCAAATATGACTAACTTCTCAACTGAAATATATGAATTAAAGTTTTTGTTTATTCAAATAGTCTAAAAAATGAAATAGCTCGTTATCACATAACTTCCTTTTTTCAGAAAAAATGAGACTGAACACGATAAATACGTAAGTTCATACAATTATTCTACGCCAAAGATGGAAGTCGGGCAAGTTCAGTATTTGCAGTTTACGGGTTTTTTTTCACGCCTTAAAGTGGAAAAAATTTACAAGATGTTTAAAGCCTATGCAAATTCAAACAATAATTTACCGTGGTGCAGTATGGATGTGCAAGGGTTCGCTGACAGTCCGGTAAGCTGGGGCTTGAAGGAGCACACCTTTTACATCGATGGTGATAATAGTTTTACCATTGTTTTGCGTCCAGGGGACGAAGGATATATTTTGCGAAAAAGTTTGAGCTCAAATAACATACCAAAAAATACACAATAATAAATTAAAGTCTCTTTGGTTTCCCTGTATCGAGAACTTTTGTATTTTTTACATGTACATATTATTATCGTTACGCCATGAAAAAAATATGCGAAAAATTGCTTATATAATGTTTTTTTTTCTAAATTGTAATCATTGCAAAACATTATTTAACTTTTTCTCTCAATGGCTGTGTTAAGAATAAACTTTTTTCAGTACTTTGGAATTAAATCGTTGTCGTTACTTGTCACCTAAAAACAACTTACCTAGATAAACAGAAATCAACATTAAAATATTAAATCAACATTAAAGTTCATTACAAATATACATCGCAGTGGAATGATTTTTTTCGCATAAATACTGTTGAAACAAGCATAAATACTTGCAAAGAAAGTCTTTAAAAATATTTAGTTTAAGTAATTTCATAACGTCGACGAACGCAAAAAAAATGTGCCGGAATGCAATTGTTCTTAAATACTTTTCTTTTCTTGCGTGCGAAAATCTTAATTTTTCAAGCCTTCTTTGTTATTGTTTTGGTCGTTCATCAGCTTTTGAGCGTGTTATACTCTTGATATAGTCTTTTAAGGGTCAATGACTAGATACACCACAAATAAGCTTACGTCTCAATTTGCTGGATCGATGCTAGAGAATGAAACTGGTATTAGGACGAATATACAATGGTAAGTTTTACATATCAAGAAGCACACTATCAGAATCGAGTTTTAATTTAGAGCTGCTGTAAAGATCTTCTATGCCAGAGCCCATTGACAATCGAGATCTTGATGAAGCCATCAATTCGCAAATATCATCCATATCTCTGTTATAACTAAAACCATTTCATATTATTTTTTGGTAAAATTAAAATATAATGAAAGTTTGCTGTAATTATTAAAACACAATGATAAACTTACCGACTGACTGGCCGACTAGGATTTCCCGAGGAATCTGACAAGGCTTTAGCATCTAATTCTTCATCGAAATTCAGCTTTGCACTAGAACCTGTGCATATGAAGAGTATTTTCTCAGCGAATGAAAACAATTTTTTTGAAATTTAAATGCTAACATTAATAACAAAACCATACTTGAAGGTAAAAACATTGTATCCTTCAAAAGATCTCCACTCGTGAATGGTAGTAGACTGTCATCGTCTTCGTCTTGAATAGTAAAACTACTAGCCATGGTATCAACATTTATTGACTCAACCATATCCAACCATTGCTGGTTATGCGAACGAAACTTTTCAACTTTTATTCGCGCTGCCCAATCTTCATCACAAAGCTAAAGCATTAATAATAGAATAAAAATTTTACAGTAACATGTGTTGCTTAAAAGACATAACTTACCGCAATCACATCTAAACATGCATCACAGATTTTTCTTATAGCTGGATTTTTGTCATGCATCAGGTCTATAAGATATGCTGGAGCCTCTGTAAATAGATTGTAACATTCCAAATCTTGAACAAAAATCGACACAACACGTCCAATACTTACCATTACCAGTCTCACGAATCAGGTAATGTCTTGTTGATTCGTGTTTCGATACTTGATAGAAAACGTAAATTATTTGTAAAACCATTTCATCATCTTCTTGTTTGGCTGTAAACCAAGAAAAATTTAATAAATATTTTCTTATAATTACATTAAGATTTGAATTGGCAGAATAAACCTTTTAATAACTCAATTAAAGATATAAGCATGTTAGCTTTGCATATCACTTGAGCACAGTCTTCATCAGCAGCCGCCGTACCTAAGAATATCACAACTTCAAGCACCAAATCATCTTGAACTTTGCCTACAATAGTACGAATTTTAGTCACAAAATTCTACGAACCCACAATTTTATATAAAAATTCAAATATTATTTTACCTGGAACAAGATTATTTCGGATCCACGGAATCAAATTGCACCTTTGGAGGATTTGCGAGTAATCCAAATCTGACAACGACAAATTTCCCATTACGCCTATAATTTCTAGTACAAAATCTTGATTATCTGATTGTGTTAGAGCCATTGCGAAATCACCGACAAACTCCTGAAATTAATTTGGTCATAATTTTGTTCATTTTACGGTATTTTCTAGGTAAAATTAATGGTGATTTGATCTATATGTAAATTGTATGCTTACAATAAAAAGTTCTTTTGTAGAATCATGTTGTGAAATATTCCTCGCAATTTTCATCAACAAAGCATTTTGATTCTTAAATGCCTTTTCAACTAATCGTTTTAAACGATTATTTTGCACTATCATCTCAGCATTTCTGTTGTTTATAGCAAGATTAACGCATAGTGCTATCAACTCTGGATACATTTTATCGTCATCTGAATCCAAAATCATATCAACAAGCTAATACGAAATAAAATCGGGAAAACGTTAAAATTTCCTTCATTACGAAATTTTCAAAATTGTTTAAAATATATCACTTACAAAAGGGACAAACTCTAAACTAGCAAACATTGCTTTCACTTTATCATCAATACTAAGATGGTACAATAATCCTAAAATCGTCTGCTTGTTTATTTCATCAAATGCAAGTAACTTAATGAATTTTGGCAATAATCCAACTTTTATCATTTTTACTCTGAGCTTTACATCAAATGATAAATTGAACATAAATTTTAAAGTACTTGAAATTAAATCTGGATTCGTATTGCTTAGAAGTCTGGGTAATTTTTCAATAATGTTTCCTTCTGCCTGTTTGCCGAAAAAATATTACTTATCGAAATAAACTGATCGAGATATGAAAGTGTTGGTAATAATGTACTAACCATAACGTCTTTGTTTTCTTTTAATATAGACAGTTTCTTTAAAAAAGTAACAACTAAAATCAACAGATCTGAATTAGCCCTGTCTAATGTCTTTAAAAGCATTCCAATTACATTTTTCTTAGTCATTTTTCTTTCTACATCGACATTTTCTGCTATGTTAAGCAGCAGGTAAAAGGCAACTGTAAAAATTATATACAGTATATTACACATATAGATAAAGAAAAATAAAATATATCCTCTAAATATTTAATTGCTATTAATAATCTAATGCAGACTGTGACATACCTTTCAACAATTGTTCTTGTTTTTTTACTAAGTTCTTAAATTTCTTACGACTTTTTTCAATATCTTCTTTCAATCTTTGAATTTCATCATCGGGAATACTGATAGGTTCATCAATGGAATTCTTTTTTATTTGCACATCAAGAGGACCATCTGCAGTCCACATGTCATCAATTACTTTCATTTTCTTGTCTGAACTATCGAGACACATAGCAGGAAGTAAACACAGCCCGGTATTATTTTCAAAATATCTTCTTCGCTTTTCAAGATCATCTTTCCACTGATCATATCGAGTTAATTCATAATCTATGATTTCCATACAAAGAGAACCAATCTGTTAATTTAAATAGCATACATATTAATATTTAAAATTTGATTAAATAATTAATTACATTAATAATATATATGTTAATATGTAATAACTGTCAATCAATAAAATACAATTATTTAAAGCTTGTAAGCCTTGAATGGAAGTAAATATTAGTTTACAGTATTACCCTATGATCCAGAACGTAATTGTGAAATTGACTGTATGTTGAAAAACAATAAAATATGTAAATTATGTTTATAGATAGCTCGATACTTTTTTTCCAGTCTTCTCTCAGTACTCGGGCTAAAACGCTAAGTAGTGATTCTAAAAAAAAAATTAATTAATAAACATGATTTCTTATTGTCATTCACAAACTAACAGTAGCTCTTTTTACTATTTAGTACCATTTTTAGTAAGTTCTTGGAGATTATCTGGTACCCTTGCTAATTGTAACATCAGCGAAGATCCTTTTATTTTATCCGGTATTTCATCATAAAGTAGTTCCATATAACTATTGACATTACTTATTACTGCTCTCTCAGATTCTGAAGCATCTGTGTTAAGTGAACTTGAAGACATTGGTCTTGGAAATTGACCAGGACTCTGTCTTTCTGTTAATTATAAAAATTGAACAATAGAAATATAATTGTATCATTTTGAAGAGAGATAAACTAATAAAATATTCAAGATTTTACCATCATTAGGATGCTTACGGTTTTGCAGATAATAGATTAATTGCTCAACTTCGGATAATTTTGATTCAGGGATAAGGGAACATTTTGCTATGACCTCTTTTGCAAGTAAAGTTACATTTGTATCGTGGTTTAAACTTTTAAGTCTAATAATTTTTTGACATTCCTGAAATTATTACAATTAATGTAGATATCTTTATGGTTACTTTTTTAAATATATATAAAAATTTTAGAAAATAAACAATCTCCTTACTTTTCTATTTCCCAACATTGGATCTCCAAGCTCACCCAGAATAAGAGCCTCAACATCATAATTCACTACAAGTGCTTTTTCTGTTGGATGTACATCAATATTTCCAGCTCTTATTTTCCTTAAAATATTGATATAAGTATTTAAAAACTTAGATTTAGTTAGAAAATACAGCTTCATAATATGATTCAAATACTTAGGCAGAGCAATAGTCATTAAATTAAAATTAATTTTATTTCAAAAAGATTATTTAACTGCATTTAATTTAGAAAAACACATGTTTACAGTTAAAACAAAAATTTTATTCAACAAACAAATTGTTGATTACGGATTTACTATTAATTATTAATAATATTAGGTTACTGTCATTGTTATATTGGATTTTTAATTTAATAACACAAAAAAGGTTGATGTATCAAATGATGAGCAATTCCAAATTAAAATTCATTATCACTCTGCAAAAATAATTACATCGACATAGTAATGAAAACAATTGATTTACCTTTTGATGTATTTTGCTTCGTCCATAATTGACGGATATATATAGGGGATGAAAAGATAACGGCGTGTTTATGTAGGAGAAAATCAACGTAATTTCTCTTTATCCAAAACTCTCATATAGCAGCCGATCCATCTTGAATAAAGAAATTAAAAAATGTGCAAAAACACCCATCCTCAGCTGGCAGACAACATTTTCGAGGGTTGGTTGCAGCGGCAACTAAACCCAATTGACTTTTTTCTGCCGTGTTCTCAATATAACACACACGCAAGGATCGACCCTTAAAGAAGGCCTCTGATAGGCTGAAAAAAGCATGGCAGTTGACATTCGAGTAAACAAATTTATTAGAGGAAACGAAAAATCTATTTAAATTTGATAACACTAGATAAGTCATGCCGAAATATTGGTGATGATCCGCTTATCAGAGATTACCAGATATTTTGCTGTCGTCATCGACATACGCTTGGAAACAATTGTAAGTAAATATTATTGTATAAACCGCTTTTATATCCATTATTAATATGAAAATTCATAATATTCACTAACATATAATGTTTCTTTCGAATGAATATCATCTAAATCATACAAAGTATATTCAAACTGGAAGCCATGGATTGCCAAAAAATTATTGTTGACTGTGATGCTGGTGCTGATGATGCTTTAGCTTTGATAATATTGATTGAAGCTCATAAACTAAAAAAAGTAAAATTACTTGCCATCACTTGTGTGGCTGGAAACACTAAAGTGGAAAATGTAGTAAATAATGTATTCAGAATATTACACTTGTGTAATAGCACAAACGTAAATAAAACTATTTATGTGAAAATTATTAGTTAGGGTTGACATGATTTCAATAATAATTTAATTTTAAAGATTCCAGTTTATAAAGGAGCATATTCTCCATTACTACATGATGTAGATGCTGCCAAAAGAATATCAGAAAATTTATTTCATGGTTCAGATGGTTTTGGTGATGCTTTCAAAGACAAACCTGATATAAGCAAACTCAAAGAGGAACATGCTACACAGGCATTGCATCGTATAGTTACTGAAAATTATGGTGAAATTATTTAATCGTTTGAGAATTTATTCAATAAGACTTATTTAATTATTTTTAAACTTGTAGAAGAAGTTTCCATTCTTTGTATGGCACCGCTAACAAATATAGCACTTACAATAAAAATGTATCCAGATTTTGCACATTCTGTTAGAAGATTTTTTATTATGGGCGGTAATTTTTCAGGTAAAAAATGATATTTGAACTTAAAATAATAAATAATAATTACTTGATTAAATAATTTTAGCTGTTGGTAACATTACATCCCAAGCAGAATTTAATTTTTATTTTGATCCAGAAAGTGTTCATATCGTATTTTTTAATGCTGCACAAAAATTGTGGTTACTGCCATGGGAAACCACTCTTAAATCATCAATTTCTTTTGTAAGTTTTTATCTTGTTTTTTTCTACTTTTTTTTTTTTTCGAACAGGAACTAAAGATAAGCAAATAATATGTCTATATTCTGTCTATTCATTGTATATACTTAAAAAGTCATTGAATATTTTAGGAATGGAGAGATAATGTTTTTGGAAAAATAGATACACCAGCAGTTGAATTGATGAATGCAATAGAAGAAAACATTTACAAAACAGAACATAGATTTAAAGAAAGTTACAACCCATGTGATTTTTTTATTGCTGCAATACTGTTAAGACCAGATGTTGCTAAAGATATTGGATTCTATTATATTGATATTGAACTTGGTGGTACGAAAACAAGAGGTCAGGTTGTTGTGGATCATTTAATGTCCCATGAACCTAATGCTTACATCATTCAAAACATAGATACTGAAATTTGTAAGGATCTATTAATGTTTGTGGCTAATCCAAATGCAGAAAGCAGTCAAGTTCTATGGGAATAATTTATTTTACACTCATCAGCTTATATATGTACATACCACGGATAAATTTAATCTTAACCCTTTATACAATTTACACGTTCAGGAATGTAACATCCAGCATAGCCTTGACAAGAGACTATATTTACAACTCTAGTTAAAGACTTAAATTGTAAATATTTTTGTAGATATCTATAATTATAATTTAAAAAAGAAATTTAACAAAAAATAAAACATTTGGCTTATTGATAATAATTAAGATGTTGCTTCGCCTTGTTCATTTTGTTGAGCGTCCTGAGATTCTTGAAACTGCTTCCTGGCTTCCCTATTTGATTTCAATAACTCAACCAGCTCTGCATGAATATTATCATTCTTTGATTCTAATGAATCCAATACTAAATTCAGCTGGTCAAGTTGGTCATTAATTGACTGGAATTCTGGAATAAACAATATTGCTTGGCTATTACTATTATTTGAGAGTTAATACGTAAAACTAAATAAGTAAATGTAACGGTGTTGAAATAAAATGTATAAACTGTTAATATTAATACAATCGACTGTTCTCAAAAAGCACTGTACGAGCTGCTTTACTTTATTTTAGTCTAAAAAGTTAACGCCCAAAATCTCGTGATCATTTCAAGTACACTCGGATTTTTCTGAGAATACGTAACTGCAACACGCCAAGATACGTATTTAAATAAACATACCTTCGCTATTTATTTCCTCAACCTCTTCCGATTCTTCAACACCATTTTCTGCGTTATCTTCCTCATTTTCACTCGGATGCACGGCTTTCGCAACCATATTTTCGTCTTTTCCTGCCATTACAAACAGTTTGTAATTGCACTATCAGAATCAGCTGACAGCAAGCTCATTCGCAAATGTTGCGTGAATCTCGTGAAAATGCCGCAAAAAGAATTTAACGCTTTTGATTGGCCTACTTTTCGTCGCGGGTAGTTTAAAATCCATTCAGCTACAAACAATATTTAGTTCTGTAAATTTCTAAATAAAATTAAAATAATACAATTTTATTTCACAACTTTCCTATTTCCATTGTCTTTATTTAAATAATCAATTTCGTAAAATTAAGAAATCAAATTATTTTCGATTTAAATAGCATTTCAGCTGTTAACCAAATTTATCTTAAAAAATTATTCAACTAGATTTCATGTGGAAACCCATATGTATGCAATCAAAACAAATATTTTATTTAATAATTGATTTTATAAAATTTTCGTATAAAATAATATTGTAGCTATTAATTAAATATGAAATTTTCGAACACATTGAGAAAATGTGTTAATTGGTAACAATAAAAGAAGTAATATTTATTGTATTGTTTAGAATGTATTTATCTTCTTATTACTTTTCCAGTCCTCGAGTTGCCCGAAACAAATTAAATTTCAATTCATCAAAATTTGATTGCATAGAAAAGAAATCGTGATTTATGATTGGAATTTAATGAAGACAGCGATTTATAGTCATGAGAAATTATTGATTTGATATGAATAAGTGTTGCTTAAAAAATTGGCAATAAAATGCCAAATTGAGTCACGAGTTAAATCAAACTGGAACTTATAATGAATTAGTTCGAACGATTGGGACGTTCCAAATCATTAATTGGAATTTAGCACAATTTCAAGCATTTTTGCTGTAAGTAAAATGCATTTTGCTTAGCTTATTTTTTATTGCCGTGTGTTTTCTACATATGAATATAAACACACATACACAAATTTATAAATATGAAAAAATGATGTTATCGAAAAAATGCTCCACTTAGCTCGAAGATACAGATTCAAACGAACAAAATGAGTCTTTCCCCCTCTTATAACTCGAATAATTGATCACTGATTTCTCAACATCCTTTTCATCGATCTAACTTTATAATAACGTGTGTAGAATAAGTATCAATTAAAACAACGCCTCATAATTGAGAAATAAAAGACTTAATATACAATATAATTATACCAATTTGGTACACTTTTACCCCGTGTTAATTATCCAATACTTGTCAGTATTATTCTTCTTGCTACGCAGCCGATTTGTGTCTCGCAGCTCTCGCTGCGAGAGATCTTCGAGATGTCACACGGTCCTACCGCAGAAGCTAGAGCTTGTCTATGGGTAGGCGGAATGAGAAGTGCTGAAATTGCACCAAGGACAACTGACGCAGCTACGAGAGCAGTCGATCACCGAAGCAGTTCGGTTACGACGCCAATGCGTTTCAGTTGGGGAGTTACGCCAAACCGAGAGCTTATCAATATGCAAAATTACACGGTTGCGACCAGCCCGAATCCCGGCAATCGCGCGCCCATTGTGCTGGAAAACATCGAGTGCAACCACGTCGGTAACCGATGCCGAGAACAGGGCAGCTGCTGCTACGTCCAGCTGTATGAACGTGGACCTGACCTATCCTGACAAGAATGACACCATCAAGCTCTACGCCGGCTGCATGTGCGTCCTTTAGATATACGACGTCTCTCTCAAACTCCACAATCCCAAATTGCTCTTCAATGACTAGTTGCGAATCACAAATCTATAAGATCGAATGAATTACTCCTCTCCAAAATAGTATTACATAGTTCGGTCGTGGCCAATAACCCAAATCAAAATTAGATCGTTTATTTTGCAAGCAAAGTCAACCTGAATGTTATATTGTAATAACACAACGCGTTTCTCTCGCTTTAAGTACTCGGCTATACTATTCTGACATTATTGCTAAATAAATAAATTAAATGTATTGAACTTTCAAGCGGTCAATAAACAGATTTGTATCAAATGCTACGTGGAATTCTCTTCGAAAGCTTCAACTTATTTAAAACTCATTTAGTACTCAGCCTTGCAAAAATGACTTTATAACAAGAATATCAAGTCAAATTCTTTCAAGATTTGTGAAATAAAGAAAATAGTTAGTTACAATTGAAAAACAAGTAGTTTTATTTATTTTTTTTTATAACACTTTTTCATTTTCTGGTAAGTCTATGGTAATTAATAATTAACAAGAAAAAAACCTTCTTCATCAATGTGTCTACAGTAATTATTAAAAGGTACAATTAGCAAATTACTATGTTGTGTATTCACTTTGTGTAATAATAATAGATAATAATATAATCATAATATTTTTTTCGTCTTTATAATTATAGCGCAATCTCATAATCTTTTGTGTTCTCTCGCGATTTTTCGTCCTCTTTATTTTTCTACAAATATAATAATGTTTATCTAACATTCTTACTTTTTTTGTTTTGTCTCTGTTTGCACATCCACAATTTGGATTATTATCAATCGGCTTGTGTTGTTTACTTTATTTTTTTGTTAATTCAATTGTCATTTGAATCATCATTAATATTTATATTTTATTACTAAAAATACAAATGTTTCACGTGGGATTAATTTTTTAAATTCATTTTGGAGAGCAAAAACTTTCGAGCTTGCTTGCCTTACATATACTGACAGAATAAATTTCTTTTTTTTTTAGTATTTTTACAACGTCCTCGTACTCTCCGTAAAAAATTAAGGGGCTCGCGAAGAAGAAATTTACACTCGACAACAACGTCGTAGTCGTATCCTCTTACCAAGTATAAAAGGAGATTTGTTTTCGTCAGAGTCACTTTTCTTCACACGCACACACGCACATACGCACGCATGTACACACACTCATACACACAGCGGAGCTTTTATTTTTTATACAAAAATGACTCCATTAAGGACCAGACTTTCGCCTTGCGTTTATTTTTTATAAATAATCATTTAATCTTATATTGTACATTGAGAGTTCACTCGGGAAAGCTATGCATACGCAAGTTGCCTCGGCAACAAAATTATTTTATTCTCTCATATTCTTTTTTTATACTATCCTTACTAATTTTTAGATAACCTACTTCATAAGCCCTTTAATGTGATCAGAATTCACTTACAACTAAGGTACCATTATGTACACACGAAGCTTGATCCATTCAATCTTTAATTTATACAATTATTTCAACGTTTTGTGATAAAGTTATAACATGATAATGTCTAGTCTATCTAACTGTTTGATATCAAAGAAATATTTTACAACAAAAATTACAATGTTTGATCGTAGCAATCTTTTTTTCTCTTCCTTTCGCAATGTCTCTTTTTCCAAGTGCGGAATATTGTTCCTTACTTTTTTTTTGACATTTAAGACAATTAAAATAAGCTTTCACATTACACTTTTTCCCATCACAATATAAAGTAAAAATCAAAATAAATTTAATTCTATTTACGCACATTTTCTTTTATGTACAACTTCTCATAGAAACGTAGTATATTTTTACTATATGAGATGGATTTATGCATATACTATTATGTACAAAAACAGCTTTCTCTCCCTAAGATACCATCAACTTTCATGCAGTGAATAATTTAAATTGAACCTGATATGAACATATGAATTAACTATAAAAAATATAAAAAAGGAAAAATAAAAAAAGAAGCTGATACAAGAAACTCGATTGGCGTGTCAAGATCAAGTCGGCTACATAAAAAAAAACAGATAAGAAGACTTCAGTTCTGAAAAATTTCTAATTTAAGCGAAGATATACAATTTTTAGATCATTGCAAAATCATTTGATTCTGAAAACCTATATAAAACTAAAAAATTCTATTCCTGTTAGTCCAGTTTTATAATTTTGACTATTTCTTTTATATCCTCTCTTAAACAAAAAACCAAAAAAATATGCACAAAAGCGACACGTGAAAACCTTTATGCTTTTCTACTAATAACATTGACACTTTAATCGTATATATAAATAAACATTTTTTAACTTCTAAGTAAAAAAACAAATAAGAAAGGGAGGGGACTCACATATATGATTGACCGGTATACAGAATTACTTGCGTGTGTGATGTATTGCATTTAAATGAACCTTAACCTAATAATGAAGAAGAGAAAATAAAGATAATAGAAACACTACAATTAAGCTATAGAGTAGCCAGTATTATTCGATCATTGCCAGTTATCACTGAGAAACGCATGTACACGTAATGGTAAACAAGAATATCTAACTATAAAATTATAGGAAATCATATTGCTTCATTTTCCAATGGTGTCAATATATAATCTAACGATTAAAGGAGACTAATTAAGGAAGATATCGATGTGAGCTTTTAACAATTCAAATTTTGACGACGACAAAGAGAAGTACGTCATAATTTAATATGATGAAGATGATGATGAAGTTATAATATTTTAAATAGTTAGATTTTCTTCCATTTTTGTCGATAAAAATTTGAACCGGTTTTGGTATTTACAATGAAAGTGATGCGTCGCACACCTCCAGAGAAATTATTTACAAAATATATAGCGTTTGTTTTATGTATTAATTATCGTGATTAACATTTTTTCTAATTTTATCATCTGTTCAGTCACCGTTTATCAATTACAATTATCATTATTACTTTTTATAAAGTTCGTGTTTCACTTATTCACCAACGCTGTATTTTTCGAACTTGTTAAATAAGTTTCAACCATCCTAGATACCATATAAACTCTGTAATAATTTTGATCAACTGATAGACTACTGTCTTCTTACTATGAGAATAAAGTTCTTTTTTTTTAATCACACATATGCATTCGAAAAATGAACTATAATAACGTACAGTATTCAAAAGACAAAATAATTTTAACGCGAAACGAACAAGCAAAAGTCTATCAGTGACACATATTTTCTGACGAAAAAGTTACTTAAGAATAAGAGCACAGTCTTGGTCACCGGAATATTCGAAAAAATGTATATATAGCATCAAATTGTTTCAAATTAAGCCGAAAAAAAAAAATAATAAAATAAAAAATTCAACAAATCATTGTTTAAATCAGGCAATGGAACAGACATGCGTGTAATTGTGCGACGGGAGTGGATTCACCAAGGGGAGTCCAGCCACACAGTGACAGCGAGTAGAGTTGTTGGCTTGACCTTGAGCGACGATCCTAGCTAATCGCTGTCAAGGTCACTGTCCGAAGGTCATTTGTTCTCGCGAGATATCCTCCGCCTCTTGGACTGCTCCGTCGCCTCGGCTGCCACTAGAAAATCGTGCCCGCTGTACGAGGTTGTTTTTCGTCAATTAAAAAATGGTTTGATCGTGTGTCTTTATGTGTTGATTGCCGATTATTTCTAAACACATCGTATGCTCAATGTACAATGACAAAGTAACTGCTTTATGGAAAATCTCTTTTTCTTTTTACTTTTGCAATTCAATTTATTTTATGCTTTTAGCTTTTATTTGTATTTACATTTGGTTTTATTTGTTAGGCAGAATTCGAAAATCTATTTTTCAATTCATTTAAAGCTTTCGTTTGTTTTTTGCACACACGTTTTAACAATTTCTTTCAACTTAATTCTAGTGATTTTAACAATGAGAAAAATCGTTCGGTTGATTAAAATTATTGGAAGTTATATTCGTTCAGCATATCGAAAATGCATGCTATGCCAATGCAATCTTTTATTTTATACATTCAATATACAATATAGTGATGTTACGTTGTTGTAAAATTATAAGTACGGCGTTTTGTTAGATAACGATAAAAATAAAACAGAAAAAGGTACTATTTACGCAGTAGATAATAAAGGTGGAAACATAAAAGTAATAACAGTAGCTTAAAAAAACTAAATATCAAACAAATTGGCTAATCAGTACATCGAGGATACGATATATTGATAAGTGATAAAAGAGTGAAGTCATGATAATGATTGATGAAATGAGAGTGCGTAAATATATACTTAGCATAATAATAATAGTAATAATAAATTTCTAAAGAACACAGACGGATGAAATTTCCATAATAAAGAAGTAAACTCGCACGGAGATATTTGTTTTAAGATTATATTTAGAATTAAACAATTTAATATTTTACATACATATTTGATATGAATATTGTTGGAAATTCTTTCTTTACAAATAACATGAGAAGTTAATGTTGTACAAGTGTATTCCAAATACAAACCACTCTCAATTAAACTAATAAACTCAAATAAAATTAAAAACTTAAAACAAATATATATAGGTATTTTTTTATTCATGGACTGGTATTAGGTTCCGTTATAATTTATAGTACATGATGTTCAAATAATATATATATATATCATATATTTCTTTCTCTAATTATAGAGCAATTATTATGTATAAATTCATCATTCTAGCTCTCGTAGATATACATAAAAACAAAACAAAAATTTTTTTTAGTCCATTGTCCATCAGAACTTTATGCGACTATACGTATTTGTTTTTCTTCGATATAAAATCTATCTATATATATTACAAAAAAAATGAAGACATACATGACAACAGTTGCTTTGATTTCACCTGCCTGTATTCTCTCAACGTTTTTCTATAAGATAGACATTTTTCTTTATCAAAAAATCCGTTCCGCACAATATATGTTAAAATGCTCTCAAGGGGATGTGAGATTTCCGAAGCTGCCAAATATCCGTTTAATCTTCTCTTTTTTTACAATAATTCATCGCTTTCTACTGCTTAATTACAAGTATATTATTGATTAGACAATCGCTGTTTCACAATTGTAACTTAAAAGCTCGCATCCATCCGTTATGCACGGGAACAACAAGAATGTACAATGTTATTATATTTCTAATTTCCCGTGTGTATACGGCGATAGAGCGTACATCCCCTTGCGAGCTTGCACACAATAAATATCTCTCTCTCTCTTTCTTTCTTTCTGTCTCTATCAATGGCGTGTTCGTCCATGGAGAATGCACAATTATCACAGCAGTAATATTTATTATCCGCGCGAAGAAAGGAAAGAAGCGATTCAACGCGCGCATTTATTTTTATTGTGTGTCGTGTAGTGTTTCTCTCGGTTTTCTACTCACCAGCAGCTCCACTCCTTGTCTTCCTTCGATTGACGTCTTCCATGGTGCGAGAGGCTCCGCGGGTGTTACCCGCTGGAGTGGCCAATGGCGAAGCAGTGCTTTGTCGTACGGAGCGTCTTGTCGTTACTTCACCAAGCGACTCATTACTCGAAACAGAACTCCCGCGTAGCCTCTCTCTTACTGCCGTCGTATTTACCGTCGTCGTCGTTGACGTTGTCATTGCTGTCGTCGTCATCGTCGTCGTCATCGTCGTCGTCATTGTCGTCGTCGACGTCGTCGAAGCCGTCGTCGTCGTCGTCGTCGTCGTCGTCGTCGTCGACGTCGACGTCGTCATCGTCGTTAATGTCATTGTCGTTGATGGCTGTTGCTGCTGCTGCGTTATAGCTGTTACCGTCGTCATTGTCGTAGTTGATGTTATATGCTGTTGTTGCTGCGTTTGCGTTTGAATGGGAGTTGGGGGCTGCTGGTGCTGGGGTTGTTGCTTTGTCGAAAGCATACGCTGTGTTCGGCCTGTACCTATCGTCGAGTTTTGTAGGTTCCCAGGTTGCTGACCGGTCGTCGTAGGGTTGCCAGTGTTATTTCTGAAATTCGAAAAACTGTTAGTTCCATCGCAATGGTTTCACAACGTAGACGGTAAACTTACTTTTGATCTTTGGGTTTTGGCGAACCAGTTGACAAATCGTCAGCTGCTCGAATTTTAATTTTTGCGGAAACTTCAGACAAATGTTCGTCGTCAGATGATTCTATATCTACAAGCATTGGTCCTTGAGCTAAAATATTAATTAAGATCGATATTTAATGATTTTTAATGTAGTAAAAAGCTATCTACGAAATATGCACACAAACTAAGATACAAATAATATATACAACTAATAATAACTAAAAATAAACACACAAATCTAAAACTTCAAAATTACAATATCAAATATCATAATATTCAAAATATATATACACAACATCAAGATACAATAAAAAATAAAGGTCCTTTTTGTAAGATCAACTTTTTTATAAACTGGCTTAGTCAACATGTCCTTTGAATCTTCGCTACTAAATTTATGTATATTTTACTATAAAAGAGCAATAATTTATCTATAATTAATTCGTTATTATCTAATCCACAGGTTTCAAGTCTCTTACTTTGGAATATATTAATACTGTTATATAACTTTCAGCTATAGAAATGTGGCTTATATTTGTTATTTTACAGTTAATAAAAATACGTACATAGCTCAACAGATTAATGATTTTTAGGAATTTGAACGATACAATTGTATTTAGTGTTATCTTTTTTAAATAATTCGAATCAATTAAATTATTGCAATAATCACAAAAATAAGTAATAAACAACACAAAATATAAATATATAAACTAGATCTGGAAGAGAACATAAACAATATTATAAAACAGAAAAATAAAATTTTTAATTAAAAAAACAACGCCAAATTCCAAACAAACAATTCCAAAAGTATCATTTCTTGTACGTTCCTAAGCCCATTAACCAATTGAACGTGGCATCGTCAAGTATGAATATCAATCCGCTGGTCATCAGAGAGAGTATCAATAAACACCTTTCTTTGCCCTGGACAAAATGTTGCATGCCTTCTTGGCCGGATGTAGATCCTTGGCCGAAGTGAGTTGCCTCTTATTAGGACCAGTAGTGGTAGCCTCGTCTACGTCCATGCAAGCCTTAATAAGTCCGGCGGCGTTCTCCGAGCATTTTCGTTTACCTGTCCGTTGCTGGTGCGGCTGCGTCGGCTCCTCGTTGTTAGAAGCAACGCTGCTTTCGCTCTCCTGCCTCTTGCGTTTGCTCGTGGTCTTGGGCAACGGCGACAATTTGTTAGTCTTGGCTGGCTGCTGCACGACTGCCGATGCTGCCGCCGTGGTTTTGGCATAAGGCGAAATACTTCGACGTTCGGCTGGACTGTTCAACGACGTCTTTTGCGAGCGAGTGCGAAGAGAACGTTTCTCCGCGCTAGCCCCAGAATCGTTGGGGATCTCGATGAGTAACTGCTCGAGCAAAGACTTGCCACGTGTCCCTTGCTCATGACTGTTGAAATGCGTGCTTGTAGCGGTGGTAGTGGCCGTCGCGGTCGTTGTCGTGTTGGATTCGTCGGTTTCCTCGATGCAGATGACGTCCTGGCGACCTTCAAGTTCCTGCTTCCGTCGACGTTTTCGCGCTATCACTGTCGTTACCACCGACAACTCGGCGTTTTCCGGTGCTGGACTCGGAGTTTCGTCTCGCTGCAGTACCGCCGGATTCGAGTATGTGTACAGCGGTGGTGTTATTCGAATCGGCTGTGGATCGTCGTTTGCCAATGGTGACTGCGCCGCTTCCTCTTTCACTTCGATCTTTGTTATCTCTTGTTTGATTTCCTTTGTCTCCTTTGTCTCCTCCGCCTCTTTCATTTCCTTCGCTTCTTTTGCTTCTTTCGCTTCTTTCGCTTCTTTCGCTTCTGTCGCTTCTTTCGCTTCTTTCGCTTCTTTTGCTTCTTTCGCTTCTTTCACCTCTTTCGCCTCTTTCGCTTCTTTCGCCTCTTTCACTTCTTTTACTTCCGCCGCCAGCACTTCTTTTATTTCTTTTTTCACTTCTGCACCTTCAAGTTGTTGCTGCCTCGTATCTTCGATTTCCGGCTCCTCTTTTTTTACCTCCAGTTCTACCACGTGGTTCTCCGTAACAACAGGCACTGCACTAGTACTACTATCACTTAACCTAGACTCGCCGCCCTTGCCGCCGCCGACGAGCAGAGTTGGCTTTTTGTCCTCGACAACATTAATAACGTTCGTCGCCGTCGTCGTCTCTTCGTCATTATTACACTTGGGTTCCTCTTTCACCATCACTACCGTCACTTCCGACGACTGCACTTCACTTATTACCGTCGGCGTCGTCTTATCGCTGCTGCCGTCTTCCTCAGCTTTGACATCCAGCTCCAAGTGGTTTTGTTCCGCTACGGCAACGTTTGAACACATATCGTTACTAACTGTCGAGGAAGGCACGTTGTTGCTCTTGTTGCTGACTGCTACTATCGTCGCCGTTGACGGTTCCACTACCACCTGAGACTGTTGAGACTGCACCGGCCTGTGTAGCGGGGATTCACCTTGATTTGGCGACTTCTCTGACAACGCGTCCATCGACTCAATACCACTGTCTTCGGCGCCGTTATTATTGTTGGAGGCGTTAGCACTTGCTTCAAGGGTAGAGTTCTCCAACAGTCTCTGCTTGACTTTCGCCTCCGTGACGTTGATCTCGCCGATCGGTAGTATAGCTTTCTCCACTAACTCTTTCGCCGCTATCACCACGGATTCAGTCGTCGTCACGGGGTTTGACGTTTTTAATAGCGTCACCCTTTGAACGGTTGTCTCGACTTTGTTGGGCGCGATGTTCATCTGTTTGGCCAATGCTAGATGATCCACTACCAGTTTCTGCCGATCGTTCGCATGATTCTTGAGCTTTTCAGCCAGATCTTCTTGAATGAAGCTTTGAGATTCCAAGTCTTTTTCATCGACAAGGCTCAATCGGCGACGTTTTTCTTGACTCGCTAGCTCCTTACGAACACCATTGGGTTCATGTTGTCGGACTGGCTCGCTAATACGTCGCACTTCGCCGACTTTTTTAAGATCATTCATTTCCGTCGGCGTCGTCGTTGCCGGTGTTATTGTCGTCGTTGTCGACGTCGTTGTCACCGCCACCGTTGTCGTATTAACAGACTCTGACGGCGATAAACTTTTCTTGAGACTCGCTTGAGGGACAGTGCTCGTGGCGATGGCCGTGTCCGGACCCTTATAACCAAGTTTCCGCCATTTTGCTGCATTATCGAGAATCCGTCCACCAGAGAGAAGATTTTGTTCTCGGTGAAGACCCTCTATAGGTTCCACTTTCTTCTTTGAGTCTCTTCTCTTGGTTTTGCCTGCAACGAAATGTGTTGATCTTTTTTTAATAACCTGAATTTAATAGATGCTAATGATCACTTATTAAACTATACCACAAAAAAATAGAACTAAAAAATTATAAGCAAACGTTTATTTGTTTTCTATAAAAAAATTACTTTGGCAATTATACACGTTATTTTTATCGTAGTTTTCATTCACTTTCAGTGCAATTATAAGGTGGAAATTATTCTTATATCTGGCCTTGTTCCTTTATTATTTTTCAATGAACATTCGAAAATCATGAAAAATTTTAGTAGTCTGTAGTGTACTCACCTCCGCCAATTTTATGCTCATTCGTGTGATTAACCAGTTCAGTCTCTGCCAAGACTGCTTGCGGCTGTTGTAGTAGTTGTTGCTGCAACTGCTGCTGTAACTGTGTTTGCGTATTCTGCATAACCGGTGTTTGCTGCTGCAACTGCTGTTGATTGAGTACGGAAGGTTTGTGCTTGAGAGGCGATGGTATTCTACTGTTTAGCGGCAAATCGTCAACGTCACCGCTACTCGTAACTTTGTTCGGCGGTTGTTGCGACTGTTGTTGCTGATGTAGATGCTGCGGTTGTTGTTGTAGTGGTAGCCGCGTTCCTAATTCCATTGGAGATGCGTTACCACTTCCGCCACTACTGCTACCGCTACTCGTATTCTCCTGTTTTAAGGCATTGCTCTTGGCCACCATGGTCACGAGCGCATTGTTCACCTTCGCCACGGCATTCGCACTGTTTACTATGGCGGAGCTGGATAAAGGCATTTTTGAGGAGGACGATGTTCCTGAAATAGTTTTGTACAGTCAAGTGTAACTAAATATTCTTTTTACAAAAACTTTAATATTAATATCAAACATTACTCACCGATAATCATATTAAGAGATTTCTTCTGCAAAAGCTTATTGCCATCGGTAGCGTCTTTCATCTTCTTCAGTTTCCCCCGGCGTTTAACGCCCGCCGCATCATGATCAACTGCTTCTTTCAGCAACTTCTTCTCTTTCTTACCTATTTGTACAACCGAGGCGTTTCGACCTCGTAATGATATATGAAGTGGCGGTACTCGCGGTTCTTCTGAACCTGGACTCGCATTACCAGTAACTGCCGCCATCGCACTTGGACTGCTACTGGAACTTATCGAGCCACCGACGTTAACACTACTGTTATTACTTGCATTGCTCGCCGTAGTTGCATTTGCACTTGGCGTAATGGGCTTCACTGCTGTCTTGTCCGCTTTGCGCACCGTCGGCGCATTTACGAACGATACATCCACTTTGTATGCTGGCGTCACTGGCTCTGATTTTTCGAGTTTCAGTCTGAAATAGGTTAACCAAGAAATTAATACTACTTTCTAATTAATAACGGATTGAGCTGAGAAAAATTAGTACCTAAGTTTGATTTTCTCTGTTGGCATGGGACTATGCGAATCCCTATTAGATTTGAGTCTGTTATGTTTCAAGCTGCCTTCACTTGCAGTGGACTTCGTTGTTGCTTCGGAATCCGACTGATCAGTATTGGTGGTGGTGTCGTTTCTCCGCGAGAAGTTACTATCCGCGTCATCATCCGAGAATATTGAATTAGATCTGTCGTTTGACGGCGATTGATAAGAAAAGAAGTCATCCTGTGCTTCGAGGGCACTTTCTGGCTCCGATTCCGAAGTATCGCTAGGCATTGGTTCCAGTAGACCTGACAACGGATTTATCAGATACTGTCTAGGTTTACCCGACGATGTATATTCCGGTTCCGCAGGTACTTCATCGACTTTGGCTGACTCGCTATTTGCAGTTATGGTGATTGGATTGTTGCTCAGATTCGATGTCGAAACGGTTGTATTCGTCTGTGGTATTGCTACTGTTGGGGCTATCACTGTCTTCGTGAGATGCTAAAAATAGAAAAGAAAAAGAGATACAAATAGGTTTCTTTTAATAGGATGTAAAAAAGTGCATGTGCGTATATACTTTCGGTAAACTGCCGCCGCTTTGCGAAAAGGCATCAGGTGCCGTTTGAGCAACAATCGTTTGCGGTGCTCCGGCGACAGCAATATTTTGTTGCTGTTGTTGGTGCTGCGTGGTAGCTGTCCACGTCGTGGTCCCATTCGTCACATCAAAGCTATTCCTGTTCAGTATATTTTGGCTATACCGGAAATCATTCGTTGTTCCAGCATCTACATTCGCTTGACTCTTCGACTGATTCAAGTGTATCTGTTGCTGCACGTTTAGCGTTTGTTGTTGCAGCTGTTGTTGCTGGGTTAGTAACTGCAATTGTTGTACTGGGATTTGTTGTTGCGACTGTTGAGGTACATGTTGCAGTTGCTGACGCTGTGGGTATGGAGGTGGTGTTTGTTGTTGTGGTGGCGTGCTAACAGTCTGCATTGACTATAATAAATTGATTTTTTTTATTTTTATCATTAGTCATTATTTTAAGTTAAATGCGATATTTAAATACAATGTTATTTCCCTGACTGTTCTCTTACAAATACTAATGTTGATATATTTGTTAAATAGGGGAAAATATTACGAAACAAAAATGAAAGAATTAAAGTACTACGATGACAATGCAAATATTCTATCTCGATTTTTTGTTTAGTAAATTATTATTTTGAATTAAGAATATCATGAAAAGTTTACTAATAACTTTCTAATAGGTAACTTAACATTCATGACAAATTTTAATTGTTAAAAATATAATTTATTGTATGTTCATAGTTCATAAAAATTGCTTTCTTTTTTGTTTTTTGAGAGAACCTGAATGAAATCTATTTTTCTTCATCAACGGTATAGGTACCAACTCCGTTTTTCCCGCATACTATATTAAAATAAGTATTATATAAAAACAAGAATAAATTAATACAATAAAAAACACACCCTGATTGGCTGATAGACAAGCCGCTGCTGATTTACATTGACCCCCACGACAGTTTGAGTTTGCTGAAGCATCGGTTGCTGTTGCTGCAACAGTTGACCGGTGCTCGTGGGACTTGGCTGTTGTATAACTGGCGCTCCGGCGGTGATCTGTTGCTGCATTTGCTGCTGAGGCTGTATCAGCTGCGCTTGCGTCGTCAGACTTTGCTGCTGCTGGTTCAGTTGTGATTGTTGTTGCAATAGCAACTGCTGTTGCCGTTGTTGCGATGGTGTCCTTACCTATAATCCATTCGTATGCTTGTTCTTAAGATTCACAGAATTAAAAATTTTCATTCCATAGCGAATTCATAGCAACTTTTTAGAGATAGAAAAATGGATACTATAAAAAGAAAACTTTTCCCCTAAATGGTAATATGGTGATAAAATTAAAAAAAAAGTTAAAGAAAGAACAAAAAATCAATTGCTTTAGCTGTAATTGCATATTCGAAAGTAAAAACTACATCGAATTCCTATAAAAGCAAATTGATTTCCATGTAATATTCTAATTATTAATGATAGCAGTATCACTGTGATCTATTTTACTGAAATGAGATTGACATTGAATTTGACAAACTGATACAATAATTTAAAAATTGTGCATTCATCGCCTCCTTTGGTGTTTGTAATTTATCAGTATAACATTTTTCAATATTTCATTCGTCTAATTCTGTATAATCATGTCCACCGTTTAATCACAATACACTTAAAAAGAAAAAAACGTCAAAAGCAATTAAGAATAGCTAACCTGTTGACCGTTAACAGGAAACCTTGCGGCCAACTGCGTTTGCACCTGCTGCTGTTGAGTGGCAGGCCTATAAGTGAGTTCCTGCCTGATGGGGAACTGCTTCTGTTGGATTTGTACTTGCATGGCCGTCTGCTGTGGCAGCGGTTGAGGCACTGTTGACGGAGCATTAACCTGTGCGAAAGCTGAGGGTCCATGTCCCGTTCCAATATCCGCGATCAATGCTGTCGACACGATTAGATCCTCGGTTCGCAGTGAATCGAGGCTCGTTGGCGGTGGCGACTCTACCAGATCTTTCCTTCTGACCGTTGGCTTTTTTTGTGGTCGTATTCGGTTCGCTACCGATACATCTACCACTGCTGGTGGTAACATTTTTTGTTGTTGTTGGTGCTGTTGTTGTTGCTGCTGTTGCTGTTGAGGCGCAGATGTACCACTGCCATCATTTTGCAATAGATTAACGAGAAGGGGACTCGATAAAGCTACTTGATTGCCTGGCATCGTTGCGGATACGCCGATTACTGAGTTCGCTGTCAAGGCATTACTATTATTCGGCGATGGACTAGATGCCATGACGTTCGATGATTTGTACTGACTTTGACCGACAACTGCCACCTGAAAAATTAATTTTACATATTGGATAATGCGAAATTAGCATTTTTTTTAAACTTTATAAGCTATTTGAATTTTTTTAAAACAAATATGATGAAAATAAAACGGTCAGAAAACTTATGTATATCATTTATCAACATTGAAACAAATGATTGACGTAAAAAATTGCTTTCACAATTTTTCAGACTTCAAAATAGAAAATCTATCGCAAAAAATAAAAATAGTACATAATTTACCGGCTGCGTTACCGCACGAACAGCCTGTGGCGAGCTATCACCCGCGATAATGCCATCCTGGTTGACAACAGTAGCGGCAGCATTGGCGGCTGGATAAGGCGGTGGCGGTTGATTATGATGCTTGAATTGCACTGGTACCGCTTTGACAGCATTACCCGCGGCTTCGACTCGACTGTGAATAGCTTGTGCCGCGTGTGTCATACTGGCAAACGGGAAAGGTCCATTGTAACTTGGCGTCCTCGGTGATGCACTACTGGTACTTGGAACCTGAAGACTCGTACTGCCACTGGTACCGCTCACCGTGCTTGGTTGAGCATTCTTTGTAAGAAACGCTGGAATTGGATCACAGTCTGTGGGCGCGACCACGTTCGGCGAACGGAATGGTGGTGGCTTTTCTGACGATGGACCTACACACACACATATATGTATTTAGCAAAATATTTAAAATAAAGGCAAATGAGAACTGGTAAAAACCGTGTATAAGTACCAGCTGCAATGATTTGAGCGACATTATGAAGTGTCGACGAGATGCTGGCAGTCGCTGCGTTGCTAGGTCCAGGCACAGAAGTAGCATTACTGTCTAAACTAGTTGCATTATTGCTGGAATCACTTTGGGATTCTTTGCTTCCATTTTCTTGTGACGCTGGCCCTGAGTGCAGCACTATCTCTTGCGTTTCCCCGCCATATCGTCCAGCTATCCTTAGTGAGATCACCTATTGACAAATTAGAAACATTTGGTAAGTAATCAGTAAATTAATAAAGGTTAAGGACAAAAAAAATAGGATTATACCTGATCTCCTTCTACTTGAACAGAAAGTATACCGAGCTGTGTGAGGGTGGCAGAACCTTGGGCTGCCAGCTCTCGTAACTTCAAAGCAGCTTCTTTGGGTATCGAAAATGTTACCCGCACTGAATTCCATGGTTCTACTTTATCAACTCTTAGCTCTTGTTCCTTATCTACAAGGAAATAAAATCATTTATCATTAATCCAAATTGTGAGATTATAAAAGTTCGCTAGCTTTTTAAACTGTTTGTTTACCTTTGCAGACAAGGACTTTGAGACGGTCAACAATAACTTTGAATTTTTCTGGAAAATCTGGATCTTGTATGTCTCCCTCACACGTTACCACTGTTTCAATTAGATCACCATCACTATCAGCCGCCATTTCTAAAAACAGACGAAAGATTCATAACTTGTTAAAAAAATAGATAGGTTAAGTTTGGTGATCAACAAGATTTTGAACAACTGGATTTGACTGACAATTACAACATAAAATTAGAATGAAAAAGCAGAAAATACTTACCAACAATTAATCACATAACTACCCAAGTAACCTGGGAACACCTTAGGGTACAGTGAAATCTCTGCGTAGCAAAATGCTGCCTTTATAATTTGAAAGCAAACATTCTAAATCCATCCAGTGTCACATATCTATCAATTCTGCTTCCTACAATAATTACAACATGGTGATTAGCTAATTAATATACAATGTTGAAAAATAAATAAGTGAGTGATAATTGTGATATTATTAACTATACTGAACATATTCATTCTTCATTCACACATACTTTGTTATAAGGAAATAAATAAAGAGTCTACTACAATTAACCTCAAGACATAGAGTCAAAATGAATTCTCTTTTCCATTTACACACTAGAGCCATGATCATAGCATAATGACCAACAATTTTTTGAATACTGGTCAAGCAATAACTAAGAACAACTTCTGCATGTTAATAATCAATTCATCAAATGAAATAAGATAACAGCCCTGAGAAAAAGTAAATAAACTACCACTACTGGCAGCAATATTTCCTTGGCTCTCTTATCAAGCATACTTTTTTTTCTTCCTCTTTCTTATTCATTCACACACTCTCTCTTCATTGCACAAGGAAATATCAGCACTATTTCTAAGAAGCCATCAGATTCAAGGCTTGATGCACTATAATTAAGCCATCCATACATCCTGCACACCGACTTCTCTAGAGAACCAAGCAAACCTCCCTGTCAAGAGCCTGGGTTGACGATTGAAGAATGACCTAACCAAAATACGGAGCAAAAACAATGAGCATATTTATCGATGAAATACCGTTTACATCTGTTAGCAAGTTAATATCACGCAAACACATTGCACAGACACCCGGTTGTAACTCTCGCGCGGGTGCTTGCATATGCAGCGGCAGCGGTTGCGGCGGCGGCGCGCATGTACACCGACGCACTCTTACACACATACACAGACAGGCAGCAGCAGCAGGCACTGAGGAGAGCTGAGCGCGGGCCACCATTTTGTCCCGTCGGGGGAGGTGCGCGTAAAACCTCATGTCCAGGCTTTAAGCCGTAACATTTGACACATACACACACCGTACACACCAGAGAGCTATGCCCGATCTATCGATATATTCAGCGGCAATTACCCCATTATGTCCCGGCGATGCTGCCGCTCGCGCTCAGTCGAGTATGCCGCTCTCACTCTCTCTCCACCGTCTGTGTTGATCTTTCCACCTGGAGAGAGAGAGAGTGAGTCGAACGCGCGACTCGGCACGACTGCACGTCAACGAGCTTTCTGCGTGCGAAAATAGGGAGAAACAGCAATTGACCAGGATGGTTTATTCAAGCGACGACGTAGTCTCCGTCGTCGCGGATCGGAGATGGGGGTGGCTGGATAGTGGCGGCGCTGCTGAGAGTTCAGCGAGTTTTTGCCTTGCTCTCTCGTTCGCTTCTTGGTGTCTGAAGAGAACCGCTGCGAGCGCGGTGTAACACACACGAGACACAAGTTACTTGCGGTCCTAACGACAACTCCGCGAATCTCGTTTGCTCTTGGCCATGTTATCGCGGCGCGACCAAACGATGCACCACGACACACGAGCAGGCGGACTAGCACTCGTAAAACGCCATGGACAATAACAAGGTGCCGCCATTTGCAATGCGGCCAACTGACATGCGCAAATCAATCGCGCGGGGCACCACGGGAGATTGCTCGCATGCGGGACAAGGACGGACTATCGAATATTCTCTAAGAAAGCGCCTGCGAGAAAGAGATAGATTATGTAGATCGTGCTGGTTGGGATAAAGATTGAGGTGACGCCTTGTGGCGATTTCTGCAGATCGGAAAGACCGAATATGTGTTATACATATCTGTGGGTTGCACGAGGGTCGAGGATGAGGATGTAACAGAAAGACCATCCTCGTCGTCCGATTAGTTATAATGGTTACCGAACTTTTTTTGTATGATAGTTTGCTTGGATCATTCTATTCGAGCTATAGCCTTTACGTACCTTTGCGAGTGTGCAAGCTCTTGGCTTTTTATTTTTTATTGTTTCTTCAATTTTGTTCATGATTCGAGTGTCGATTTTTGATACAATTTTGATTTGTTGGAAATGGATCATCTGAACGGTAATCACACAAGGAATTGCATATAAGCTTTATTTCCATAATAATGACAAGCCATTTCTAACTTAAATAACATTGTCGTCAATTCTTGATTAAAATATAATTAGAAATAAATACATATGTACGTACGTATGTATGTATGTGTGCATATATATCATTCATTTCAAAAATGGAGTGATATTAAAATCTAAGTTTTAAAAACCATAACACAAGTTTTTAAAGTACCTGAAATATTAATTCTATTGTATACAGTCTATTGCATACCATTTTATATCATTTTATACAGTTTTGATCATCTTATACGCATGCAGAAATATTTATAATTTCAACTTTATCACAATTTTAAACTTAATGAATAATAAATCCTTAAAAAATCAAAAAATTAAAAAATAAACTAAAAATTTGGACTGGGTCACAGAACCAACAAACGATCGTCACAAGTATTTCACTACAGAGACAAATACTTATATCGGTGTGAACTGATACCGAGGGGGCTCGATCGTTTCATGGAACCGCCGTCTTGCTTGAGGATACCTTTCTCAACGTTTCTTTTACGTTTGCGGTTATTTCGGAATTTTTTTAATATTTTGTACTTTTTTCTTCTGGATAGAGTATTTTTATTGAAATAATTGATGGTACCTTTCGTATGATAGTTTTGTTTTATCGAGAGGAAAATAAAAATGATTTCAATACTAAATTACTTTTCTATTTAATTTGTAAAAATAAAAAGAAATGTCAACTGAACTCATCAAAATAATTAATATGAAGGGATCTGAAGTGTGATAATCCAAGTCAAAGTAAAAATGAAACAAAGTATGACTAGAAATTCAAATTATTATAAATCAATCTTTTATTATGAAATTTGTGATTCTATCAAATAAAAGTTCAAGACAAAATGTCTCCCATAGATGTTTATTACATAATTAACTTAAGAGATTTAATTTTTCACTATTCAAAAATTACAATTCAAAGCTTTTACATCACATATGGAATAAAAAATTGGAATCTTGAATAGTTGTATAATAATTACTATATACATTCCAATAAATGAATTTATTAATAATTTCGTTCGCCTGGTTTGCAAGATTGCAAAAGACCTGCTTCACACATGACTTTTAGGTGCTTGATGGGATCATAAGTCCTATAAAGTATTAAGTTATAAATTTTTATTCAAGATTGCATATATTTTGAGCAAAATTTGTGTCATACTTATAGAAATTAGCATAAGCTGCTTTCTTTGGGTCCATTACAATCAACTTCCATGCAAGTCCTGTTACAATAGAAGCAATCATAGCTCCAATCAAACCTTTCTTGATATTAGCTTCCAAGAGTCGCCTCATTTGCGGCTTTGCAATTGTTCCAGCCATCTATAAATTTTAACTTATATCTAATGTAATTGTTGATTTGAAAATTTCTATTATCATGTAAACTAAGAACTTTATTTGACAAATTGTTATGATAGTTTGTTATAATTATGGCATTTAACTAATTAACAAAGGAAATGAGGAAAAAAATATTTATTTATTTATCAATTCAAGTCAATATATTCTCTAGTTTATTGACTAAGGAAAGCTGCTAACTCAGAGGATAAACCTGTTGTTTATGTAGAATTGGATACATATATATACTACTTAAAAATTAATATTGAAAACAAAAATCTCACGATTAAATATAACATTAGAATGAAATTCCTTTTTATTATATACACACATACGCACACACATGTAGATATGTTTATGAATACATGAAAGTATATAAAACTGAATAGGTGTAGTAAGCAACCAAAGATCAATACATATGAATAAAAATTATAAAATTATAAAAGAACAGTCACTAATCACGAACATCTGATCGAACATTCCACAATAACTTTTTAGGAAACGTTTATACATTTGATATAAAGTATACTAATTAGGAGCAGTTGATAGAACCTCAAAAATAAATTACGTAATAACTTTTCTGCTAATATAATTTAATAGAATTTTTCGAACATTAGTGAATAAAAAGCGAAAATTTAGTGCAGTAAGAAACTTACTTTTGGTACGAGAAACAAATTATTTGTAAGAATTAATCAGAGCTGGAAAAATCTACTGTGCAGAAAGCAGATATGCTCATATGAAGAACGACATTCACACCCCCATGTGTGCCAACTCTTCGAAGTAAAAAACTTGAAGTTGCCTTATGAAATAGAGTGCTTCTCTCGATTCTTAAAAAATCGATGAGAAATTTAACTGCGTAAAAGATTGCAGGGTGCCTATTCTGAAAAAAAATTTTAGCACGGGGCCTATTCTGAAAAAAAATTTTAGCACATGTCATAAGCATTTATCACATCTAAAGTGATTAATTCTGTGGTAAACTGAAGTGACAAACTGATTTACCACAAAATTTTTTTTCAGAATAGGACCCCAGGTACATAGTATAACTAGATTTAGGTATTCACTGGTATAAATATTATAAATTATTATTGATTATAACTATAATAGCAAAAGTCATCAAAACATCTTAAATAATTCTATTAATTTATTATTTTTTAGACGCTTGAACTTGAAAAAATGTGTAATAATTTCAATAACTCAGCCATGTTCACTGCTCTAACATTAATTTACAAACCGCGAAGTTTAAAATCCGAATTATTTTCAACGACTGAACATTGATGACACCAAACGAGGTTAGCTCAAAGGCTTATTTTATTGACAAGTTGTGCTCTCGCAACTTGATATAACAAACCAATATCATATTTTAAAAGAAAAAATTATAGTACTAACATTACTTGATCTAAATAAGGTAACTTATTAAGAAATCACGTAATTGTTTAAATCAGGTTTTGCAAATTTTTCAAAATATTTTTTATTACGTAATTATGTTTATAAAATAAACGTAATGAAGATAAAAAACTTAAATAATAATTAATTACAATTTGTAATTTTTACATTTTTGTAAATGAAATATAATTTATATGATAACTGTACATTGAAAAAATATAACCAGTCATAAAAGTTTACATATCATCCCAAACAGCAACACTATCCCTTGCAATAGCACGATTATCTCTTCGAACTTTGCCACAAGTGCTTGCTTTTTTCAAATTCCGCCTATTTTGAACTTTCTTTTCTCGCTTCATCATTTCTACTTTTATTCTCTTCTTGACTAAATCATCTGGTATGATTGTTGATGCTGTACTCATCATGTCAGTTGTTGATTCAGCATAGTAAGAATCAGTTTCATCTGAATCGTTATCCTTATTTTTTTTGTCACTACAAGAAACTTTTTTCTGTGCATCCTGCAAACTAATTGGTATCAGTTCAGGTACTGCTGACTGGACTTCTTCCTTATAATTTTGAACATTAGATTTTATACTTCCATCTGTCTTTATTTCAACATTCAATTTTGAAACTTTCTGTTCCAATTCTTCAACACTTTCTTCCTTGTCACTATCTGCCTTATCTTCCTCATCTTCAGTGTTAGAATAATATTCTTCTCCTTTTATTGGTTGATAATCTTCATCGTCACTCAATACTGGATCATCAAAACTAACCTTTGAAATTTCTTCTTTCTTGCATTCTTTCATGACTTTCTTGAAAACTGGATACCTTTCGCTTTCATAATCGAAGCGCCTTCTAAAAAACTCTCGAATACATTGAACATCTCGATCAAAGTACATCTCAGCTTCTTCATGATCAGTTGGTATCATTTGTGGAAAATCAATTATAATTGGTTTCTCATCTGGAGTGAGCATAATATTGAATTCATTGAAATCACCATGAATAACACCACAGTGAGCCAATTTACACATGATGTTCATTAGATCATCGTAAAGTCTTTCTTTGTTTTGAATTTCATGAACATTGCATAGTGGTACACCATCAATCAGCTCCATAATAATACAATGCCTATTTATGTCAATTGGTTTAGGAACAGGAAAACCCCTCCTTTCCAATTCCCTCATAAAAGCAAATTCTTTTGTAGCAGACATTCTTGACATATACAACCAGGACATGTGTTTTCTATGTTGGTGGTAGTATCGCTTATTCTTTACATTTCTAAAGCAAGTCCTACCCAATCTGTGCAGCTTCAATACATAATGTTCCTCATTGTTTTTGGAAACCACATAAATGTTGGATTCTTTACCCACGCCAATCTGATTGCCAAAACGATCAATCAAATTCCTTGCAGTAAATGTCTTCAATGCCAAGTAATCGTAACCAGTATTTGTCAACCTATAACCGTTGTATTTTTTATCCTGTTCGTAGCCAATTAGTCGGTGCTTCACCAACTCCTTAAGAATCTTGTGCAATCCACCGTGGTGAAGATTCGCGATTTGTGCCACGAGAACGTCAGGTACCAATTCGTGATTTTTCATACCCATTTCTATGGCTGTTAAAACACGAAAGTCCTCTTTACTGAGGTAGCGCAACATCTTCACGTCCAACTTGCCCATGATTGTAGTTTATTTGACACTCACGATTATTTTGTACTTCAAGAATTAACGTGAAAGAGATTTATAAACAAAATAACCTCAAATGCAATCATCACTGTGTGACGAGTACGCCGTTCTATTCTGTTTGCGTTTGATTGGCTCTAATGTGCTATATTGTACGGGGTACGGCCATCAACTGACTTCGTGCACTGATTCGCAGATGACTAAGTTGGCGCTTTATTTGAGAAGAATATAATGAAAGAAGGATAAAGGCGAGCAAGTTTTATTTACTGAAAAGGGAGGAAAAAAGAGTTGAGAGAAGATTGGAGGTAGATTAGTTTGTACAATAGTTACATAGTAGCGTTAAAGAAGCATTTCTGAATTTCTAAGAAATTTACATAAAAGATCTGAGATGAGTGGTTGTGGTTCTAAAAGAAATTGGGAAACGGTGTAAAGCCCTGGTCCCATAGGTACATACGTACGGATGCTGACGGATACGGACGCGAATCGCAACTCTAGTAACATCACTAAAAATATCTAGTTCGATTATTTAGTATCAACACTACCGGTAGTGAGCAAAAGTGACTGTTGTTTAAAATTGTAGCGCCGAACGTACCACATTTAATGAACGTCTATCTAACCTTTACATTATTGCAGTCTATAAGATGGCAAATGATAGAGAATTGATAGACTTTCAACTACAATTAGTGGAATTAGGCCTTAATTTTATGGAAGTACTTGAATATATGAGAAGAAGAAGAAAATATATATAAATGATATGTATTAATCATCCCAAAAACTTTTTTTTACATTAGCATACTCATCAATAAGCAATTTTCATGAAAATTTGAAAAGTAAATTGTAGACCTGACATTTGAACATTAAATGTGGTACGTTCGGCGCTACAGTTTTAAAAAACAGTCACTTTTACTCACTACCGGTAGTGTTTGGTATTAAATAATCGAACTAGATATTTTTAGTGATGTTACTACAGTTGCGATTCGCGTCCGTATCCGTCCGCATCCGTACGTACATACCTATGGGACCGGGACCTAAGGATTTTTATTTTTTGAGTTTGGATAGTAGTACTTTTCATTGTTCATCAAACCAAAAAATTTCGTGTTCACAAAATCAAAAAATGTGATTTAGGTTTTCTATGTCCAAGTCGCATGCACATAATGGAGGATCTACTACATTTTTTTCTATGAAGGCTAAAAGCTAAGTTATAATGATTGGTCTTCATTCGTGTAATGGATACTACTATCTGTGTTCTGCACAGGTATTTGTTAAAGAACCAAGGTTTTGATGTTTTATCAAAATAATTTGGAAAATATTATACTCCTTTGTTAATATCGGTATTTATAAAATAATCGAAGAAACGTTCTTTGCAACGCTCATTAGTGAATTACTTAGTCATCGTACGGTAAAAAAAGGGATGAAGATGAACTTATACCTATATTGCTTTTTTGGCGAGATCATTGCCAGATTATTTTGGAGTAATTCTAAAAGTCTAAGTTTTATTCTAAATAGAGTAATGTAAGAGGAGTCAATCATAGAGGTACTTCGTGAGACGGATATAAGAGAGCTTAAAGAGTCAGTAAATATTATGGTTTTGTTTATTTTCTGAAGTATGATGGTTTCTAAAGTTAGTTAAGAACTATAAATTGCTAAACCATCGTAAAGCTCAGAACCTTTTTACGAACCATTAGATTAAAAAGATGTGTAAGAGATTAGAAGGTCGTGAAACTGTCAACTGAATTTGTTCTCCGGGTTTTCGGCTTTGGCAATGGTAAAGCCTTTATCAAGGGTTATAGATGCTTGTATTTGTTGAGCTTCGAGAGAGAAAATATAACAGAGAGGAATAGGGCTAGAATATGGTTTTTTTCGGAATGGTTTAAGAAGAGAAACGGTGCGTAAACATCTAGGAGAGCTATTGTTTAATCAATCAGCCAGATGATATTGTATGGCTGAAATATTAAGATGGCTATATAGTAATTGTTCTTTTGAACTACGGGGAATGCAACAAAGGCCATAATCAATAGTAGCTGAGATGATTGCATTATAAATTAACAACAAAGTCTTAGAATGCTACCTCACCAAATAGTGCACAGTGATCTGATAATATTTTGCCAGCCGAAATTTTACCAATCAAATGTTTTATATGAGTAGACCACGAGAGATTTTTGTCTAGCGTCATATCGAAAAATTTGGTACTAGAAAATACCGGTATTTGAAGTGAATCTACTGATAATGACAAATCTGAAAGATGACTGACCTTGTTAGTGTGGATAACTATTTTAGTTTTTTCGAGCGATAACGAGAGACCTATATACTCCTAAGAGATAAGTTGACTCTAAATAAATTATACGTTCTAAGGTCAGAAGAGCGATTGTAGGATCTGATGTCGAGGTTGCAGTAAGTACTATGACTTCAGCAAATTATATAAACATTCACAATCGATGAGAATGAGTATAAGTTGATTCATTAAGTACTTATACTATATAAAGTTAGGCTAGAAACGCATCCTTGCGGTACGCTTTTTCTCGTTGTAAAGGGGCCAAAAAGGTTTCCATTGATTTAAAAATAAATAGGTCTTTCTGATGTAAGGTTGCTGTAAAATTTTTAAAACATAGAAGTTTTGAAAGACCTATATCCTTTAATAGATAAACTAATAATAGTATTCCATCCATACTTAAGAGAATGTACCCGAAGAGTAAATTTCGTTAAAGGAATTTAATAGTTCTCATAATACTTTGTCTGGTAAATTATACAGAATACGATAATCTATCTAATCAAAGTCTGGAACAGAATTTAATCTGTTTGAGCACGATTCTACAGCAGACTTGATTTCTAAAAAGGTAAATGGTTTATTGAAATGATAAAGGATTGGTTCGGAATCAATAAATGTGTTAGGGAAGTTATCCGGAGTACAGGAACTTGAACAGACGGAATCGATCATGATTTCTTGAGCTTTTCATGTTTAAAATGTTGTTATGTGCTTGGTTGGCTCCTGACGGTGACAGAATTTTTTAATAGTTTAAAATATAGCTGTAATAGGGGCTAATGGTTTCACAAAATTTCAAGAAAACTGAGGCTTTTATCTGTTTAAATACATGTTTGACATGCCTTTTTGCAATTATAAGTTCATCAATTAATCTTGGATCGTAACGAAACATTTTTAAGACATTTTCGCTCAATTTATTAGCTTTTTCGCAGTCAATATCTCACCAAGGAACATTACTGATATGCGGCTTCTTCCTTTCAGTACGCCGAAATAGGTGAGATTGTCGACCAGAAAAAAATATGTGTTCAACAACTTGTTTAATAATGTCTATAATATGAGAGTATTTATCATAAGCACTGTTGGGTGTAAATTCGAAAGAAAAGTTTTCTAAATAATTGCAAAAAGGTAGCTAATCAGGTTTTTTGAATTTTTTAAGATTGTATCTCAAATTTGACGACGATTGTCAGGAAGGACGGGAAATGAATAAATATATTTAAAAAAAAAACCCAAATATAGGGCTTCAGCATCATACGAGCGACACAATAGCCACCACCACCAGAGTCAGAACTAAAACTGACTCACTAGTGCGCTTTTACGATGGTTCAGGCCCTTAGGGTTCAGTCGACTCTATCTTCGTTGGTTGTATGGTGGCTCTATCACAGCATCGGAGTTTTTCGTTTTCAGGTTTCAGGATCAGGCCGATTAGGTTTTTATACCTCATCGACTCTGAAAAAATGGGTTGGTAATATGTAGTGTTAATACTAACTACTAATAATAGTTATAAAGTTAATGAAACTAATAAAATAACTTTATTATATTTTTATTTTATGATCAAAAGCAGAATCAAATAAATAAATCAATATATGTAGTTAAATTAATCGCTCATTGCTTTCTACTCCAATTTACAAACTTTTTGCATGGTATTATGATTAATCTGGACAATATTTTAGTGGTAACTGTTGACTAAAAATTTGAATATTTGTTATACTTTATTAAAATATCTAGTTGTATATTACGTTGTCACATATATTGGTGCGCGCGCAACCAACACTATAAAACATTTAAATTCGTCCGGCGTTGGCAGACTTCCATGAGCGTGTCGATGGCACCACTGTCTGGACAAGTCCGCTTGGCTCATGCGCGAGTTCGTCATGGCGGGCAATTGTAATCGGCCTTTCAACCGCGAAACACATGGATTTCGACAGGCAACGGGTTTCCAGGAAATAAGACGCAAAAAAACGTATTGCGCAACCGGGTCTTCTCTTCGTTAACTTCGGTCCGTTTTCTACCGTTCAAAAAAGGTGTGTCGAGTGCTGAGTAAGTGTGAGTCTGAAGGCAATTACGCCTGGCTGTTACAGCCTTCTTTGTACGTAAGCGGATGAAAGCCCGACGCACAAGACTTTACCCTCTCGGGTATCATCGTCCTTGCGGCATTCTTAAGGAGGCTCATACGAGCCTTTGGTGATCACCCTCTCGGGTATCATCGCCCTTGCGGCATTCAAGGGAGTCTCACACGAGCTCCTGTGAGATCAAATTCCTCAAATCCTTTGTACGTGCGTGCGAGTCAGCTGATTTCGCGAGCGAGCACCGTCTGGTCGTGCGAATTCCGGCGCCGCGTGTTAACAGTCAATCGAGAGATTTGTTCTTGTTTTCTCATTGCGATTAAGTGCGTACGATTCATTTCAACTTTAATTTATTTATCAATAAATTTGAGTTTTTTTATGCATCTAGGCTTTTTTCCCAAAAAAGTGTTTTTATTAACCCTTTCTAATTATCATTAAATCCGTTAAAAATTTCAAACTAATAACAAAAACGAATTTCACACATGCATGCTACCTAAGGCATTATGTGTTAAATGACAAAACATTGTATTTAAGTGGGTTTAATCATTTTGAGGTTATGTTAAGCATTTGTCATTTCAAGTTGCAGTAGCAGAAAATCCACTAGAAATTGTTTGTCGCATACGATTTTCGTGCCTATTGGAGAATCAGCGTTATTATTGATACGAATGCAATCGCCATATTTATATTCTTTCATTTCCCAATATTTTTATGGAATCCCTATAAATAATATGTTAAGCATTTACATATAATAATGAATTTCCTCATGGAAAAAAGTTAAGTGACTTTTATACTAATGTGGAGAAAACCACGCGGTATTTTTATTTAAACCCCTTTTTTAATAGACTTTCATCCATTCTATTTATAGACACGCGCACACGTGTGTGCGAGTGATCAGCAATCGCCACAAAATAACCGCAGGGTATTGGAACACGAACGGCTACGCATCACTTTTAGATTCCTATCTTTTATTCAAGTGGTGTAATAACGTAAATAGCAATAGAATATTCATTAATCCAAGCTCGTTTACCTCACGTCACAATTGTGATAGACGTCCACCCGGCGGGGAGAGTGCGATGTGATGTTTGAATCTTTTACTCTTGATACACATAGCGATGTATGATTTTTGCATAGTAAAACAATAAAAATGAAGATATGAAATTGAACATGTAGAAAATGATTTCTCACGAGAGGTTAGTTAAAACATATAATCATTTACATAAAAAAAACTGACTGCTATATTATCTTACCGGGGTATCAAAAATAAACACCATTCGTCATTCTTACGTATTCGTAGTTTTACGACCTTCTGAAAGAAAACATTCTAAAATTGATATTACATCAATCGCAAAGAAAATGGAAAGCTGCGGGAAAAATGAAAAGTTAAACTCGTCCATTTATTTATAAATTCAGCCAGCGCAGCAATTGAACGCAAATTACAGACTCCGTTCGTATCGACCGCATTCATCGCGACTAGCAATTGTCTCCCTTCTTTCTCTCTCCCCACTCTTTACATGTCTTACCGCGATACATGCGCATAGCTGACTCACGTATGTGCGTCGTTGGATCTATCCAAGTCTAGTACGCGATGACTTTTCGTAGCGTGTATAGTGTGTACTAAGTAGTTCTATACTTATGTATTTTTTGTTTGCTAGTGTATGTTCCGTCGATGATAATTATCTAGAGCATCCCTTATACAGACGGGAGTGCAGATGCACTCGAAAAACTTGCGCGATAGGATAGTAATAGGCACATACTGTGTGTGTAATCAGCAGTAAAGAGTGAATGCAGTTTTTGTTCTCTCACTCTCTTCCGCTGTGGAGCTGGGTCGGATAGCAATTGCATTGGAAGGCCAGGATTCAGGTAAGCAAAAAGCACAGCTACCTAGATTATGTAAAGATCTCTCGCGATCCACTGTAAGATTTTCTGTAAACTAGGTTGGAAGGAAAGTGCAATAAGTGTATTATTATTATTATTTTTATTATTATTCTTACAGGTATATAAACTGCCTCTGTCTAGTGTAACCGCTGGTGTTTTTTTTCTTTAGGGGAAGAGTCTTGGCTTGCTTTGAGTCAATGAGCTTTTGGTTTTTCCCTTATGGAAGCTCTTGATTATTTGAATAACATTGTCTTTGTCAGGCATCAATTCTACTAATTAGAGTCCATTGGGGAATCCTTATCTACATGATAATTACAAATCTTTGCTTGATTTTTTGCATTAACTATAATAAATTTGGTTATTTTGTTTTTTGCTACATTGTTATATTTCAATATTCTTTAACAACAGATTGCTAGAGTTCAATTGTTTTATCTTATAGTAGCATTCTAGTGATAAATGTGGTTGGTGACAATCGTGTATTTTTAATTCTTTGCTCTCAATTTATCTCAAGAATCATCATATGGATTATTTATTCCACTGTGACTGTTCAACGCTAATGAATTTGCTTTGCTTTGCTTTTATGGGTCAAAAACTACGGTTCACGTGTCAATTATTGATATTGTCAGTTGTCAGTTATTGACACCTTGACATTATAGATATGATAATTTACTTAACAACAAATTGTTTCTAGCTGAGAGATATCACTTAACACAGGTTTATTCATCATTAATCTGTCATTTGTATAAAATGCTCTACAATGATATTTGAATGTGTTTCATCATTATCAGTATGGTTCCGAAAAGCTCTTTGATGGACACAATATAAAGCCTGATATAAGCATTCAATTGACATTGTCACACATGGAAAAATATTTTTTTTGATGTTTTATCAGTTAAAATGTCCATCTGTATTTTTCCACCTAGATACAAGTGTCAATGATGTAATGATTGATTGATCTAGGTTGGATGTGACTGATATAATGTCAATCATCCTTAAATTTGGTACTCATGGAACTAGTTCATTCTGCTTTTAGATGCAAGAAAATACTTTCTGAGCTTCAGAATTAGAATCTAGGACAATAATGCTGGAACATATCATCCTTGCCACATCATTAAAAATTATCTTACATACATAATAAATGATTCTATAAATAAGAAAATTGATTATTATTTTAAATAATGACCAGTTGCACCACCTTGCCTCACACCCTACTTATTCTGGTGTGCACCAAAAAACTTGGCATAAGAATTTCTCAAAAATAACATTTAAAGGCGTATAGATAAGAAAGAGAGCTTGGATATGAGACGGGTTTGAAATAATGCCAATAGCTTATATTTTGGAATATTTATATTCATGCAACGAACGTGCACGCCGACAATAGTTGGAAGCTTGCACGGTTTTCAACGCGTCAGTTGGAACACGAGCAATCCTGTGTAAAACTACTTCAACCTTCATTTTAATAGTCCGTAATTACACTACGCGTACACGACTGCGTCTCATCAATCGACATTTCGAGCGTTACAAAAATTCACTTTCGTCCTGCTTATATGTAAAACCGCTAATTGTTTCATACATACACACACACACACACACACACACACACACACACACACACACACACACACACACACACACACACACACACACACACAATGACTCGGTACGCGTTGACAAACGTCAAACGCGAAATTTCCTATTGGTCGTGCGGTAAGTAGTTATGGCATTTTGAAGATAAAACAATGTCGAATCCGACAGCTCCATTACATTGAAAATTGTAAAAATGCTCTTGGAAATTTATCGACTAGTCTAATTGATCGCTCGCACTTTTTCACTCTCCGCATACATAAGTATACATGCCCTTACGGTTAAACTGAGTCTAAATATACTACGTCACGCTTGCTGACGGCCGGGAAAATTGCAGCTGCGCGAAATAATGTCAAATGAATTTTATATTAATGACATGCGTGGCAAATGTTATTTTCCCTCTTTGTTTAAGCGGACGAAGTTGTTTTTTCTTATTGTTGTGAAGAAAATACATTCATCGAAAATTCACTTCGACGATAAAAAAAAAAATACATTATCGCGAAAGATAGTTCTGAAGTTTATTAACTGATAAGCTTTGATTTGTTTTTTCCATTATTATCATCAGCTCAGGCGAGATAACATAGCGAGAGAAGCGTTATACAGCGAAATTTTAGCTCACGACAGGACGCTTTTTTTGCTTTCAGAGGGCTGCATAATTGCAGTCGTGCAGCGGCCTCGCGAACATCATGGATCGAATGATCACCTTGAGCACGCAGAATCCACTGACGTTGCTTCTTAAGTTTGGTATGATGGCTTGGAACAACACCTGCGCCATCGAGAACTGCTCGGGACACGGCGAGTGCCATAACGGTACATGCTTGTGCGAGGTACTTACATTTTTTTGTACTTATACTCATTCATCGAACCATCACATGTGAGGCTTCTTCCTTAATTTTCTTTTTTTTTTCAAATTACGATGGTTCGCGGTCACTTTGAAAAACGATGCGTTTGACAGTTGTATCTGACAATCTAATTCGGTACAACGATGTTTTAACAAGATTACAATGCACACAGCATATTCGCTCTATTAGATTGACACTGTGCGCAAGCTTGTTAGATGCCAGTGTCTGCCGCATTTCTCCTTTTTGTTTTATGGATGTTATGAAAGTAAAAAAAAAATATGAAATCATCATTTGAGGAAACGCATACTGTAAAATACTGTGTGTCTATCTTATGCTCGTTTATACTTGAACAATATTTTTCTTGAGACGGAAGCGAATATTTATTTATCATTGACTTTACTTGAATATCTCCTCTTGAAAGAATAAAATAAACGCGTACGGCAAAACAATAAGAATCGTTAACTTGCTTAAAGAAAAAAAAACAAATAGGATAAAAAGATTGTATCTCGGATTTCGAGTGCATTTTTTCAAATTCCAAGTTATAATAGTCAAAGACACATAAAATAAATATGCAGTGATAAGTCGATACATAATGACTTTTGCAGATTCAATACGACGGTCCAGGCTGCCACGTGCCGAACTCCAGCTATTACATGGCGTTCGCGACGATATTCTTCATACTGGCGTTCGTGTGCCTCACACAGTTGGTTATGTGTGTAATTGCCGAATGGCGAAAGATGAAAGCACCGTCGTTTCTGAGAGCTTGCCGGGTGACCACGCAAAAAGTGCTCTACTTCGTCGTCTTTCTCGCGTCTCTCATCAGGGGTGCTTACTTCACGTCTCCGGTAAGCGACAATTCTCGTTTAACCCTTCGTCCGAAAATTCGTTATGCATACATCAATCTTACTTTTTCATCGTTTTGCAGACGTCATTCCAAGCACCGTGGTCCAAAAGCCTCATGTCGGCGTATTATCCACTGATGTTGAGTGGCGCATCTCTTATCGTGTGTTTCTGGGCCGAGGTGTTTCATCTACCCGACATACGCACAGACAAGCCACAATTTCTCTCCAAGTCGTACCTAGCATTTGTTGTTTTCAACTTTCTCACCTTCTCTCTTTTAATCCTCGAAGTGGTAACCTCACAATACAATGCACAAGATGAGGATGATCAGGTATTTACTTTCGTCGCTCAAACTTAGTCAACTTTTTAACTACGAGCTATTGTTCGTTTGTTTTCTCTTCGCGCAGGCTTTCTACACACATGTCTTCAACGGCTGTTACGCCGTACTGCTCTTCATCGTCGTCATACTCTTCCTCATTTACGGAATCGAAGTATTTTTCAAGGTAACTGATATGTTAGAACTAATCATCTGTAACGTAAGAATATATGTTGTTAATAATATGCACCATAAAAAAAAACAACAGGTTCGTGGAGGATTTTTAAGTGATAGTCAAGTGGCATCAATCGCAACGAATAACAGATTGGACGAAGGCACACGTAGTGATGATGATCCAGTCACTGCGAAACTTTTCGAACCAATACCAAGTACTTCGGCAATGGAACCCACGTTACAACAAGAAGTCAATACTTCACAATTGCATCAGTCGAGATTCGGTTTAATCTCGCAGGCTTTAATGCTATTTATCGTCGTTGGCTTTCTATTTAGCGAAACACTCAGTCAATTTTGGAAAACAAAGTAAGTTTTATTTTAATTGAAGTACGAATTTTTATTTAAATCGAAGTTTAGAATGTTAACTTAGTGTTTTGACTTGTGTACAGAGTACCCTTGTATAGTCGAAACTGGCATGATGTGGTATTTCGAGTTATCGAGGTTGGTGCTGCTCTGTGGTTCCCGTGTGTGCTGTGGAATTGTATGAGGTAAGTTCATTTGGTAAATTACAGCTTTGATGATTCAATTCTAGTATTTACGATTGAAGATAACACGTACATATTAAACACTGCAATTAGTAAGTCACTAGTGACGAACGATGGATTTCATTGTTTTATGTTACGAAAACTCGACGTAATTTGAAATTTTATAATTAACACTCAATATGCTTTTTAAAGCCCTGAACAATTATGGATTTTGAATCCGAAAAGAATTCTCAAGAGACTAGACTTGGATCAAACTAAACATCCTAAGGAAATTGAGCTGCAGGACAAGTCCAAAGCAGCTGAAGCTGAGCGACTTACCGATAATGCTTCAATCAGTAGTAAAGACTGTTGCTGGATTTGTTATGACAGTGATACACAGGACGCCGGTCCTTTAATCCAGCCTTGTCAGTGCAAAGGAGATGTCGGCGTGGTACATCACAATTGTCTTCGTAGATGGCTTGTCGAGGTAATTATGTCTTCTTATCGATATAGTGTTTTTTTCTGTTTGAAATAAAAGATGAGATAGGAAAAATTGCTATGATGCATGGGATAAAAAACCGATGATTCATTCCAGTTTTTATAGTACTTATATGATGAATGGTGATATAATAGTTCAGACAAACATTTTTGTTATCCCACGTAAAAAAATTTTCTCGGAACAAATAAGCGATTCTCTTCTAACCAATTTGATTCTTTATTACTTTTCTACTTATTATACTCTCACACCAGAATCGTATCTTTGTAAATGGTAGCTTCTTTTTGTAATGGATAGATTATGAATTTTTCTTTTTTCGTTTCAGAGCTCAAAAAATTTGGATAGCCTCACATGCAAAGTGTGCGGTACGCAATACAACGTTGAGCATGCAACCAGATTGGATTGGCAGAATGGTTTAACACCGCGACACTGGCTGCATACAATTGGTCTTGTCGTAACGATGTGTGGCTCAGCAGCCGCGGCATGGATAACTATTCAACTCGTCGAAGATCCTTTCATAAGAATGTTGGCTGCTGGTGCAGCACTTCTAATTATATACGTTTGCATAAAGTACGTATCATTTAATTTAAATTACGTAATCTAATTGAAATAATTGTTATGTCACCCATTGAGCCGATTAATTGAAATGATTGTCAGAATAAGAAATATGGTTTATTCATTATACAAATTTAATGAAAAACTAAAAATAAGTTTATTAAATTATTTGTAACGAAAAATTAATTTAATAAACTTAATCTTAGTTTTTAATTAATTAATTAAAAAAAGCTCGAAAATGAAAGTTTTCGAGCTTTTTTATTTAAATTGATTTTAAAAGATTTCATTTGAGTTGTTCAGTTTTAAGAATGGTGTTTAAATGTTAACAATTTTTTAGATGCTTCAGTGTCAACACAGTAGTAGCTTATCAGCGAGCCAAAATATCGTCCTTGAACATCGTCAACGTAGACAATAGCGGAGATACTCAAGTTTCAACGATCAGTCATAGCGTGTCTGTCGAATTGGCAAAGTATTAATATTAATTATATTCCGTTGTCGGAATGCGATAGAAACTATAAAATTTTACGGTTTCTTTTCCATGTATTTCATGGACAGAATTTAACCTTTACGTTAAACATTACGAAAGAATATACTTTATTCCTCTATACAAACTTTTGTGTGTGGCGATTGGTGAGGGCTGTTCAAATAATCTGTTGCATTCTTCACCACTAAGAACGCATATACAAATTGTGCCATGAACTTTTTTTTTCTAAAGCAATAAACGAATGATAAGTTTAATGCGTTATTTCAAAAAGCAAAGACAAAATGAAATTCATAATTTGTTATTCAAATATGAATACAATCTTAATTTTATTTCACATTCATTTGACGATCTATTATTCCATACGGTTCGTCCATCGATTTCAGCATCGTGATGCTATACTTTTAATAAGCAATCAAATGAAAAATTTCGATTTTGTATCGAAAAATAATGTGCAGTGAGGTTTCGTCATTCGCATAATAAATTAAGAAAAGTTTAATATTGTACACATTAACCGCTACATAAATGTAATATTTACATTTTAAGTATTTATTGTCTTGTATAAGGAATTTTGACAATTTATGAACCGTACAATAAAATTTAGTTTTTCTAAAAAACAAGAAAAAAAAACATCAGTCTAACAAGACATTTAAAGTAGTATTTGTAGTCTCAAAAAGGAATTTTAGCGTAATAAGTCAAAAAACGCGATAAGTCAGTCAACCTGATATCTTTACAAATTAGAAATCGAAACAATGAAAAAGATTAATGTGCGATAGTTTTTTTTTTGCGAAAGTATCGAGTCAGTCGTAATATGGTCAATATTGTCGAAGGTAGTAAGTAGCGTTAACATTACCGAACATAGCGTTGGTATAAGAAATACTATTTAACGACGTCTTCTTAACAAGCTTAACTATGTTTGAAGTTAGGTACACATAAATTTTTCCGAAGTAGAAAATGTTAGTTTTATTTATTAAGATTTTACATAAATGACAAAAACACAGAACTTAGATATATATGTAATACTAGAAATAAGTGAGATTCGCGTTTCTTGCTCTTCTTTTTTATACTATCAAATAACTACGTTATAAGTTTTTATACATATATGTTCGAAATTTTTGCAGCGTGGAAAAGAAATTCCAGTTCAAATTATTGATACTTAACGTAATAATATTTTTTATAAGATTCGTTTAATCAAAATGTAAGTTCGATGTCTTTTTGTATGTAATTTTTTAATTACATTGAAAATCGTATAAAAATTTAGTTTTTTTCGTTCGAAAAAATTAAGAATATATTTTTATGAAAAAACGATTATAAAATTCTTATTTGCCTAAATGATTAAGATAGTTATCTATGTATATTTCAAAAAAAAAGAACTGCATTACCTTTCTTAAATACTCTTTTAAGATGAAAATATTTATAATGATGTAAATAACAACTATAATTATCAGTAAACGTAGGACTATGTATTTATAAAAAAAGAAGAGATGATTTTTGCGTTAAACATTAATTATCAAATTACAAAATTTCATTTATAATTATAATAAAAAATGTACACGCTTGCTGTTTTCTCGTCATAATAATCTCATAATAGAATCAAACAAATCAATGTAATTCAATGCATAATGTTCATTTTGTTGAATGCAGTCTGTCGTGCAGAGTGTACATTTGTCTCAAAATTGCTAAAGATAGATTTTAGTCAACTTTCTAGAAACTTCTTAAACTACAATTATTTTATTTTAAGGTCAAATGAATGTCTGTTGTGTTTTAATTAATAAAACGTAAAAACGCAATAGTAGAACATTCACTTTTCTGTTTCTATCTGAAAATTGATTATTGTAAAAAAATTCAAGACAATGAATTTCTTGCCATGAATGTAATACTATCTTATCAGAAATGATTAATTATAAGTATCAAATCTGGTCTAATGTTTAAGATTTTATTGTTATTTTTTACCGATGTGTGAAATAGTTTATTGTCATAATTTACATTGATTATCCCAATTAAGAATTGTATACAAAGCAAAAGAATATTTGTACACATGGAAAAGCCAAGAAAAAATAGGTGATAAGCTGTGATAATGCAATATGTATAAATTAGTAGAGTAAACTTTGAATAAAATTAAAAGATATTCAAAAATATATTAACAAATTTGATTTAATATTTTTTTTGATACTATAAATATATGTGAAAATACCTACATATTAGTGATCAAAGGTGAAATAAAAAAATGGAGTGCATTGTTATTTTTGTATTTTTCAAAAGATATAATTACACTTAAAATTAATATTACAATTCAAACAAATTATTAAATTAAATTTCCAAATTATTTGAGTTCATTTATGTTCACAAAATATTTGTTACATACTCCATACAATCCAATACAGTGTAATTAATACGAAAATTTTTCACGATCCATTGAAAAATAAAAAATAAGTTTTTTTTTTTCAAAAAATATTTTACAATTAATAGAGGGGATAATAAGCTAAAATTGCAATAAGAGAATAAGTAAATAAAAAAATATTTGAATTGTAAAATATGAATTCAAACATAAAAGTTGTTATATTTGAAGGAATTTAAAAAAGGGATGAATCGTTTTAGAAACAGTCCTTCTTCAAGTTTGTTCTTTTTTCTACATTTCTACATATTTACGTTAGTACATAATGCGTGGTTATTTTTTCGGTTGTTATAAATCAATGGATCTGAAAGTTTGAGGTACCTATTTACTCATTAAGACAATTAAGTATGTACGAGAGATACACGTTTACCAATTAAGAGGATAACGGAGTCACAGGAGTCCATATGAAATACATACGGGTACTAGGAATACACAATTACCAAAATTTTTGTAGATTTCATAATTTTTTTGAATTTTCAAATTTCGTAAATATCTGATCCAGCCACCTTAAGTCATTTCGAAGGGTTACTGAGTTGATATTTACAAAAAGTTTAACAATAAATAAATAACGAAATCTAGGAGGTAGATTCCTGTAATGTGCTCCGAGACCCTCTCAAATCGAATATTCAATACTTAGTTTAATATTATAGATATACAAATACAACAGAACTAAAAACGTCGTGTAACTTTATGTTTATTCTCTAAAATTTTTCAAATTTTTTTTTCCTACGGTCATTGGTACTCTTCTCCTTCACGTAATGCACGTTGTTTTAGATGGATTTGATAAGTAGCGTACTCTCCTGTGAAACAATGTGGTGGTTTACATTGTATTCTTAGTTTTTTTCTCTTTGTTGTCAATATTGTAAACTGTTATCGCTTACATTGGGAGTATGTGGTAAATGCACTCGGTGATTTGCTATTTCAACCTATGCTGAAATTGCAAAGCATAGTCAGTAAATATTGCAATGATCAAGTTCTCAACAAAAAAATCACGAGAATAAGTTATTTACCTGCAATGCCGGCAATTGCTTCCGATGCAAAGTATTTGACGTCTACGTCGGTGTCGGTATTAAGTTTGTCTAAAACAGGTTTAACCTGCGACTGTACTGCATTGGGCTTTAGATACGGACCGATCCGCTGGAGTGTCTTGGCAACATTGAATCTTACATTCGCTACATTATCGTTGGCCATTGCCAACACTGTTGGAAGCATTACTTCTGTTGTGATTTCTGGACCACATACTTCTGCTAATACCTGTAATAGCAGATCATATTAGCATATGTATTCTATTCAGTTTTAAAGTGTTTTTAATAAATTATGCTTGCATTAATGCAAAATAGGCAGGTCATCCTGTGAAGATAGTTTTGATCCCTGGACATGGCAAGGACTTTTGGAATAACTGTATTTTGTGCCCACTCTGGGCCGAACTTTTCGACGAGCTTTTTCAGATTCAACGTCGCTGCTTCTCGTATTGCATAAACGTGATCTACCAACCAAGTCATACACAGAGAATTCAACTTTTCATCAAAGAATTCCACGCCTAATTGGCCAGCTAATAGAGGCATATATCTAGAGACGAAGGATGTTCTTAATATTTAATATTTAAAACGTTGAACTGTTTCAAAAGCGAGTGAATTGACTTACTCAATGATTGCCAGTCGTACTCGCCACTTTGAATCCTCGGCCAACTCAACAATCGCTGGCAAAAGAGATTGTGAAAGTTGCTGGATACCAATTACTTCATTTACACAATCTAAATTGCTAATTATGTTTAGACGTACTTCCGGACACTCGTCCTTGAGTTGTGATAGAAATAGGGGTAATAAGTGTTCAATTGTGCTGAAAAAAACAATGGTTAATTTTATGAATTATGTTTAGATTATTTTAATTGTATATTTTCAGCTAGATTCAAAATAATTGTACGTCAACTTCACGTGTATCTATTTTTTTTAGATATTTGCTATTTTTATTCATAAGTATTAGTTAAAACACGGTGCAATATATGACAATCATAAAAATTTAACACACGTAAATTTTGTTTTCAGAATTATTATGTTTCTCAAGATAAAAAAGAATTATTTAAAAATTATTTCAGAAATACTTTAAAAAAATTATATTTGTCATATCAGTCACAATCAAAAATAACATTAATACAATTCTTGAAAAAAAAAATGACTCATTCTATTTAAAGGAAAAAAGGTAATTACTAATCACGCCAATTTACGACAATGAAGCAGTGACGGTTGCAATCTTATAGAATAGTCAATCATTTCGTTATCGTCCATTAATAATCATTGTTGCACTCACACACTAACATAACAACTCTCTCGTTTATCTAACAAGTATATATTATTGTATATACCTGGAAGCACGAACAATGGTCATTTGACCTGAAAATTTTCGTGACTTTCCCGTTGATGAAGCCGTTTTTACAGGCAATTTGTTGCCTGTAAAATGAAAATGAGAAAAACAATTGCCTGATCGAGATCTACAATCGGCCAGTTGGTGGTTGGATCGCGACTGCGAGATGAGCGCCAGCCGAGAGAATGAATATGATCAAGTCTTCCGCGTTACAAAACTTTTTTCGCTGTGAATGCCCTGATACAATAATAGCGGGGAGGGCGATTATTGTTATGACATTCAAGGAGACAATGCGCCGCGCCGTATCTTTGCTAAAAATTCTTTGCGTCACGTGCACATGAGCAACAAGTATTTTTTCTTTGTAACTGCAATGGAACTTATTCTTTTTTCTTCGTTGTCATCATCGTGAATTAATGTATATACATAAAAAAAAACTTCACATTAATGTACAACATTTTTTAAGAAAATTACAATGACGCAACGGTAATTTTTTTTATTTTTATGAAAAAATTAGAAGACAAGAATGCAGTTTATTTCTTTGCATCTCGATATTGATGTAATGTTTAAAAATATGACGTAATCGCGTCGGTTAATAAATTTCAAATTGATTTACGTAATACATTTCTCCGTGACATTTTTTCGCTTATATCGTCGACTTTGATATATATCACTCATATTTTTAATTTAATTGTTAAGGCACTCGCGAAAGATTAATGTACGAATTGAGTGACTATTCAATAATGAAGAATTTCACATGAAAGAAACAGATTTGCAAAAAAGTGTTCATCTTTGATTAATAATATGAACAAGAAAAAATAGATTTTGAGATGCAATAATAACAGCAATAAACTCACTTCTGTTTGCCGAGAATAGGACTAAGTCCCATGATAACGCTAGCAAGCGCAGATTTGACGTGCTGATTGGCATCGGCAACGAGTTCTTTGACAAATGGTAGGATGTTAGCCATAATGATGGTCTCTTGATAGTAAGTATCAAGGTTCTGGCAGAAGTCGCGCACCTTATCGGCAGCAGCGGCTCGAACTTCAGCTTCAGAATCCTTTAGGAGTACTTGGAAAGCTGGTACAAGATCGGTACGAGAAATTTCTGGACCTACAGCACGCTGAAGGTCCGTGAACTTGTCGGCGACCATGTAACGTACTCGCCATGACTGATCGGTTGCACATTGACGCAATGTCGGCATTACCAACTGTTCTACGTCCTCTTGTTGAAGGAGAGTCGCGATACTCACGCAGGCTTCTACTGCTAACAGACGAACTGAGTCCTAAGAATAGAAAATGAATTTGTATGTAGAATCGTTATAAGACATTCCAAGATTATAGCCTACTTGTTCATCCTGTGCAAGAATGACAAACATAGCAATCAAATCAGACTTCAAATATTCATTTTCAACAACTTTGGCAAATTCTCCTAATTTAGCAGCAGCTGAACGACGGACCATAGGTGTATCATCTTGACACAAGTTGCGGAAATGATTTCTTAGTTCAGCTAGAAGAATACAAAAACAAAATATAGACTAATTGATAAAAATAACTTTGACTTCACATAATCCAGTTGAGTCATTGGTACCTTTGATTGCATGGCTAACACGAGGATAACAAACACTGAACAAACCACATGCAGATGTTCTTGAAGTGAACCAGTCACCAGAAGCAAGACGCTGCACTAATGGTACAAAATATTCCTCCATATCTTGTGGAGTGTGTTGACTGGCTATATTGCGCAGTGACTCTACTGCTTTGTCTCGAACAACAGTTTCTTCCACAGTTGCCAAGGATTCTAGGGGAGGCTGCAATTAAAAAACAATTTAGGTGCATGCACTTTCCAAATCTTAGTTAAAATGATTAATACTTACTAATAAACAATGCACATATTCTGGTCCACCAACAAGTGAATTAAATTGTCCTAGTTGTTCAGCAAGTGCTAAAAGAACTTCATCCTCATCGTATATTGTTTCTGTCAAAAAGGGAATGAGTTCTGAGCGAGTCCTTTCCATACCCAGAGCCAGGGCAATGGTTGACAATTTCTTAATGGAATTAAGTCGTAGCTGAAATGGACATTATTAATTAAACTGTCTAATCAATAACAATACAAGTATGATTTTCATATAATCTAATTTATACTTTTCACATATATGGAGCTGCCTGACAGATGTTTGGTGATAATTAAAATAAAATTGAAAAATAGTAGTTTTATGACTAGATTAATCAAAAATTGGTTTATATAATTCATTCTGCATACAGAAATACACAGTAGTTTGTGGTTTGGTATTATTTATTATTATTGCATTAACATATAATTGCATACTAGTCTATGTACTAATACTCATAAATCATATCGAGACAAATGACATAAAACAAAGTAAATAGAAGTACTGATTATGCGAAACAATCCCCCTCAAAATTTTTAATCACTAGTCAACTTTTCCTATTCAATTGAAATATGATCATCATTTCTATCAAACATCAATCTGTCAGAAGGCACGACTATAGGAAAAAGTTGCGAGGTCAATAATTAGAAGTGTATAGCGCAGCATTTCTAATAAATTACTAAATCGGCGAGCCACATGTGTGTACACGCATACATATACACATATAGAGGCGGCAGCGACAGATAGACCGAAATACATGTAGATTGGCAAGTGTACCGGGCGGCGTCTTGCATTAAGGCGAATTCAGCTATAAATCTACTGACCTGGACATCCTCGTTCTTGAGTTCGTCGATGAGGACGGCGATAGGATAGAGGCTATCGTCGGAACTAGCCTCGCTCGTACTCGCTGCTGCCATTTTGTTGCTGCTCTGCTTGCTCTCTCAGCCTAACGATCGAATCGTCGTGCCGCTATGGCTCTCTTTCTCAACCTCTCTCTCTCTCACACTTGTGTGTGTGTGTAGGTATACGTACTTCTATACCCGCCGCTACCTCTCTTTATGTACACGTCGATGCCGCGTCTTTTTTTGGACTTTCCCTAGCCTTATGTTATCACCTTCTTTTGTACGATCTCTTCGTTTATACAATTAAAGCATCATCAAATATAAAGCCGCTGAAGATTTCCCAGCGATCTATATAGCTACTATTTTAAAGTGGATATCGTAGATTGCAGCAGACCGAGGGACCGATTCCATGAATCACTGAGCGCGCAACGTCGTGATCAAAAGTGAGGCGAGTGGCACTGACGAGTGCGACGGCGCAACGCGATGTAAATATGTGTTGCATGCGTAGTGCGCGTGCGCTTTACGAAAATTCTATCTGACGTCATAGGCGAACGTGGTAGATAGGAGTTGAAATTTTAATTCAGACTTTAGTTTATTTTGATAATAAAATTATTTATATTGCATTTTGTTCTCAAAAACCCGATGTAATTACTTTATTTTATAAGCTATACAAAAATAACTAATCCCATCCGTAATTATCTGTTACCATAAATCAAACTTTGGTTCTGTTCGCGCACAATAGGAATTAGTTTTCACCAAATTCAAAAAGGAGCAGCTTTCATACATTCAAGAAATGTTTTCTGTTTGAATTTTTTAAATTAATTATGTTATTTCTTATTTCATTGTCGCGGTTGATCTCCGAGGAGAACAAATGTGTGTACATAGCGCTCTTCTCGGAAAGCTGAATTATTATTCTAATTAGCAGAGTGACAATTATTTTGGATTTGTTTTATATCTCAAATATAAACATAATAACGACTTACTCCAACACAAATTAATATTAATAAGTAGAGCGGCAAAAGACAGCAAACAAGTCTAGGTATTTAAATACAAAGTCAAAATAAGAAAAGACAAACCCAATTAGATTATTGACTAAGTAAAAACAAGTATGAGGTATTCCAAGAAAATCAAGATAAAAAAAGTGAAGAAGTAAAATCAGTAGAGACGAAGAAAAAATCACAACATTCGCAAATCACCTTTACGTACAGTATTCAAACCTCTTCAAAGTATAATATGGCGAACAAGTAGATACATTACTCGAAAACCTTGAAGTCTAAGACAGCACACCAATCGTACCGATTAAAATAAAGAAAGTATTGCAAATAGTGAATAATATTATTAACAAAAAAGCTCCTGGACTTGATAATATTACAGGAAAAATGGTCAATTAAGAAGTTGCCTCGATAGCAATAAGATACATGAGAATTATTTTTGATGCATGACTTCGATCTGCTTTAATACTTATTTCCTGCTTAATGGAAAATAGCAGAGATTATTTTAGTACCCAAACACGATAAAGAAGCAGAACAGGTAACTTCGTACAGACCTATTAATATTTGACCAGTACTTTCCAAAATTTGTAAAAAATATATTCTGTAGCCAGAATCAACCTAATAATAATCAATAGAAAACTTATTTTCGGTGATTAATTTGATTTCAAGCGTAATCATTCCACGACAAATTAAGTAAATAAAATGGTATCTGTTGCGAGGAAATCTCTTAAAGAAAAAAAGTATTGCACCGGCATATTCTTTGATGTCACCTATAGACGTTTGATAAATTAACTCTACTCAAGAACTGCACAAACTCAAAAATATTTTACAAAACCCATTTACAAGCTTCCTAAATTTACAAAATAGATCTTATTAAGTGAAAATAAATAAAAACGTAACAAAACATCAGTTAATAGATGCAAAAGAACCGTAAAGCAGGGTCAACATCTTTCACGTCGTATCGACCAAAGTTTCCAAATATTATTACAGCAACATACGCGGATGATATATAGTAATTTTAAATATATCCTTATAATAATTAAATTGACTAATTGTCTGATTGTGTTAAATAAATTATAAATAAACTTGGAGTAATAAAAAAAAACAAAACATTTGACATATAAGAACATTTTTTTCGGTAGTGCCCCCACCAGTAGGACAAAATGATATCATATACTCGGCGTGATCTTTATGTTGAATGAATAACAATTTAGGTTATAATCAGTTCATATTAGATTAGTTTGAATATGGAATGTTAAAATTTCTATTTTTTGCACTGAAATAATAAATTACGATACAAGTGCGGAAAAATAGATTTTCGTCTCGTAGGACAATACGCCCGAGTTATGTGAAGATTGAGGAAAGTCAGACACGTTAGACGAGAATCTCTTTGCTGAACATGTATCATACAGTATTTTTTTATGCAAAGTGTGGAAAATTCGATTTTTAGCGTACGTTTTTGGCCGAGTATACGAAAAAGTCGCACTATACAGACAGAATGTCGAAAAATAGACTTTTCCAAACCAAACTTTCTTAAAATGTAACGTATTGTACCATCAGTAAATACTAAATAATGACTTTATGAGTATATTATTAAAAATTATTAGACAAAATCAGATATTCGATTGAATAATATATATATATATTTATAAATTAACAAATGCTATGTTACAAAATAAAAATAGACTTTAATTTAGTAGATAGGTTTTCAATAGTAAAAAAATAGCGCGTTTACAAAGCATAAATATATAAAGAAAGTTTTGTAATTCAATAGAAATATAAACTTAAATAGTCTATCATGTATTAAAAATACACTATTCAATCTCTGCTCTTTCTTCACTCTCTTTCAAGTGATAATACACAGCAATAAGCTTCCTTAGTTTATCTGGCTTTAGAGTATTATTTTTGTTGCTATTGAAAATCTGTGAATAATTTGGAGTGATAGATGCAGGTACACCAAGTAGCTTTAGACACAAATTAGCTAAATCACTATGAGTCCTGCGTGCAAGACTCCAATATGTATGAGCAGATAAGCCTTCTTTTTGATTCAAAACTCTGAAAATACCATCACCATTCACATAAGTCTGCAAACTGTTTAATCCCTCTGAATCTAATTCATTCAACAAAAACTCCTCCACCTTGTTCATCTGTTCATCTGATAACTTTCTTCCTCTATATTCAGGATGTATGTAGTTTGCTACCAAACACTGAATCTTCACCACAGAATCTCTTCGAGAAATTAGCTTTTGATAAAACTCTGAATCATCATCTGTCATAATAAGACTTAGCCATTGCTCAGCAGAGTCTGCAATATTTGACTTTGGATTTTGACAGACTACAATCAAGTCATTGATAGACTCCAAAAAACTAATGTAGTTGTTAATCTTTTGAATAAAGTCATCATCAAAAAATAGACATCTATAGTCTTTGGATAATTTTATTAAATTTTCTTCTGAAAGTAGAGACTGAATTGTGTGGAGATTGTTAATGCAGAATTCAAAAATACTTTTGGTATGGTTCCATCGGTTGTCACTAGTAATCTTAGACTCAAGATCATCGTCTTTATAAGTAGAATTTACCTGTTTTAAAACTTTGCAAACTGAACTCATGACGTCTTGATCAACATAATCCTTGATGAGAATCTTAGCAACATACAAGTTACAAGGGAATTGCCATATTTCTGGTACACCATCCATTTTAACTGAAAAGGTAGTATTTCCCATAATAACAGCATAAATATCAGTTTTAAATTGATCAAGTGCTTCAACTATCGATGTTTTGGTAACTTCAGTCAATTCTTGCATGATATCTTTAACAGTTGATACTTCGTGGTTGTTCAAAAAAATTGTTTCATTAGATTCCGTTTTGATCATAACTGTAACATTCTTTGTATTAGTACTGTCATTTTTCCAGCCATCAATTAGTAGTACAGATGTTGGACTGATTTTCATATCTTTGTGAAATTTGCAGTATACATTGTCAAGCAGAGGACCAGACAGATACTCGCTTGTTAACAATTTACAGTTTGAATTTAATGCTCGACAAAACTTTTGGAAATATGAAGAATCAGCAACAGAAAAAGGTATATTACAGCCAATGAAAAATTTAGCCATAGCCATTTCAAATTTTTGATCTGTGAATACTGAGGCTGAATGTACTTTATACTCTTCAAAGCTTTCACATGGATTATCTAAAAATGTATATTCAGTCTTTGTAACATTACTGGATGAACTCTCAATAAACTGACTGGTATCATCCATATCTACAAAAGTAATAGTTGCTGAATTTTCAGGTGTAAATATTTTCACCTTTCCTTCAACTTCTGATTTTTCAAGCAACTCAGCAGTTTCTTCAGTCTGTTCAAAACTGCATATTCGTCTGTGTGCTGCCAAACGTTTTGAAGCTGTATTGCATAATACTTTACTACAGATGACACAAAAAGCTGCATGGATTGTGCGATGTGTCTTATCACAGTGTTTAAGCACTCTTCGAAAACCCAAGGTCCAGACTTCATGTTTTGGTCTGCCAGGTGGACCTTTCTCAATAATTTTCTTCCTAACTATTGTTGGTGTCATTTTATCCTGCAAAAATGTACGTTATTCATTGCAAATTGACAATACCATAACTCTTTAAACAACTACCGTTTCTCATATAATCATTATTTTCAAAATTTTCAAGCTTATTATTATTATTTTTCTACTTATACGTAGTATAAAGTAGTATAAATCTGATATGTACATTACCTCTCTTATTTGCCGATGCAAATGTTATTATAGCAGTAGTCAGGGGTTCTCAAATAGCAAACCCGCAAAATATCCAGTAAAATAAAAGATTCTTATAATTTTGCGTTGGACTTAAGATTAAAATACTGATACAATTAGTTTGTTAAAACTTTTGCGACAAAAATGACATTTCACGAAACATTCAACTTCGCGACGATTATAACTAAGGTAAACTGCATAATGGCGGGCGTCATCTGAAATGTCGACGCGTTCGACGTCTAGCTTGCGGTAATATGTATTACATATATATGTATAATACGACGTTTCTTATTGGTGGAGATTCAGAACCGGGTTTGGAATTGATTTACAAAAATAAGAAAAAGAATAGTAAATAGTATATTTTTAATTTTTTAAACACATTGTTGTGTTTATAATAACAAGTAAATTACAAATAATTAGAGATTATTCGTAAAAATTATACGTTTTTAAAGTAATTTTATTTATATACAAAACTATTTTATTGATTGTAAACACATGGAAAAAGAGGTTAAAATTATTTCTATATGTACAAATGTATTTCCGTTATTTAAAAGAATGTAATGAAATGATTAGTATTCATAAATATTTGGACAGTGCACATGTTAGTGTTCAAACAAAAAAAGGTCAAAATTCACCACCCCCACTTGATCAGTCACGTGACTCTTTTTCTTTCCATAACGTATAGATATAGATATAGTCTCTTATAAATCTCCATATCTTATATATATATATATATATATTCGTTGGCTTGGCGAGGTGAAGATAAATGTTATAAACACGTGTTTTATTTCGGTCTTACGTTTAACATAACGCATTTCTTAGATTTACTAATTTGCAATATTTCCAATAGAAAATAATTCCTAACGAAAAGACGAAAGCTGATAAAGTTATGGAGGCCGCAGCGGAAAATAAAGCCTCGAAAAGGCCTCACGAAGATGAAAGTCAGATGGAGGTATGTTTTGATAGGGTTATGTTTAGACTAAATCTTTAATATACGATATTTTGTAGTAATTTTTGTAGTAATAATTGTTATTTTTTCATGTATTCATGGCCAATTTATGTAAATAATTTATTCAATTTAGTTTAAAGATTAAAAACACAAAAGCTAATTAAACAAACATTTCAAACATTGGTTAGAAAATAAAAATATTTTATTTAAACAAATTGGAAATTGATATTATTTGGGTAATATTTCAAATATAAATGGTTATAATAATTGAAAAATTATTATAGGTTGATGCAGTGAATGGCATTGAGGGAAAGGTTAAAAATAAGCCACATTCAAAAAGAGTAAAGAATGTTCAAGGAAATGAAGTTCGAAAGGCAAGCATTTTGATATATCAAATATCATCTCCCAACCAAATAATCCATTCATAAGCGTCCTTATCTTAGTATTTCTTTTATTTATAGATCTCAGTACCAGCACACAGATATACACCTCTAAAAGAAAATTGGATGAAAATTTTCACTCCAGTTGTCGAACACTTGCAGTTACAGATTCGTTTCAACTTAAAAACAAGAAATGTTGAATTGAGAACCAGTCCAGAGACTCCCGACATTGCAAACCTTCAAAAAGGAGCTGACTTTGTTAAAGCTTTTATTTATGGATTTGAAGTTGAGGATGCCTTAGCTCTATTACGTTTAGATGATTTATTTATTGAAACCTTTGAGATCAATGACGTGAAATCTCTCAAAGGTGATCACAAATCTAGAGCTATCGGCAGGCTAGCAGGTAAAGGTGGAAGGACAAAATTTACAATAGAAAATGTCACAAAAACCAGAATCGTCTTAGCAGATGCCAAAATCCATATACTTGGATCATTTCAAAATATTCAATTGGCCAGAAGGTCAATTTGCAATTTAATTCTTGGAAGTCCACCATCTAAAGTATATGGACAACTCAGAAGTGTTGCTAGTAGGATTGCAGAAAGCTTTTAGAATAAATGAATTTTATATTAAAATAAGTCTAAGTAAACGTAAGTTATTGTACATTATGTAAAATAAGATTAAATAAAAAAGGTTCATAATTTAGTATCATCTTTGTAAAGCAATCAAATGTGGAAATTTATAAAATCTATTTTTTGCTACATATGAATTCACAAATCATTTTCTTGCATAGTAAACATACTTACTGTCCATCAATAAAATTTAGAAATTTATTAAATAAATCTCTTACGACACCCTGTAAGATCAACATTTATAAAATATTTTCTTAGTAAAGTATTGATATAAAACATTTATATCTGTGAAACTGAAATAATTACCTTATTTTAGCAGATATAAGCAAACAATATTATATACAAATATAACAGTACTATGTTTCTTAATGATAAAAATCAGCATGAATGTGAAGTTAAAATATAGTTAATAAATGCATAATCATAATAAAATTTGATATTTATATTTTCGTGGTACTCTGTTTAAAACGAGTCGTCCATCATAACTTAATGATGCAAATGTCCATGGATCAGCAGATGACCATTCAACTGCATAAACGCTATCTTCATGCTCTTCGTATTTACTTATGACACCATCTTCCAATCTGTAGAAAAAAAAGAGAATATAAAATACTTGTACTTACAGCAATAACTTTTATTTTATTTTTACAAATTCAAACTCACTTTTCCTTGGTGCAAGTTTCTTCCATTGATGCACCTTCTTCTAAAGAAACTACATGCCCATAAGGCTCTGAGGATATGGATGCTAAACTGCATAAAATGACACGTGAATCACTGCTTGATGTCAGAACCAATTGATCATGAAATCGATTAATTCTTATGGACCAAACCCAATGAGAGTGTTCCATTCGTGACAGTATTGGCTCAGTAGGATTTCGAATATCCCAAAATTTCATGTAACCATCATCTCCACAAGTTGCTAAACAGTATTGTCGATTGGTATTGAAATCTAGATCTCTGTAAATAATAACATATTAAAAATAATATTAGGTTAAAAACAATTGCTTTACTAACCACTAATTACCTGATTATTTGTGAATGTGCTGACATTATTGCCCATACAGATTCCTTTGGATCTCTGAAATCCCAGCCTCGAACATTGTTGTCATTTAATGTAGCAAATTGATTGCAGTTATTATGTGGATTCCATTTACCATTTGTAAACCTTGGCTGCCCCTTACTATGGAGTGTTCCAACAGTGACTGGCTACAACGTCATGAGCTGTTTTAAATATATACTAACTAAAGTTTTAAATATATACTAACTAAACTAATATAGTTGAATTCAAATTAAATTAAAAAGTCTTACTTGTGGCTTAAAACTTAGATCCCACAATACAAAATTATTATCAACTACAGACACAGCTTTTTTAGATTCAGTAGGATGATAGATAATATTTTTCAGCTCATTTCCATAGAGTGTAGTGTCTATATCAGTTAACCTTTCCAAAGGCACAATTTCATGCATATCCTGAGTATTTGGGATTTTCCATAAAGCTCCTTTCATTTGACAAGTTCCATCAGCTATAGAATAAATATATTTCCTTACTCATTGATTAATTTATTGATCATCGAAAGTTTAATAGTACAAACTCATGTTCAGAAATTTACCTGTTAATGAATTATAGCATGTTATGAATTTATCAGGTTCGGTAGGAGATGCCTGTATAGACCAAATTTCACCAACTGAATGTTGAAATATTTGAGTTTTTAGATTTCCAGTCTCTTCATTAAGTTCTACGAGATGTACTTGATTATTTGCAAACTTGAGGGACTGTGTTCCAACTAAAAATCTAACAGTGTCTAATTCTGCAGATTGAGCTGATAGGGCTCGAGCCTATAAAATCATGACAATGATTATGTATATGGCTATTGAAAAAATAATATTATTCAGCAGTAAAATCATTAGAATACATTGATTATTTTATTGAATAAAATTTCACCATTAAAATCATTTAATAAAAACAAACAAATTACCTGAAACTCTAAGCCATAGATAACTGGTGCATCTCTCTCCATGTTACCTCATGAAAGCGTTCGAGCACTTTGAGAAATTGCACTGCAATAATTCTGTCAAAACGAAAGCAACAAACAGCTGATATAGTATATCTTGCACAATACACCGGTGAATCCAATCCGAACCGACGCACGTCTCCATGAGATGCCGCCACGTGGTTTTTAGATTTGTCGCAGCACCAGCGACATCATCGTAAAAAAATGAATTAAATAATTTTTAATGTTACATAATATTGAGTTTGGTTCTTATTTTTCTGACGATCGAAAATATAAACGTACATAATGAATTCGCGCGACAGCGAAAGCTTTTCTAACATCGTTTATTTCGGAGCTTAATTAAGCCTCATACTCAAAATTTATTTCACACTACTGCTCATAGTCGATGATAAATTAAAATCATTAACCTGCTAAAAATGATTTTTGAGCTTATCTTGCCACTTTCTTCTCATTTAGTCATTTGTTTGTCACTTATGTTATTTCTTTGCATTAAAAGGCTATGCTATGTATCAGAAGGCTATATGTATCAGAAGGTACATAAATAAAATTATTTAAATAATAACATCTGGAATACATAATTGTTTGATCAAATAAAAATAACTTCTGCAGAAAGTTTTGGAAACTGATAAATACGAATTAGATAAAATAATAAGATAAGGCTTGATAATTATATCATTAAATATAAGATGAAAGAAGCGAATTGATAAACTGATTTTCATAGATTTTATTAATTTTTTAACTGATAGATTTGCATTTACTAGCCCCCAAGACACTCTTGAAATTTCTTATAATTGTTTTCGATTGAAACAGGGTTTAAATTTTGCTCGTGGAAACCTTCAGTTTATTTTTTCAATATATAGTAGTGGTTTCTTATAAATTATGACATTGAAATTTTTTGCAGTTACAACAGCAGTGATGCGATGACCTTGCCGTAAACAATTGAAGTCACACGTGACAATTAGTGACCGAGCACCTAATGGTATTTGAGATTTCGTCGATTGTCAATGATACATTTTTCAGATCTGTTTGAAAACGATACATTACCTTTTACGACTCCGAATATTCTTATAGCTGTCCATAAAATCTGGATATATATATATATATATATATAATGCTGTAATAGCTATTGCACCACGTGGCTACGTATCCTTGCCTGAGCTTTTTGTTGTCTTTAGTTTTATTCGATTTAATCTCGCTTACAAAGCATCAAAATGTTGACGTTCAAAAATAAGCAAGCAAAAATATCGATGATGATTTTATTCTGACAGCTGGTTTACTTGCAAAGCAACGTTAAGGGGGTCATGGCCTCGACTGCTAATTAGCACCGTGTGCATCTATATCAAAATAGTGCATATTTACACCGAACATTGCTGTAAATTACAAATATAATCTATACGAATAAAATTGCTTAGCTTCTTTTACCAGCAAAATGACAAGAAGAGAATGATAAAGGCATAACTAAAGTTGTGAATGAAAATCCGCAAATAGTTGGAAAGACTTATGGCGAGTAAGTCTCTAAGCTTCAAGATGAAATTAAAAAGAGCACACTGAAATCAGATGTTATCTATACTCTCGATTATCAAAGAATAGATGGACATAAATTCTATAAGAAATTTAACCTCATAACATTATTAATAAGTTATATAAAATAACAAAAAAATTTAATTTCAGCAATACTATTTTGATGGAGAATGGTGTAAACAAATAATAATATTTAGCTTCTTCAAGGAAGAAGTTTCATGAGAAAGAAAAATAAGCTATTTACAGATAGAAATATAAAAATTCTATAGTAAACGAAAAATTTTAAAGACAGATTTCCAGAAGGATCTGTATGGCGAGACAAACCACTCAAACTCTTTCCATGGTTTCGAATATTTCTCAAAAGTAATTTCTATTAAATAATTTTGTAACTTTTTCATTCATATAATTCATTACAATTTTTCATGATTGCAAATTTTATAACTTTTGTATATTTATTTCATTTTCGAAAATTGACATTGAAAAGAGAATTTAACTTCATAATTTAAAGTTCTTTCGAATTGTGCTACTGATTGCGTAAACGTAGTAATTTTGGTAAAATCAGTTAACCTTACAATCAATTAATTTATATATACTGTTTTGAAATGCATTATATACTATTCAGATAAACAGTTACGAAATTGGAGATTAAAAAATGACAGTTTTAAAAAGTTTTAAAAGCAACAATCACGTTCAAATTTGTGCATATCAAGACCATTTTTTAATTAGAGGAGATCTGGGTAAAGCGTCACCGGACCAACGGGCCCTCTTCCAAGTATTCTTCAAGGGTATAATTCCAGCTGTTTGCAGAAAAAGTCCATCAATATTACAGGTCGAATGAAGAGCGTCGTTATTTATTGACTATAATTTTTTCAATTTTAACTCCCAGTTTAAACTATATAAAGATATCGATAAAATCTAATCATACAATCTATTAATACATTTTTCGAGTTTCCTAGAACTAATAATAGATTTTTATTTCTATCAACTTGAAAGTTTAAAATAAATTAAATACATAAATTAATGTACATTGGATGTAGTTTTTAGCTTGTTTTTGGATAATTGTGTGTGTGTGTGTGTGTGTGTGTGTGGGTGTGTGTGGGTGTGTGTGTGTGTGTGTGTGTGTGTGTGTGTGTGTGTGTGTGTGTGTGTGTGTGTGTGTGTGTGTGTGTGTGTGTGTGTGTGTGTGTGTGTGTGTGTGTGTGTGTGTGTGTGTGTGTGTGGAGAATAATCACGTTTCTCAGCTACGGAAAATATCTGAAAGAGAGAGAGAGAGAGAGAGAGAGAGAGAGAGAGAGAGAGAGAGAGTCATAGCTCCAGAGTGGTTTTAAATCTTTTTAAGTTGATAGATTTTTTAAGAGCCCGTCGTCAAAATTTGGTTCGCATGCATTGAAGAAAGTTATTGCAGATTCTCGTAGGTGCCTCGCTTTGCTCGGCTTTTATTGATAATCTGTGAAAGTTGATTTTTAATGATTAAATATTCTGAGAATGAGTTTTTGAAATAGAAAAATTTTAAGTAATATATATTTGGATAGAATTTTCCAGGAAGATTGAAAATAAGTCATAAAAATTTGAATAGTACGTATCTGAACGAAGTTATCGTTCATAAACCTTTAGGTACTACGCTTTGCCTAGATTTCTCCTATATACATTTAACCACTGTACGTAAATCACGACTGTGTCAAGATTTTTATCCTCTCTACGTAGTTTATTACTCGGATTATTAGTATACTAATTCACCGGCTCTTATAATATTATTGTTATGTAAACGACTTTTGAGTCGATAAATTGATTCAAAATAAAAATAAAAATCGAAAAGTTGTGTGTCAATAGCTCTTTATTATCAAATAATATTACATCATAAAACTATTTAAAACTACAATTTCAATATGATCCGCCCACATTCTGAACTATGTTATATTAACAATAGTTAAATTCAGCTACAAATAAATTAGGATGGTTTGTTATTTGGCTTTCGTAATGTCTGGTGTACGTGTTTCTATAAATAATATAATTAATCTTGTGAATTCCATAAAACAGGGTTAAAATTAAACTTTATAGAAGTGTAGGTAAATGAACCACGATTGAATCCTTTTCTTTTAAACTTATTAATTTCATAATCGATTGATTGCGATATTTGAACGTCATTGTCAGGTGTCCTCTTCAAAAATAAGAAGTATGTATATATTTTATGTTTAGTTAAAAACAAAAACAGCTGAAACTATAGGCTATATAAATGATATAGTACAACGTCTTGCGGTTTATCAGTTGTAGATATCGCTAGGATAGCAGCTATACCACCTACACTCGACAGGCTGCTCGTTTTTTTCGAAACTTTCTGGTTGCCTCTATTTTTATCTCGCATGCAATGGGTATATATATAATATACTCATATTCAAAACTGAACTAAGGCCAAAACTGTAATGTTGATTCTTTTCTGGCAAGTGATTTGCTTAATAAATAACTTTTGATCGATCGTGCAAAGATAAAGATCAGCGTTGGTAATTGTCACTTGCATTAATAGTTCAGTTGCGTACCGTATTTCGCTGATTGTAAACCTGATCTGCAAGAGTAAAATGTCTCCGCTTTTTTTGATAACGAAATGACTTAAAAGAAAATAAAAAAGGCTACTACCGAAACGAAATAATTTCTATGGGTGACAATTCAAAGTTAATTGAGGATACTCCAAGAGAAACTTACGTCGAACAGGCTTTTGCATATGAATATAATGGGTTGAAAGTTGACAGCAGCAAGTTAGATAAAAAGAATAAATTAGACTCTAATGCCGCGGATTTATCAAAGAACCGGTGGGCAAAAATTTTAGACGAAGTTCAGGTAAGCAACTTGAATATTATTCTTATTAAATTTCTTGATTATTTTCTTTTGTGGTGTGAAAAAACTAGATTTGTAATTAATTGCACCTTTCTTTTCTATGTATTATTAACTAATACTGTAATAATTCTTTGAAAAACATTTTGTAATATTTATTATCGTTATCCTCTTTACAGCCCGTAGCACCAGTTTTATTTAAACTATTTCCATCCATGACACTTCGATACAAATTGGTTATCAATGAATTAAAAACCTTTATTCGTGACCTTCCATTTTCGCAAGATCTTTTACCTACGTACATAAGACTTTGTAAAAGTTCTATCAAATTTCTGCAACAAGGAAAGAAAAAACAATTGTGGAAGAGATATTCAAACAAAGCGGAGTTTGAGCAGTTAGAGAATACTCTAAAGTTGTTATTTAGCAACATGATATCTATAGCTATTGAATTGGAAGTTGATTTGGTATGAAATCAGTGGATTATAACATGCGGCGAGAATATTTTTTAACATTAATTCAATTCTACACACATGCACGCGCGTGCGCGCACTCACACTGCTTTAATAATATAGTAATAATTATTGGATCTAGGATATCTGCAAAAGTGAAGCAATTTATGTAATAAATCAAAATAAAAAACAGGCTGGTGAATATACAAATATTCTAGTAGAGAAAAAAAAGGATGAAAATAATAAAAACAATCTGGAAACTAATCATGACTATGTTGATAAATCACAAATTTGGTGGAAAGAAACGTTAGAAGGAATTCAAGTGAGCTAAATAAACATACATTATTTTTATGTTTACATTAGTTATCTGTTTTATTTACCAAATAAGTTAGTAAAAAGCTAATAGTTTTTCCTAAATATATCCCAGTATTAAAAATGATGAGATTTTTCAAAACGACGGGTTGTTCCAAACTTACTATAACAAGTTTAATTTTTACTTAGTAAGTGATAATCTTTGAAATCACCGTTGTATCGAGGTATCTGCGTTATTCTAACTTCGATATTTTCATTATTTTTTCACAAATTCAACTCGGCAATAAACTGATCTGTTCCAATTATAGTATTTATTGTAGTAATAATTTTTCTTTATAGCCTATAGCTCCAGTTTTAACAAGCAGATTTCCAAGCATGAGTGGAAAGTACAGATTTGCTATTACACATTCAATAGAAACTATCCAAGCACTTCCAGAATCACAACATCTATTACCTACGTATATAAGTTCTTGTAAGCAACTATTCCGGTTGTTACAATACGAAAAAAGAAAAGGATTATGGAATGATTTTGCAATTATAAGTGTTGAACTTCAACAGTTAGAGGATTCTCTACGTATTCTATTTAGCAAATTGGTATATTCAGCTGTTGCGTTAAATGTCGAATTAATTATAAGGTAAAAAAGAATAACATTATATCGATAAAACAATAATACATGATGCTGCAATCGAACAATTTTATTTTACTACCGCAGGAAAAAAATTAAAGAAGGTATACGTTAAACTGAAATGTTTCTTCGGAAGGTATTTGAACATGTGTATATATAAGCTGGTGAAATAAATTAACTTGAGCCTAATCTTTGAATTTCTTTTTTGTAATTATGTAAGTTCGTATAATTTAATTCTTTTGATAGAAATTTTAAATTACTCAGACAACATTTTCCCGTAAAATATATTATAATATATTAATTTCCGATGTTACATACATTTTTTAGAGAATATCTATTAAACTAACATATTCTGAAAGACAAATAAATTTTATACACGCACGAAGATTTACTTATCACAGTATAAGCAGTATAAACGCAACAGTATCAAACAACAAAATTACTTGATAAAGCGAAACAAAATCAACAAAATTACTTGATAAAGGGAAAAGCTATTATTATAATGCACATTGAATATTCAAAATATATAAGAATTTACGTCGTAGGTAAATTGTTATCTTTACAACTTCATTTTTTTAACTCAAAGGTCAATGCAGTTACATTATCAGTAACTTGATACCAAGCAGTGATTTTAAATATTCAGTAATAAACTATAATATTTAGTGCTTTTTTGTATGATTTTCTGTTTTTTTTGTTTACTCTAGAATAAATATACTAATAATTAGTTAAATGTTGTCTACTTTTATATTTATTTAATAATATATAATTTACCTTTCAAGATTATTGTTGGAAATAGCTCATCTTCTTTATTTTTATTGATTTAGTTTAATAAGTAAAATGTATTTGCTTGAAATTTGACTAATTATTATTGATTATGCGAACATCAAATTCTCAGTTTTGTTAAAACCATTCAACTATAATTTCCAAAAGTAGATTTAATATAGTTTTTTAAAAGAATGTGAATTTGTAATAAATTTGAATTAATATCATAATTTTGCAAAGGAATTACTTATAATAACAAATAAGTCTCGAATATTTTTTTATTGTTAATAAAAAATTGGGTTATAAAAACAGGATTTATTGCGTTAAGTCGAAAATTTTCTGTTTGAAAATTAAGCATTATTCTACATAAATGACGCGTAAGAAATTTATTTTCGACTGTAGGGTTCATAGGTTTCTGACATACCAACCGCTTCGGTCTGTTGCCAACCTTTACCGAGCAACATATTGGTTGAAAAGTTGGAGTTGTTAGTTGAACGGTATCGCACGCCAACTACTGCGCCAGGCAGCAGCCAGCAGGGGAGCTGCGGCAGCAGCGGCGAGATAAATTATGTCAAGAAGCAGCTAGAGTCAGTAGTCAGTACTGGCTCGATCGTCGCCAGCAGAAGAGTGTATGTACGTTGCGGAGCTTTGCTCTAAGCGCGAGCGCGTTATAGGTGACTGCACTTTCTCTACGTAAACCGCACCTGCAACACGCACACGTTGTGCATAGCTTTGCAACACTTTTGTTTGCGAAAAAAATGTGGTGCCTCCTCTTTGCCGTGTGATACCGAAACCTTCTCTCTGCTGTCCGTGCAAAGTCGAAAGCTTGATTTTACGGTGAGTGTGGTTTTATTTTTGTTATTCATCTTCTGCGTGCGAGAAAAAGAGAGCGCTATGAAAAGAGGTGGATTGCGAGTGAGTGTGCGAGAGATGAAGTAAGCGAAATAAGTGTTTATCGGCGCCTGACACCTATACGTGCGTGTGCTTGTTGCCGAGGAAGCAATGGTAACAGCCGTTCAATGCCTTCAAAGACGCAACCAAGGCGATTTTTGCTCCGCGTTTTGATGCCAAGTGTGTTAAAGCCTATGTACGTGTCTGTGCGTTAGTGCGCGCGCGCGCGCGTGTGTGTGCACGGGGATATAGGACTTGTTTTGCGGAATGTTCTCGTTGCGTCCCTGTATATATCTATACGTGCATGTGATGTGGTTTTTTGGGGGAAGCTACGCCTTTGAAGCGCTACATGAGAGATTGATTATGCGATTCTCTGTGACAGGGCGAGACGATGTGCAGTTTTGCACTTTTACGGTCTCACTGTGTGCACGTATACGTGCAGCCTCTTACATTTGTATGTATGTTAAAAAACTTTTTCAATCTCTCCGATCGCGAGACAAGTTTTTGTTTATAGCAGGTAGTTCCAAAACAGTTGCCAATTGAAATTGCATTCGGAGTGTCGAAATCCGTTTATTATGAGCTGCAGGAGTGATTAGTAAAGTGACAATCTACATTTTGTGCACAATCAGTGTATTGTGCGATAATCGATAAAGCCGAGAGGTACATTCGGCATGTCTCGCACCGCACAATTTTCATAAATCAGTAACATTCGCATTTAGCTCTTGTGCAGCCCAGAGAGAATCTGCAAAAACCACACATGCCGGATTCGTGCGCTGCTTACGTCCCGTATATTTCTAAGTAAGAGTGCCGGGCAGCAGGTCAATATATATCCCTCGACATCCGAATAAATTGAATGGTGTTTCAGATGAAAAATCGCCCGCGCGCAGGTAAAATACTCATAATGGTTTATTGCCTTACGCAGGCGTGCTGAGTTTTATGGTTCCGTTGCAGAAAGTGACCACGATGACGGACGAATTAACTGAAATTCTTAGGGAAAACAAATTGTCAGACTCGTATTGTCTTCGAAATGCTCTCTCCGTAATCTCCTGCGCCATTGTGTTTGTCATTCTCCCAAACGAATTCTCATTTACACCGATTGAGGTTCCGGAAAAATTTCTCGTTGAAGGACACGCACAATTCGGTCTTAGTGACGTCGGAATGCATTGTCGGGTGCTTTTCGAGCGGCCATTTAGCTTTCCCGTAAACGAAGCAGGTGCGTTATGCAAAAGCGTCCGACCTCTCGTTGCAAATGACGCTCTTCTTTTGGGCATGTGAAATCACCGCGAGTACACTTTCATTTTTAGCGATTGACCAGAAAATTTTTTTCCGACCATGGAAAGAGCATCGACGCTGAGTAACGCGTAGGTTCGATATTTCCCGTGAACAAAAATCACGTACATAACGCTGGGAGTCTCGCGTACGAGATTAATTTTGCAGCCAAATGAATTCATCAGCTAAAATTGTTCTCTCGGCGAAAACATTCTCGACACGATCAGCCGTCCATTCGGGACCTCCCCATCGCTCCACAGCCTTCGCGAAGGAAAACCGTCCTTCCGTACGCGCGGCAATAAATCGAATGGCGTGCTTTCATCATCCTTACATAACGTCGCACACGCACGTGCATTCCGATCCGAATTGCTACTTCGCTTGTCTCTTCTTTTTTTTTATCTAGGCGCCTCTTCGTTAACGGTAAATAACGGAGGCGTAAAAAGGAGAAAAAGGAGGTCCTCGTTTTTTCACACTTGTCAAGCGAAGAGACGAGAAAAAAAGCACACGACGTCCGTTAATCATCTCGGGATACATGAAGAGAGAGATTTTTTTACCGGTTCATTGTGCGCATCGCGTGCCTTATTTGACCCACGCGCGCAGAGGTTCCTCTAAGCAGCGGTACATTTTTTTCCTTGCTCTGGGTATATTGTTTATTCGACGCGGCGAGCTCTGTGCTCTAACGTGTGTATCCGAGGGAGGAAATGAAATTCGACGGGAGAACGAATGGACGAGTGACCGACTTTCGATTGTTATCGATTGATTCCAATCGAGTTCTCGTAGCTTTCTTCGATGACTTAAAAATATCTCAATAATCTTCGATACGAGAGATTACCCGATATGTGATCCCATATGACTAGCTGTAAGGCCAAATAGAGCAAACTTGTCCAAGCACTGCTCTCCAAAAAATGTGCTCTGTACGCCGGCACAAAGCTCCGAATACAACGTTTATAATAGTAAGTGCAAAGGCACGGACGAGATTTTCTCACGCCTGACCTCGAGACACTCTGCCTGCCTGCCTGCCTGCCTGCCTGCCTGCTGCCGTAGAGCTGCTCGTCGTCGTCGCGTGTTTGCGGTGCACGCATTCAAGCAAGACTTCTTCTTTCTCTCTTTTGCGGCTCGCCGATGATAAAGGGGACAACTCTCGCGAGAGAAATGCTATTTCGACGGGCTTTACTATAAGCTGCTGTGTGCGTGGATGTATATAGATTGGCTTTCAGCTCGCAAAGTCGTTGAGGATTTTTTTTTAAGGTGTGAGAATCGTTTTGTAATCTGGTGTTATTTTATTTTTTTGGTTATTCGGATATTGGAGCATTTGCACAGAACGATTGTGGTCTTTTCATTAAAGTGAATTGATTGCGTAGCCCTTCAAAATTCTTAGAAAAACAACTTGAAGTGTTTCGTACATGGACCAATCTCTTTTTTCCCTCTCCGTTCATCATCTTTTCTCTTTCAAGAATCCTAATAACGAAATTTCTATTGGAAACGTACGTCAAGATCCGCGCTTTTTCAAATTGTAAAAAAAAAGAATACTTTCTATTTTCTTTTACGATTCTGACTAAAAGCTACAAAAATTTCGAATCTTTGAATCCAACTTCCGTCCGGTACACCTCCGGGTTACGGAACCAAAAGGAATCGAAAGTCGCTCGTAAAAAGTCATCTGTACAAAATAAAAAAAATAAAAGAACAACTTGCAGATGCACTTGTACGTATACGGGTGAAAGCTTCGAAACAAAGAAAAAAGCCACAGACGCGTTAATTCGTATCGTGCATTAGTAGTATTCAGCTAATTAAAATAATGAAACGCTGTGTTGTTGCTGTCCTTTTTTTGCTCGGCAAGACGAATGCACTTCCCCTTTTTACGGCAAAGACTTCTATTATTCGTCAGAGAGCTGCTTTTAATTTGACGTCGGAGAATTTTACATTGTCGCGCTTGGCGATCGTTAATTACGTGCGTGTGCGTTCCTGTTTGTACACTTGCTGGGATGTTAGAAAGTTGGTTTTCCAGTGCCAGTTGGCACACATGTTTTGCGCGTCGATTGTCCCGTTCGGCGAAATTTCAATGATATCCATACAAGCGTACGCATTTCGCTCGTAAGCTCTCGCTGGGTTATTATTTTTTTGTCCGTCGCTCTTCCTCGAGCGGCAATTTGACCCCTAATCGACGAGTTGGTCGAGTAAAACGTTATCGCACACGAGGTTGACTTTCAAAGTTACGTATCGCATAACGCTGCAGAGCCTCCTTTTTCCTCTGCAAATCATTGCCGGATAATCCAGTATCTGCGTCGAACGAACATTATAATTGACATATCGTGTAGCGGCATCGTCACATTCGCCGTATTGGTAAATCGACAGTTCGCGAGAGCGTGCGGAATTATTAATTACGCATTTGATTGCGGCATCGTTTCAAACCGCATATACAAGCGTACACAGCATAGATACCCTGATAATTATTGACACATCCATCATATATTCCTCAACAAATGCACATTCTCAACCCTAGAAGCAGTTTTCAATCAAAAATTTCCAGCGCACGAAAAAAACCTTTTAGAACCGAAAAAAAGGAAGGAGAAGGGTTGAGTCGTGAAAAGAAGAAACTTTTTACACCCCCCCCCCCCCTCCAATCCCTCCTCGAGACATAAAAAATTTTTTTTTCGTGAATTGAAAAGGCTCAATCCTTCTTTTCAATGCAGATCGTAAAGAGTCGTAAGAAGAGAAAGAAATTTGAATGTGAAAAATCGTTGACTCATGCACGGACACACGCGGCAGTAGCAGGCACAATGAGGTTTTTACGCCATTGCAGGGTGAATAAATTCTCGACGGCTCCAATCGTTTGGCGTTCTTTCTTCGCGTTGCTGAATATTCGAATTTTACGATCGGTCTATCGCGTGCGCGCGATTTACGGTGCATCGTCGATTGGTGCAATTGGTTAGCGCGGTGCCTTCACTCGCGATCCTCGAGCGGATTCGCGCGTATCCCTCGCCCTGCGGCAGCCCGCGCCAAGGTGCGCGTGTACGCACGACGACAACGCGAGGGGAAGGAAAAAAAGGGTCAAGGTTGCGCCTGCCGCTCTCTCCTCCTGCCGAACTGTTATCCTTGCGCACGGTCAAGCTCGTTCGCTCGCTCGCGCGCGCGCCTCGCTGCTTCGGTCCCGTCGTCTCGATACATGCGCAACCGCCACAGTCCGAACTTTCGCAAGGTTACCCGCGATTTTTTTCCTTTTGTTGCAATTGCTTTTTGTTTTTATGGATTTCGGGATTGCAAGCCGCGACGACAGAGATGGATTTCCCGGTTGTGTTTATACCCCTCCCCCAAACATTTTTGGACAATGGCGTTTGTAAAGATAAATAACGGCGTTGCCCGGCGATCAGCGAAAGCAGCACTTAGTCGGGCCAGAAGAAAATATTTCGACCGAACTCGTCACGCCTAACAACGGCAACAATCGACCCGAAAAACTTGAGGCTCGCAACCCCCACCATGAGCAAGTCGTTCCCCCTTCAAGGTCTCGACTCCGTCGCTTTATCATCCGGACTTCCCTTCCTCTCGTTTTTTTTTTGCACGCGCCCGCTACTCTCTGGTCATCGCGAGAATCCAATTGTCGTCAATTGAAAGCGGGAGAAGAGTTTTTTTGAAACGAAATTGCTATGGATTGCGATGCTTGATGTTTTTGTGGATGCCTCTTTATTCAATGTTTGGACTACACTGTGTTTCCGTGAACGTGAATGTAAATGGCAAATTGATTTTTGAAGTTGGTTTCATCGAACGTCTTATCCTCGTTGATGGGTGCTTTTGGTAATTATCATCTAGAATTTCATTATAATTACGTACTGGACAGGTCAGTGCCACTTTCTTTGAAATTTTATTCATTAAAATGTCGTTTGCATACAGTGTCGCTATTCAACAACACGGCCAAATTACCCGAAACAAAAAACATCGCGATAATCACTCGTCCTAAATCGAAAGGAAACAATACAATACTTCTCTCTCCGTCAGCGCCCGTAAAAATGCAAAAATCCATTGAAAGGCAAACCCACAACTCTTCCGCCTCTTCAGCGAAGCGTGCAGAACAGCTTTTCATCAACTTCACTTTCCAACGCCGCTCGCGCCCTCCAATATTCGCGTTGGTAACACCAGCGACGCCGAGTCGTTAAACTCTCTTGGTTATAATTGATCGACGCCGAGAATATAGAAAGGGTCAATCACCTTCTCCTCTGTCGACGACACGAATATTCATGTGGTAGACAACGGATAAAGATTTTTTTTTTTTCTTTCGTTGATTAGAACTCTTCTCGCGTCCGCGCGAGCTAAGTGTCTATTGAAAAGAAGTGCAAGTGGTGCGCCAGAGCTTGGAAAAGTGAACTTTCGCTTTCTTATCTCACCGGCTCGTTTTAAAGTCAGTTGACGAGATTGCGATACTTTTACGTTCTTAATCAATTTTTACGTGAAGACATTATCGAGGATCTCGAACGTCGACTTACGATTTTTATTGCATCACTTGAAATACTATCGAAGGTATAATTTCTCGCGGTATTTGTTGTCTAAATTACGATAATACCCAACTCGAAAACGAGAAATCAGAATAATTGTCGATGAATTCAGCAATATCGCTCGATCGTCCAGAATTTTCGCCCATTCGACACTTTCATTATCCTTACTTCGAACAATCGGGTGAGTTTTCATTAAATTCGCTCAGGCCGGTAGCCAGCGGCTCGATTTACATGTAGATTTTCCAAGCGGGTTTGATTTTCCCCAAAAACGGCGCGTAATTCATGTCACAAATGCACGTCGCGTCGATTGAGCAACGCGAGGCAAACGCTTTTCAGCCGACGTGGCGCGAAGTATAATTGTGCCATCGTGGCGGTGGTGGCGGCAAAAGAAACGCTCTATATGTGGGCACAGGTGTGCGAGGCAGCTTTGGCGCTTTTGTTCGCGCGTTGCGCAACCGAGAGCGCGCACTGGGGATCATATCGACGATAAAGGCAGGTCGACATTTTCATCGCGCTGACGTAAATCAATCGAGCCTAGCGTCTAGGCAACGCGAAGGGGAAGCCTTCTCGTTCAAGCAGCTTCATTATGCGCTTTTATTTATCGGGCGCCACCGCCGTGGAAAATTTATCGCCTGGACCGCCGATCGATTCGTCACGGATCGGTCGCTTCGGTGCGTGAGCGCAACAGCAGACGCGCTTGATCGATTTTTTTTTTCTCGCAGGCTGCTGGCGGAGAAATACGATTTTGGCTACGGGAATGCTTTATTTATGACTTTGCTGCGTGTTCTAGACAAAGCTTTGGTTCACATTTCGCCCCCCCCCCCTCCCCCATAAAACCGCTATTTTTACACGAGAAGGAATTCAAAAAATACTTATCATTTAAAATTGTACTTAGAATTTTCAATTGTGTTATTCGAAATTTTTTATTGCAACGCATGCAACGAAAGGATAACCGATCATAAACGTAAACATAGAAACGTGATGAAAATTGACACACCAGATTTTAAGATTTTCAATTGGTGTACCTAATTACGTTCCGTGAGAAACTCATCAGATCATTTGAAACCTGCGCCTCGGAAAAGAAGTCGTATCAATAAGTCATACACATAGCGCACACGTCCAACAGTATAATTCCAGCTCGTAGACGTACAATATACACACGCCAGTAGAAAGATAAGCGGAGATCGTCGTATAAACGAACTCGCAATGATAAAACTCAGTGCACTTATTCAATTGCGCTCCTCTGCCGCCGCGAGCTTCCTCGTTGACAGAAATCACTTTGTGCGCGCGCCGTCTATCGATGTTCAACAGTCCAACAGGAAAAAAATCACAACTCCAGAGAATACATGTCCCTTATCGTGTACGATAAAAACATGCGTTGAGCAAGAGAGGAACGGATGTCTTGTTTAGCTTGAGTTTTATGGCGGCGAATGGGATAAGGTTCAGACGCGTGTGCTGATGATTGTTTATGTTCCAAAAATACGAGCAACTTTGATTTCACTGTTTTTCTACTCTTCTTTGTTGTTTCAGGTGAGTGGCTTCCGAAGGCTTTTGTTGACCAGACGCGGAGTCAAAGTGACATGCTTTACGATCTTCCGCGCGCCTCGAAAGAGAACCAATCAATTGGGTCTTACATTGCAACATCTTTTGACTGAAAGTCCAAGTACGTATCCATCGATCGAATGGATCGACTTAAAAAGATCTTTCATAAAATCACTCTTGCGTGCGATGAGCATCGTTTATCGATTATACCGACGATTTTCTATGATCAGTTAGCGACAATTGTTTCGGACTCTATGTCGTAATTTTCTTTCTATATTTTTTGGTGAACACTTACGTAAGTTTTTCTTAAGTTAAGAACGTTTCTCTTGGAATAAAACGATAATTTTTCAAAGTTAAAGTCTTTCTTTTACACAATAAGAAACATTTTTCCGACACTGCTGCTGTCAATAAACAATTAGGATACGTTTGAATCGCTCGCAGGCGCGCGAGCAAACCAAACAATAACATCAATTCCCATGCAGGTTGACTCTAATCACACATTATACGTGCGTCAATTCACATGGCAGCGTTCGACAAAAAAACGCATCCGTTCCGGCGTAATGAATCGGGCGAACGCGCGGCAATACGCGGCCGGGAAAGTTTCCGGGCGAGCGTCCAAGCGAGAAGCGAAGCACGTGTGCGCGCGCGCCTTGACTTGGCCTCGCGAAGGCGCTGACGTATCGCGCCGCCGAGCGAGTGCATTTACGCGCTTCGGTCCAGTCGCCTAAGATCGCCTTTCGATCGCCGACGCTCGTTCCTTTTTTTGTATTTTATTCGTTTTTATTTCCCTTCCTTGCGATCGGCGACCACTGCTTAAAGGACTCGCTGCGATTAACGAATCGCAATCAAGCGTGCACCCTATGCGACAACGCGCTCGCGCATTAAATCTTCGCCGGGCGCTCGATGACAAGCGTCGCTCGAACTGCCTCCAGCTGTTCTTTATCATTTGTCGTTATTTGTCCAGTTTACTTTAACAATAACACGTTTATAGCGTCTTCGTCATTCGCTAGATGGCACATTTGATGTGAAGTCCTCTGCTGTAAAGCTCTAAAAATATGCAAGCAATCGATAATAATTCTTGGCCGATAGTATTTTACCATCAACTTCTGGTGTCGAAAGCAAAATACCTTGAACATTTATTACGCCATACAATGCAATCGAAAAATAGGGAATAATTACCACCCAAGACAGTTACACGCAAGCGAAATAAAAAATATAAGTTCATAAAAGACATTGATCCATCGCGTCTTTGCTAACTACCGACCATGCGACAATAGAAATGAACATACGAACGACGCGTACGTAAAAGAATCCTTTATCGCGCTTGCATATACAACGGAGCGTGGAGCCCATTTTCATTGGACGCCAAGTGACTTTCGAAAGGCAACAGAGCAGCAGCTCTCATCCGCCGCTGAGTATAGCTGTTTTCAGCTGCTGTCGGCATAACACCGTGACATTTTCTCTTACCGGTTTTTCCATCTCGCGCACGACGCGCCCGAGACTCTGTCTCTCTTGCGGTTCACCTGTGAATGACTTCTTTACGCCTTTAGGGTTATCTGGACTAGTTCTCTTTCCCGAGAATTTTATGGAAATCGAGCGCGAGTATCCGCGTACTCCGTAAGCTTTTACGGAACACTCAGCTTGCGTGGTGCCACGAGCGCGATAAATCGTAAGGTTGGACTATGCATGCGCTGGACGAGCTCCACGCGTAACGTTTCATTTGCCCCTTGCGCGCGATATCGACGGCCTCCCCCCTCGATTTCGATCCGATCGAGGGTGAAAGACCCCCGGCAGCAGACTCTGATTGGCTCTTCGCGGCCAATCAACGATGCCCGGATTTTATTGCAGCGCGACGCGGCGACCGACGCGCGCTCGAGCTCGCGCACACGAAATAAAAGTCTAACGAACGCGCGGATTAGCGAACTTTCACTCGCGCGGCACACACACGTCTGCCTCTCTTCTCGTTGCGAGAGTCGCGCGAGAGCGCGCCGATCGGACCGACGTCGGTCGCCTCGTCCGATCGACAGCTCCCACGCTATAGACGGGACGATCGATGCCGAAGCGGCGCGCGTTTTCTCTCACGCGCGGCGACCGGAAGACGCTGGCGACGCGCACGCACACTCGCAATCCGCGGCCGAGACGCTCGTTCGTCTGCAGCTCGTCGGCAGTTCGGCCAGCGAGTCACCGATCGACTTTTTCCAAGCGCCACATTTGCATGATTCGCGGGAGGTGCGGCATCGCGCAACCGTCCTCGGGAAAACAATGGGTAATTCGCCCGAGTTTTTTTCCGCCTCTTGCGCGGATCGGATTATTAGCGCGACTGTCCGCGACGGGCAAATTGATTTTCTCAGGCGATTGCGATGGAAAGTCGATTGTGACAACTGCAGCTATCCCTCGGCAGCAGTCATTGCTGGGAATATTACTTGGCATACGCGGGCACGAGGGCGGGGAAAGAATGGCGGGCGCGCTTATCGAGCGCATTAGCGAGCGACTTGCAATTACGCGGCAAATTTCCGGGCGACAGCCGTCAACAAACGAGACGTCTCCTGCCGACGGCAATTAACCCGGAAACGACAATGATTCTTTTAGCGCGCGAGCGTCGAGGCCAAAGTAATTTTTTCCCGAAGCCCATTCCGTCGATCGGACTGCGGAAAATGCTCGTTTGCACGCGAATAATCGCGAATAATCGCGAATAATCGCGAATAATCGCGCGCAGTCAGCCTCCGAACCTATTTTCAGAACGACACGTACGCGCTCCCGCCTCGATGAAAGGATCTCGTTACTTTCTCGAGCGCGAAAAGGAAGAAAACGATTTCCTGCCGTGAACCGTGAATGCACACCAAGTACAATTAACTCTTGGTAAATAATTCAGGAGCCGAGGCAATTACGCGCTCGGCGACGGCGGGACACCTGCGAGGCGCAACAGCTGCGTTTTCCTCTCGCGGCGAAAAGAAAGCCACTCGCCGCGGCTAACCCAGAAAAGATCGATTCCCGTGATGGACAGCGTCAACCCGCTTCTCGCGCACACGTACGCGACCTATCGATTTCCGCTCTGTACACAAGCTGAAATTACACTGGCGAAAATATGGGGCGAGCGTTGAGATATTCGTGCGTTCAAGGGTCGGCTTTTACTTTTGGAAACGTGTGTTCGTGACTCGGAGCTATCCGCAGGAAACTAGTTGGCCTATCGCAAATCGGAGGACGCACGCACGACTCATTCGTTAAAGAGTGAGAAAATCAAATGGATTTCATCGATTTTCAGATTCGATCGATTTCCTCATCGTCGCGGGAAACATTCGCGACATGAATCATGCGTTTGAATGAAAGAAAAGCCACGTGTTGTAAAAATACAAGGCAACATTGATTGTAAAAAAAAGAGTCGGTTTCACTGTGATCCCAGAGAAAAATAAATATCCTTCCCGTCGCGGAGGGGAAATACGTCCGCCCGAAACTTTCCTGATCGGCAATCAACGCGTGGCGAGACGAGATGGAAATAACGGAGGGAGAATCCCAAGGCAAACTCGAGAAGGTGAAGAAAAGAAGTAGAACTATAAGCGCATTAGCTTACATACTAATCGATCCTCTATCGCTCGTGTAATAGTCAAGGCTATGAGGGTAATTGGGAATTATTGAGGTACATCTTTGTAACCGACTTCAGGTGGATGACTAGAGAACCAATTTGAAGAAGGGTTTAACGCTTTGGCACACATGAACGCTGGATCGCTTGAGTGAACAGTGTGAAATTCGGTTGTTATTTTGAAATTCCAATTAGAAGTAGATGTTTCTTAACGATCACTGAGAAATAACGTACTGCATGGTCCCTAGATATTTGAGCATATTGGATGAAAATTTACTGATTTTCCTTTTCTTTGTGGCGCTTACCAGTGCAAGAATCACGCCTGAGTACTTGTCGAATTTGACTGACTAACCTGGAGCAGGTTTCAAGCATCGTTTCGCGATTCGCCGATTGTGCCGATGAAAAAGCTGGACGCGGAAGCTCTTTTCGAAATCCCGAAGCCGCGAGGCCTAACGAACGCGCGTCCGCGTGGACGTCGTTGTAACAACGAAAAAACCAACTCTGAGCGAGAGCGCATCCTGTTCGCGCGCACATCCGATCACGCGACAGCCGCTTAGAAATCGGCGCGCGCGCGCGACCTGTTGGCTATTAGACCGAGACGCTCGTACAATGTCGCGTGAAAGTTTCCGGGCTTTTGTAGCCGTGACTGCACACGCGTCGACCGTTTCGGAGCGGCACGTCGGCTTCCCAGTCGTGGACGTCTCGACGATTAGCGCGATCGCCGATCTGCTCGAGCTTCCCAAGCTCTCTGCTCGGTTACCCGACCCCCTCGTTCGCGCACACCTGACGCGTTTGCTCACGAGGAAAGCGACGATGACGGAACACATCCCGGCCCCCACTCGCGAGCTGTCGTATATTATCACATTGCAAATCGTACGTTCAATGACGTACGATCGCTGTGTGAAAGTCGGCCGACAGTTCCTACTATTTAGTGATTACGAAAACCTCTGACAGAAACAATCCTCTCGGCGTCCAAAGCTCTGAACGTAAATCGCAGTTGGACAGAAGCAAAAAATGAGGATTGTCGCAGCGACACGTGAATTTCTCTCCCACGATAGATGAAAAGAGGCGTACGCAGAATGACCAACTCGCGTTGTCGCGCGTTGTATCGAGCGCTTCAAGGTCGTCGTCGTCGTCGTCGTCGTCGTCGTACGCGCCTTTTGTCGTGTAGCAACGACAAAAGGCGCGTAAAGTTGCAGCCGGCGGAGGAGCGACGAGCGGAAGCTCTCTCTTTCGAGAGTCGACTGCCAGTCGATATCTAGCGTGCGGTGCTTCCGTTCTCGCTCAAGGTCGCGATGGCTACGCCGCCGAGTGTTTTTGTCTCGCGCTCGGCCGAGCACGCGCCACTTCGTTGTTCCTCTTCGAGTGGCCGCGCGCATATCGGTGTCACGTCGCCGACCGTGCAATTAGACAATGGGCCGCTCGACGCCTGGCCTCGCGAGGCAATAAAAATTGAAAATCAAACGGACAAATCGCTTGCGCGCGGGTCGAGTCGGTTTGTTTTATTCTACCTGACTCGTCTCGTTAGGCGCACATGACAAACTTTGTTGATCGATCGATCGGATTAACTTGTTGCGGAGCCGTAACGCCCGGCTTCCTTTCTTTCTGCGCCGCGCTCGATTTCTCCAAATTAGAGAGACAAGAGTGGCGGCTCGTCCATTTGCATGCGAAAGAGAAGCAACACCGAGCGGAGAAAGTCGTTAGAACACAAGTCGATTTGCCGAAACGGCGGTAGAGAAAGACGAAGGAAGTGCCGCGCGGCGTGGCTCCCTGCAAGTGGAGATAGATTCACGGGAAGATGAAAATTCCAATAGAGCGCGAGACTTTTACTTAGCTCCTACCCGGACAGCTCGTAGCCCTAATTGGCCGTTGTGCGTGGTTTCACGTATATCCAGCAGGTCTCGAAGCAGGCTGACGATCATCCGACGGAGTGCGTTCGCGCCAAGCAGCCCTTTTTTTTTCTCGTCGACACTGCCAACTTTGCTTCCTTCTCTTCCGCGAGAGTGTGCTCTCGCGATTGTAAATAATCCAAGTTGCCAGATGGTAACGATACGCCTCGCGAACAAACTTTTGCGCGGGCGTTAATTGTCTATAGTCATTTAGCAATCAGGCTTCTCTGCGATAGTGTAATAATTGGCTTCTCCGCTTCTTTGTCGTTCTTCGTGTCTAGCTAACTTTTAATTACTCCGAGAATTTCGTGATCTACCTGCTCCGCTCTCCGCTTTTTTCTTTTTCCTTCGTTCAGATCATACCTTCGCGAAGTCGTAAAACAAATAGCACTTTTTTCGTCGAGGCTTGTTAATTTATGGCTACTTTTTTAAAATGTGCGGAATTTTTCGAAATTTGCTCTCCTGGGGCTTTACACTAAAGTAGCATGTTCATGCGATGGATTTCGAGATAACTGTAATAAAGTGTAACGCTAATTTCGTTTTCCAGTAACAGGTAACGTTGCATTTTAGCTTGTCGATATATTCAACTGTTCGGTACGAGTGTAACAATTTTTCAGGCAGCTACGTTTCAGCACGGTCCGTGAAAGTGTGAAAGGAAGAAATAATTAAATTGTACAAGCCCGAAATGCGAAGATCAACCGCGGAAAAAAATTTCAGCTGGGCTTCGCAGTCGCAACTTTTAGCGAATTCTTACATGCCAAGACTCGCTGCACGGTACAACGCGTGAAAAAATTTTACCCTTACGCAAGAAATGAAAATTCACCTTAGCAGCGCACTTTACGGATAAAAAACATCGGCAAGCATTATATTCACGCGTTCGTGTTTGTGATGTGTGGGGGTGGAGGGGGGCGGATACACGCATGAGCTATCATCATCATCTACGCGTATATCCATAATACGAACGCAACGTAGGGGGGCGCAAGTGCAACGACATCGACGCCCGCCGCGCACGCGTAGTTTTTCCGACGGTGGCAGCGGCGGCGGCGCTGCGGTGGCAGGTGATGAAAATGCCGCTGCCGACACCCGCCTTGCAGCTGATATTGTCGTTAGTCGGCGTTTGCTGCTCGAACTAATCGTTTCCAATGACAAAAGGTGACAGTCGCGAGTATCTTTCAACTAGCGATTCTTCTCTTCGGAACAGGTTCGTGTAGTTTGTCGAACATTATTATTTTATATGCCTCGGAATTGCTTTTTTTTTTCTTTAAAGGATACTTTTGTGCGTCGTAAAAGTGCGTTCCGACTTGCAATTCGCAGTGCTAGGCAAGAGTGTTTCGGGAAACCGATAATTTCGAATGATTTGCACGTCGTGTAACGATGAAATCGCGACCAACGCTTGCACAACTGCTTGTTATTAAGTTTTCTGATTATTCGAGTCGAGCCGCAGCTGTTCAAACGAATTTCAAGCCGCCAAACAGAAGAAAAATTCCTCGTTCTCTCTCTCGACAATTTTTTTGTCCATCCGCGAGCAAAAGAAATAGAAAGAAGCGTCTTTCCGAATTTTAAGATTCCTTCTGAATATCGGAGAAATGCGACATGAAAGCCTGTAAACCTCATCGATAAATCATTGCGGCTACAGCTCATTAAAAAACACACAGATCGCCCACACGTCCACGCCGCCGCGGGCTTGTCGAATGATTGCCAGTTGAACGGCCTTGGCTCGGCTGCCGCTCGCTTATTGTCAAGCGCTCGTTTTTTCCTTCTTTTTCGCCGAGAATCCGATAGTTTCGGGAGGCGACAGACCGCAAGTGCGGGCACACTTGCCTCTTCGATTCGTCGTTCGCCGACCAATCGAAGTGCTCGCGAGTCGATGAACGGTGTTTCTTGACGAAAGTGAATTGTCCGAAAGAGGAAGACGCCCGTGCGCGCGCCGTCGATTTAACCGGTCCCCTCGGCGTGCACCCGTCCATGTTAATAGGCCGGCAGGCGCGCGCGTGGCTTTCTTACTCAGGAGTGGAATAAAATGCTGCGCACTGGCCAGTGGTTGCGCCCTATGTAAATGGCGCGCATCCTCATAACGATTCCCAAGCACGTTTCCCGAAAAAATAAATACAGAAACGAAGGACAAAAGAAAAAGAGGAAAAATCTGCACGCAGGGAATCGGACACTCGTGCGAGCTGCAGTGGTCGGCGATCCAGTTTATCCAGCGGCTACATCGCGCGTAGACTTTGCCACTCGATATTCGCTGGCGCGCGTTTTTTTTTTTTATTTTGCGATGTCACCTCGGTATACGCTCGCCGCTCCGAGATTTTCGGATGACCAACTTAGCGACACGTCAATTATTTTTTTTTCTACGCGGCGATTGTTAAGTAGGAAAATCGGGCTGCGCGTACGAGAGAGTGCAAATGTGAAACGTGAGAAGTGAGGCGTGATATAGTTTTCTGGGCTAACGATGCAATAAACATGTATACGCTTCTGCGAAAAGTACTACTGTCAATTATACCGCGAGGATACAATGGAAGTCGTTTGTTTGCAGGCAATCGCGCGGCTTGTCAGCTATTTGTTTCGCTGATATTTCCTCCGAGCCGAGCAGTCGAGCTTCGATAGAAGCGAAAGCTCGATCTTTGCTACGAAAACGCATATGAATGGCAATGTGCGTCGCTAGTCCATCCGACCGGATGTACGAACGCTTGGTCTCGGAAAAAGTGCAACGGTAAAAAGAGACGGCCGACCGTCGATGCTGGCAAATCAGCAACGATTGATATGGAGCTTCAAAGCAACGCGCGCGCACGCATTTCAAGTTGTCGATGCAGGCGTGCTCGCGTCCCGTGTAATAAGTAAGCTATCCCGGCGTCGACGCGCGCGAAAGTAGCGCCTCCGCGAGATCGCACCAACAGTCCTCTCGAGAGACGGGGCTGCGTTAAATCCTCCGGCCAATTTGACCGCGCAGACCCCTCATCTCCTCGCGCACTTTGAACGGTGCGTAATGAGTGCTGACCGCTAACGGAAAATTATGCGCGTCCGTGTGCGTATCACGCTAAATGTATACATTGCTTTCGCGGCGTGTTCGCGTCTACTCTTTATTGCTTTACTGACCGATTAAAGGACATTATTACAGTATCGTTATCTTTCACTTCTGTGTAAAATGATGAATTTCTTATTGGAGATTCGGATTTTAGTTGAGGATCACAGTCATGCGTTGACTATTTTATGGAATTATAGCATTCGTGAGTACTGTCTTATCCGTCGTTGGGGGGAGAGCTTTGCTGGAAAATGAGATGACAAACAGATTATACCGTAGTTGTATCTGTTTCATGTCCAAATCCGTTTCTTACCTCAATGAATTAGATGATGGTTTTTAAATGAAATCATGTCTTAAATAAACTAACGAGACGATATTCCCCTTTTTTCTATGTGTCCGGTTTTAAAATTTATTGCTTGAAAATTATTTTTAAACGTTAGATAACTAATAATAGAAGCAAAGTGTTAGAGTTATTACGTTGAAGTTATTGCAGTGAAAAAAATTATTCCAATTAAGGTATCGTACATATAGTTTTCAAGTGAAACATTCATGTTCAAAAAATAATTTGATAATTGTGTGCTAGATAGAGCCGTTCAATTGTCGTTGAAAAACTCAGCTTCCGTTTTTAAGTTTAAGAAGAGTTTGTCATGAATTTGTTCTTTATTCGTTAAATATTTGAACGTTTCCGTATATTTGAACTTTATTTTACACTTTTCATTGCTACGTTCATCAATGATAAACTCATATATTTTAAACAATTAATCAACATTCATTTTAATTATGGTTATAATTAACAATCTACATAAAAACAAAATCGAATACATGCATGCACACACACTTGAACATTACTACTAACTTAGCTCTAAAGAGGAGGAGAAAAAACACGATCCGTCTTGTTTCATCTACATACTGTAAGCAATCATTCTAATCTTTCGACCAACTTTTCCAAAAAAAAAGGTCGATCAGCTTCGATTGTTTTTTCGAAACTTCAACAGCTACTAAACCTTCTCTTTCCCAATCGATCGCCTTCTTTTTTAATACTTTTTTTTATTCAACGGCACACAGAAAAGAAAATGTACCGCTGGGTTCAGAGCCACGTCAGTGACTAACGATTTTCGTCATTATTCATTACTCATAACCTATTGAAAGGGAAAGGTATGTGAGTTTCACGATGAAAGTGAAGTTTCGTTTCCAATTAGCGCGTTTTGGATGTCTTAAATATGAACACGGAAGTTATTTCAAACCCGAACTCAACTTTTTCCATTCGAATGCTTATACATAACTTGAATTGCAAATGACAGCGATTTTGTATCGCACACTTCTATTTTGATTTTGTGTAATTCTTTCGGTATTCATTATTCGATTGCAATACATGACAGAGAAACGTTTAGTCAAGGCTATGATATTATTTTCGAACAGTCAATTAGTATCCAAACACGACAGACGAATCAGTCCTTTACTTGGCAAACTAAGTTACTTACTTGCGATAAAAAACCATTTGCGCGAAAGGAATATTTATCTAATTATATGTTGTTTTGCTCCGAAACGTACCAGTTAATGACTTTCACTTTCTGTCAAGGCAATCGAGAAATAACCTTTTACCTCGATCTACCTAACAAATTGCTCAGTTGGCGTCAGTTTCGTCGAACTACGCAACAGTGACAAAACAAAGTCAGTCGCGCAAAGGGAGAAACATTGACAAATCTTTATCCGCGCCTAGTATTAAAATCCTTCGCGCTGTTCTATTTGCAGAAGGAAGAGGGGATGAGGCGTCGACGTAACAAAGCCGCCCTCTGAGCCAGGGACAAGGATCACGCACACGCCAGCAGAATAAAGAAAGAGAGAGAAAGAGAGTGAGAGAGAGGGAGAGAAAGAGGGAGGGAGAAAAAAAGATGATGACCACAATGGCAAGGCTACCCTGCAAGCAGACCTCGCCTTCGCAGCAGCGCGGGGGTTACACGACGGTCGGCGGTGGTGGTGCGGTCATGAGCGCGCCTACGAGCTTCGCGCAGAGTCGCGGCTACTGGGAGATGCAGCAACAGCAGCAGCAGTCGCCGCCACCACCGCCGCCGCAGGCTTACGCGAGAAGCCGTCATCGACATCACGCCGATCACGTCGGTAAGTTGGACTAACGCCACCGCGGAACTATTTCTCGATCATTCGAAAAGCTCTCGACAAATCCGACGATACTGCAATTACCGTTCGAATCATCAAGATTCATTGTAAACAGTCGAGAGATGGAAGTTATACATTGAATATATAACGCATTACTCAAAACTCGATTAATACGTATCTCGGATTTTGACAGGACTCGATCCCAAGTCAAATACGATCGCCTTTCACGAATCCGAACGGACAATCATGCCCGACCTCATAATTAATCTCATCAAGTGCTTGACAAAAGGGCTTCATAAAGTTCAATATACGCAATAATTCCTGACCCCTCCCCCCAGACGAAAATAGCCACAAATCACTTGCTTCGATCAATATATCTCCATCAACAACTTTTCAGACTTGACGCAGCTATTTCAGTTGCACGCACCCCCAAACCTACCCGATCCGTGCACAGTTCACTTTGTAACGTTTAATCGTGTCCACTTCCTCTCCATTGACGAATGTTTCATTTAAAAATACATCTGCATACCCCGCAGCGAAGCGCTGAACATGTACGTGACAATTAAGGCAGCTGTTAAAATAGAGCGAGATAAGTTCCTTTTTTTTCTTTACGGTTGGTCTCTCGAAATTACAGTGGCACCGGAACGCTGTGTGCGAGCGCGACTGAGGTTGCTTGTTTTCATTTTTTTTTCTTTATCGCGAGAGATATGTGCTTTGAGATCGCGTTATCTTGAGACTTTTTTCCGGGGACAGCCCGAGGGTAAAAAATGCGAGAGAGATAAAGATGAGATGTTCGAAAATTGAGAGTGCGTAATCATATAGTAAACTTCCTACAATGAATGAAGAGTCCGGAGTTGTCTTTTTTTAGATTGAAACTTATTTAGAACGATGCGTAAGTGTTTGATTATGGGTCGTGAATTTCAATAAAAATAGAATTCTTGCGTTCAAAAAATGTCCGACTCGAAGGCTAAAAGTAATTGCAGGTCGTATTTTATTTATTTACTAAATTGAGTGAATTCAATTCATTTGATCTCGAAGAACTCGTTTTAGATGACTACATGGCCGTCATCTAAAACGTGGCCGGTGCTATTTTTATTCGGTTTAGGGATGCGCTACTAGATGTAGCTCTTCTTGTCCGCACATAAGAAGGTCAATTGAGTTTTTGAAATTGAAAAAGTACACATTTTACTATACTTATTTCTTATGTTCACATTGTTTTATTTAACATGTGATTCATAGATTACACTTACATTGCTAACTCACTGTAAATTACTGTTTCAATCCTTATTCATCAGACTTAAACTTGTATCGCAATAACACCTTTTAATACGAAGCTCCGACCTCGACAAAAGGGATGTGTTGCGCAAAACGGAAAAACCTAACTACCACTTGCTAGGTTGAGGGTTTTCATCTGGCAACCGTACGCGACAATTCATCTTCCAATGAATTTTCTCCGAGCACACGCGCAAAAGGCTCAGTGCGTCGCGGAAAGCCGACGGCTGACGAGTATTTGTCCGTCGATACAGCTCGCGCGGGGAAATTTATGCGCGAATAAGATTCGAGAGCCGCGCGAAGAGGAGGCCTCGAGAGAATGTAGGTCGAGATTCTGTGCGCTCGCTCGCGGCGAGTCGTGAACTTTCGGGGAGGCGCGCGCGAGCGCGAGGATTCTTCTTCGTCTTATCGGGGATCGCGTCGGCTTTTTTTTGGTCCGGGTCGCGAGCCGGCAATTAAAAATTCGAGGAGTTGTGCGTTTCGCCCGGCCCTCCGCGATTAAAGTTCGAACGAGGCCGAGTGTGATTGAAAATTTTATTACTTTTGCGAATTTACAAGCCTTTCAAGTGTGTCTGTCGGCGAGGCAACGATGGAGGCCAAGTTTCGCGGGGAAGTACTTTAGAGTGGAGTGTCATTGCTGTTGCAGATTTTTCCGGGTTAAGATATTAAATTCACGGAAATGAAAGTCGAATGATATCCAGCTTCGACGTTTGCAGGCGAAAATATAATAACTGCGTAAGATGGCTGAATATTTTTCATATGAAAATCATTCCAAGTTCTTGCGATTAATACTTGAAAACAGACAATTGATAAAAAAATGTAAAGTATTCGATAGTATGAATTGCAGTACGAAACTTTCGATCTGCTTCCATTTATCAAGCATCAGATGGAACTCGAATAGCTTATTCTATGTATAGAAAAGGCAGATGAGCTTTTCAAATCATCTCAGTAGGCAGTCTTTTTTTGGTATTTTCATAAACGAAATTAATTTACGTGATAGGCGTGTCTGTAGTCTTATAGGATGCTTTATTGATTATCTCAATATTCAATTTCGTTTGATATTCAGTTACCTCAATCATTTAACGAATTACATAAAAAATAACTTTCATATTTACTGTTCAACCGTGAAGACACATAAATGTAACGTTGACTATGAAAAAAGTAATTCTAACCCTGACGTATTTATCAGCAGGTTATTACCTAATTAGCTTCAATTTCCATCATAAATAAAAAAAAGAAACTTGCCGCACTGCCGTAGAAAATCCAGTACGGCAGCCACATGCTCGAGTCATTCGTCGGAATGATAATTTCCCAAGCTCGTGGCGCATAATTTTTCACAGCGCGTGCACACTCGAAAAGTGTACTTTGTTAATTTATGCGCTAAAAGCGTGCGTCGAGCAGATGTTACGCGCGCTGACTGTTATTCCTTACGTATAACGGCTCTCGTGATCTTTCTCCGTTAATGCGCTCTCCGCGAGCCACTTCTTAACCGATCGAACAATTAATGGTACGCTGCACTTTGCGTTGCGTGCCTCTCGTTTTTCCTTGTGATTTGCACTGTACAAATATGCCTATTACGTTGAAGTTATACAGCGTGAAGACTTCATTTGCTACATGCATGGAGTCAAAAGCGTATGATTGTTGTAACCTTGGAGAATGAAAAATATGGTGGTTTGCTATTTTTCCGACGTTTATTACGTAAACACATTTCTATCATAATTTTATCATTATTATCGCGGTTGTTGAACATTGCAAGATTACATGTTGATGTAGACTTTTACTTAACTTGAACGCATTATCTAATCGAAAGATAATATCATTTCGAGTGATAATCATCGGCAAGAGTTAAACTATGTTTCTTTAAATAAAGTGACACTGACATTTTTAATCGCGTTATAAACAAATAATATGTGGCATAACAAGTGTTGTTACCTTACAATTACAAGACAATAAGATAAACATCAAGCAATTTATTAAAAACTGGAACAACTGATCAGAGCGAAAACGCACTCTCGCGTTATTACAATGCCCTTCGTGTCATATTAGTTTCACAATATTCATTTCCGGAGTGTCACATCTGGCTTCGAAATTTCGTCGCACGACCAACTAAATTAATCGCATTAGCGATTTCTCGCGCGTGAAAGCGTGATACTCAAACGATTTTGCCGAGGGGAGGAAAAAAAAAACGGAAGTCTCGCATGTGCCACGCGACGACGACGCATCCTCCCGTGATCTCGAGACGGCGGACGCTGCAACCCGAATCGTGGCGCACGTGCTCGCCGCCGGATCTTTTTTTAGACGAAGAAAGGGGAGGAGAACACTTTGAGCCAGACCACACCAGCCGATTAAACCAAATATTTTATTACTGTCAGATGCTCGAGAGTCGCTTCCGAAGTGTCGTTCGAGGATGCTTGTTTGGACACAAGAGATGCTTGAAATAAAAAAAGAAGCTCGGGTACTTTCTCGAGAGGGAGCTTGGCCAATTCAAATGGGCAATTTGATCTTCCATGTTCTTCGCTGCTATAATGGAATCATTTGATGTTAAAGACGACGTGATAAAATCAAAACTGTCGTCACTGCAAATTGAGCCTCGTCCCTTTTTGCTTCCGTTTTCAAACTTTACTATCGTGACAACGTCAACGGATAGAACTCGAAGACTATTTCAGCGTGTGAGCTAAAGCTGCTGTCTCCGATGAATCGTCTCCATCAAGCCTCTTCCTCCTCGAAAAAAGCAAACGACGTAAAAAGAAAGCAAGCCGAAACAGCTGCGAGACGAACGAAAAAATAAGTACAAATGTTTTCACGTGCCGCGAAATCTTACAAATAGCTCGTAACGAGCAACCAAGTATTTTGAGCACGTGTGCGCGCTTTGCAGCCCAGACTCTCACTCTCTCTCTATCTTTCTCGCTACTCGTTCGTCAAACGCGACCGAATAATAAAGAGAAGACGAAACAAACACGTATAGCTTCTTCTTGGGAGCATAAATTTCGCCTCCTCTGTTTTTCTTTTTCCTCAATGGCAAAAGCCACCATGTGCCGCTGGGTCGACTTTCTCACACTCGTATGAGAGAGAGCTTCGAAACGTTGCTCTGTGTTCCACGATGTGCTTTGACTACTGATCTTCATCGCTCTCCCTCACTATTGAGGCTCTTTTTTTTCGATTGTTGACTCTTGAAAGTACAGGGCGCAATGTGAATCCTTTGTGTTGCTTTTGGACATAATACGACTTTTTATTAATCGACAATTTGAGATCGGCTCGATTAATTGTAATATTTCGATATTTCATTTGGAATACCTGATCGACTATTGCTATATTTAGAACCTTCGAGTCGCTTCACCCGCAAGCAGAGAGCGTAACTAAACATTTGAAAAGTCCGCTGAATCATTCGAAACTGTTCGTCGTTTATCGTTCAATCATTTGTTGATTTTACTTTCACAAAGCATTTCATCGAATAGTTTTCTCACTCAACTTATTTTCCTCCGAACGTACTTTTCTGCTTCTTATCTCGCATATACAACACGCCATATGGTCACCCTAAAGTTGCACACCTGCAAGCTCACTAAGTTTGGGGGGGACTTTGCCAATAACAATTCGCTCTCCCTTTACTCGCTGGCAAATAGGCAATTAATCCATTTCGTTCTCAGTTGACAGGTGTTCATTGTCGGTCAGAGGGTTTTTCGAAAAAAAACAGTCAATTTTTAATTGTCCGCACGTGAGATACTACAAGTTAATTGGTCAAAGGGCTTTGTGCCTGCTGCGGCGCGAAAAATACCTACTTTGAAGTTTCGAACTGCCGAGCAAGCAAGTAATCACTTTTATTAGCGAGAGGAGAAGAAACGCTAGAATACTGCTGCGTGTAGCGGTTTCCTTATTAGCGCTTGCCGCTTGGCGGAATAAGAAAATCTGTCGGAATTGAGAAATCTTTCAGTTGAGAATAGTTAGATTCACATTTGGTAATTAGAAAGAATTCAACGTGAAGGTTATATTTTTTCACGGTGGATAATCTGAACGTAATATATTTCTTTAGATCAATGAAAAAAGAGCTTACAGGTAGCTGCATTCCGAATTCTTTTATTCGGTTACATTGTAACGTAAACCGACAATTCAGTTTTCTTGCTGAATTTATATAAAGCGAAATCTAATCCGCCGGCGTGCCGGAATCGCCAATTACTGCAAATAAAAATTCAATATCACGGCGATTCTTAGGCGGACGCGGTCAACTCGTAACTGACTCCAAAATAATCGTACATTTTCCGCAGGTAAACGCAAGAGCGCCGTGGAGCTGCTTCAGGAGTCGAAGGCGTTCTACGTGAAGAGCGAAACGGTGCTGGACCGCAAGCAGGAGTTGAAGAACAGCGGCCACCTGCAGGTCTCACAAGTGACGGCACCCGGAGCACCGCCACGTCTGCTGCGAAAATGCTCTTCGTCGTCGGGCAGCAACAGCGTGCAAGTCGTCTCGCCGCCTCTGCAGCAGCAGTGCTGCTGGGCCACGTGCCCCGACATTCCCGACAGACGTAAGTCGAATCTTCTATTGTTTCCCTTGCAAGGGGGAGTATAGAGAGGGGAGTTCAGAAAGGATCTTTTGTGGCATTTTACTACTGAGGATGACGAGGGAGTGCGTCGCGTGCGCGCGTGTCTATGCACAACGAGATGAGCTCGATTTTTTCTCCTGCCTTTTTGAAAGAAAAAATCTTTTCACGTTGATTTTTGTTTTGTTTTGATTGTTATTTTTTAAATAATTCTTTAGTAGTTTAGCTCTGGTGCGATCATATCGTGACATGACATATCAAGTATTAAAATACTGTCAATAACTCATATGATATAGCTATTTTCTGATTTATTAAAAGTATTGATTCCATGCTATAGTTGACAAACACGATATTATTAATATGAATTTATAAGTTTCCCCATAGCTTGCGCGATAAAATTTCGTTTGTAAAAGTAGCTAATTCAACGAAAAGTAGTGCTGTGTTTGAGAATATGCTTAAAATTTACCACTGGGATTAGCATTTATTCAGTGATTTTGATCAATGACTTTATTATATTTGCAAATATTGAAGGATATTTAAAGAAAACTAAAAGTTGAAAATACAAGATTTTGTAATGTTTCTACTACTTTCGTATTAGCAATTTATTTGCGTAGTTAATAGTCCGTCTTAGGTATACTACAACACTATGAACCATTTGGCTGTTATAGGAGGGAAATTGAATACAATTTTATATAAATGTATACTATTTATTATTGAGTTCATTCTTACAGAAAAGATTTCATCATCTCAAATAGTTAAGATGTTTCTTAAAACCATAACGGTTATTTCCACTCGTTTAAATTCTAATCTTGAATGAATCCTTTTGAATCTGCTGCATTTGAGCCATTCTCTACTATATAAGACGATTTTTAAATTAATAAGATTCCAAATTTTATACGTCTTATTCTATTTGATTTATAATTTAATTAAGCCGACAAGCTAATGAACATCAGAAACAGAAAACCGTCAATGATTCAATGATTCAATAACATAATGCCATCTCCCATTCTCCCTTCTCCCTTTAAAAAAGGTTAATAACCAGAACAAAAAACGCACTTACGATTGCTTACAGCGCTGCCACCGAAAAGTCCACGTCTAGTACCAGTGCCACAGCGTCGTTCGGGTCCATCGCCGAACAACGGCGGTTTGGGTAGTGGTATCGGGCCGAACGAGTCTCAGCTGCAAACCAAACTTCGCCGACTGCTCAACACCGACAGCAAGGAGAACGTGTTCTTCCCCGAGTCCGAAGTGGTACCGGCACCACCCGCCGAGTACGCCACGCCCGCGACCAACGGCGACGACAAGTATAGATACTCACCCGGTGGCAGCTTGTCGCCCAGTTGCAGGGACGACGAGAGGGTTAGTGCTTTTTTTTCTAATTAAAATAGGCTGACGACCCCGACACGACATAACGATCATCTGGTCGCCTTATATATTTAGCGTCACAGAAAAGAAAAGAAAGAAGCATCACGGCGTGGCCTCGGTCTCACGCCAATTGCGCGCGTACGAGCGCACTCCACCGTAATATTCGTGTTGTTTTTCCGGGACAACGGCGGCGCGTTAATGAATCGGCGCTGTCGCCCATTAAAATCTCGTTCGGCCTAATTATACGCGATGGCTTGCCGCTGTTGCGTATAATTCGATGATATCGCGCCTGTAGACGAATCGGCTCGGAGATATTGGATTGTGCGTGACAAGCCGGTCAATCAGCAGCAGCGAATAAATGCGATAAGGTAATCTCGCGCTTCGGACGCGCGCTCTATTGAAACATCCCTTAGCATGACGTCAACGCGTGTATCCCGCTCGCATAAGCGCGAGAGCGAGCGACGGATATCGAGAGAGCACTCGCGACGACATTGACGATAGCCGGCAGCTCTCGAGCTACGTTCTCAAGGCCGCGTATCGGTTGTCGATGCAGCGACACTGAACGCAGTGTGTTTCCAAGGTGAAAGCTATACGTTTTCGTTAATTATAGTCTTCGGAGCCACGAGGTGAAAGCTAATCGCACAACGACAAAAAATACGTATCCCCAATTGAAGCTTGTTAGAAAAGGCGCGAGATGATTGCTCCAAGTAAGACGCGAAGAGTCCTTTTTTTCTATGGCTCTAAAATTACAGTGCATGCGTGGTTTGCTTGTAGACAGCTGTAGACTGCGTGTGTGTGGTGTACGTGATTAGGTGGTTACTTATATTATGTCTTCGGTATAACAATGCGAGTATACGCGTGTAGTTTGTAAAAAAAAAATTTGCGGGCCATTATCCGTCAGATCACTGTTACAGGTGGTCGTATGATTGTAGGTAACGTAATAATGCGTTAAGCTCTTTGAATAATCGAACGGTCATTTGTTGCGAATGCAATACGACGAATTTCGAGCGCTTGGAGATGACGATCGTAACACTTCGCCATTTTCTTGATATTCCTTGATATAACAAACGATTACGCGCGCATAAAACAGACGCGTAAGGTAACATATTTTTCTGCTACTTCCCGTTGCTTAATGCATTCGTTTAACTTTTCGCGCGAGCAGGTTTCTTTTTCGTAGCAAGGCTTTACGCGTCCTCTTGCACGGCAAAGCGCACCAAATAAAGACAAAACACACGCATCAGCGGTCCACGGTATCTCGAAACCTTTTAACCTGTCCTCTCCTCCTTTATATTTCGCGGGGACACGTTTTTCGATTCATTAATCATTCGCGCGCAAGGCACTCTACACGTGTCCCGACCTTGCGCACGCGTTTCCTTTTTACATTCTGCCACATAAATTTCACTCGTCCGAAAAAATCGAAGAAAAAACAAAAAGAAAACAACAACAACGCCAACATTAAATGTATAAAATTGGTTTGCACACACAGTGGGGACAGCAGCCGGCTGGAGAAGTGCGTTTCAAGTTTGGCCGTAGCAATTCGCATTCGCACGGAGCGCGGCCAAGTAGCAGTGGCGGTCGATCGGCTGGAAGTGGTCGCTCATCTTCGGGACACGGTGGTTCAGCGGCATCATCTTATGAGGCAGCATCGACCAGTGGCGTTTGTCACAAATCTCTACCTGATTTGCACACTAGTACTCGAAGACGAGCATCCTTGTCGCCGAGAGCGTCGACGAAGTCGTCCACGAATTCGAGGAGGATGCAACAGCAACAGAGTCCTGGTTGTTGTCCCGATTGTGAGACTGGATCGGATTATTCGGATAGGAGCTTTAACAGGGATTCCGTTTGTTATAGAAGGTAAGGTTGTCGGATTGAACGAATTAATCGAGTCTGTGGAATTGTCATGTTTGTGATTTATTTGCGAGCTGGCTTCTTAATCATAGATTATACGAAGAGATTCGGAATGGAGAATTCTTTTATTTGATAAATTTCAATAATTATTTCGGCTGCAAATATGTTTAGTCAAACTTGGTGATACATTTTAACCTATGACACGCATATGTGGCCTTTGCTCGTAAACAATTAATCATCTCCGATTTAAATGCTAGAACAATCTATTTCATAGTCCAACTGATATATAAATATGACATAGTAAAAAAACGCTTTTGAAAATCAATTAAAACTCTTTATCGTTTGAATTTCGTAAATTTCATGCCGAGATAAAATTGTATGAAAACAAGTTTATCTCTTGCTGTTGTCCTAAAGATCTATTGGGTCATCGAATTAATGGTGTACATGTCATAACAGAAATCGTGACCCGTTTACTATTCATTTATAAAAAAATTCTTTCATCGGAATTCTCTGCATGACAATGATACTATTAACCTAATTATACACGCAATTCTATTGATCATCAGTAATAATTGCTATTTACGAAAGAAGATACGAGGATTTCTTTTTTTGCAACAATCTAGTGTCTATTTATTTCGAAGTAATGTCAAGGGCCATCGCGTTGAAAAAAAATTTTATATACGCGTAGGTATATACTCAAGCAAGGATGGAGGGTTATGATGTAAAGTGGCTTAGCTTGAGTTCTTTGATAGAAAATGTTTATTACGAATTTATTGCGAATCCAAATACAGAAGTGTCTTGTTAAAATATATAGAAAGCTTGAAAGCACGAGAGATGTTCTACGAACTGCAAAATTTATGAAAATTAAAATTAGCTTTAGAAGAAGGTGAGTGTTAGGTTTGAGTAGATTTTATGTTAATGTAACTTATGTAATTAGTTTGATTGAAAATTAAAAGTAACGCTTAAAAAAACGTATTATTACAAACTACTACAAACTACCGTAAATAAATCATCTCCTCCAAAAAAAATGTGCAACTCGCTAATCCTTGTAAATATTCCATTTAAACCTCGTTCGCAAGTACGAACGAAAAATTTCAAAATATAAGAAGCAGTAAAAATCGTTGCAGCTCGAGGCATATAAGGCGTTCCATGGGCTCGGGAGGTGGTGACGCGAGTAGCGTGCTGTCGTCGGGTGGTAGAACACAAAAATCCTCAGGATCAAGTAAACTCAGTCATGGCGCCAACGCTCGTGATTCCGGTGGCTCGTCAGGTCATTGTACTCACAGGAGCGAACCTCCGCCTCGAATACAGGTGAGCCCTTCTTTTTTGTTCTGATATGTATTATATGTAATTCGAGGGACTTAGGATATGAAACGTTTGACGAGATATCTTCTTATTTCTTTTATTTTTTTTTATTCGAAAGTTAGGGAAATGCTTACTAGAGGCTGCGATAGGCAGTTGTTATTTGCGTAGACTTTATTGCTCTACGATTATACATTAATCAACGGAAACTTGCATCTCTTACTTTTTAAATTTGATCGTATCACAAAATTTTCTCTCTAAAACGAGCGATATAGTATTACAAAAGTCAGAAAGCAACATTTCCACTTTGAATCAGTCCCGTTCACTCAGCCTAGGCATCAAAGTGCGTCAGAAAAGTAAATGAGAAAAATAAAAAACAAACGAACAAGTACATGTATATAAATAGAACGTGAATCTGGTTCAGGACTGTTGGAGCCACGTGCGTCGTGACAGCGGGGCGTCGACGCAGCACTCGACGGAGCGCGGCGAGCGTTCGCGTAAAGGCAGTGCATACAACAATAACAACGGCACACCACCATTGGCTGTCGTCAGGCATTACAGCCCCGACTCCGAGAGCAGTAACAGCCAGACGGATTACAGTCCCACCTGTAATTCCAGGTAACAACCGCACCAATCCTATTAGTTTCCTTTTTTCCCTTTTCATGCTGGCTTAGAGTGTTGCGATAAGGCTTTATTTACTCGAGTGGTTTTTCTTTGGCTTGGCAATGGACAGCTAATGCAGTCCTATTATTTTTGTTGGTTGTCGTTTCACGTCGTATCGCTCTCATGAACGTGATTTCTTTCTCCTGCAGATTCTCGGACGGTTGGAAGGAAGGTCGTGGTCGGCCAATCCTACGCTCAAAGTCCGATATCAGCGACCGTTACTGGCGTCACGATTTACGCAATCCAAAATCCTCACGTCCGCCACGCTCGATGACGCAGCTCGAGTCGTTCTTCGACCGTTTGGGTTTAGAACCAGAAGACTATCACGCGAACATCACCGAGCCATCCTCGAAAACTAGCTCACCGATATTCTTCGACAGCGTTAGTTCGGTCGATTCGGCACTCGGACTTTACCCGTCTTGGGCCGCGGCAAATTCCTCGCAAAATTGGGCGGTTAATAACGAGGATTGCCCGACAAACCAACGCAGCGGAGATCCACCGAGCATCGTTGAGAGGAATGCTAGGATCATCAAGTGGCTGTGCCAGTGTCGTAAAGCTCAGTTCGGGTATAGTTGAGCGCAAGCTAATAAGGATACCGGTCTGTTTTTCGGTTAAGTATTATCTATACTTATAGGATCGCTTGAACGACTTTTATTTCTTGAATTGGCTTGTTTCTTGGGGGATTTGATGATGGAATCGATGACAAATAATTAGCGTGAAAAAACTACGTGTGTTTTCTTGCGATTTTTAGCGGATATGAATTTTTATGCAATATTTTTCTATCTGTAAATGCTTTTTTAAGTGAAACTCAAATATTCTAGATAAAAAAAAACTATTTTAGATATTACGACGTATACTTATTTGTATTTGTAAAAAATGAAAATCATCGTTGAAATTAATAGACTTGAAAAATTAATTGAGAAGTTTTTCTTTGAGTAATGATAGATGTCTTTCAATCGTAGACTTCATTTTATCTTCACACGTGCTGTATCGAACCTAACCAACATTCAATTTTTATATTCAAATATTGTACATTTTCGCATGAAATACGGATGCTCAAATAATTGAAATTATTATATTTAAAATTACCTAATATATAATAATAGAAAGTAAGTTTTAGAAACAAGCCAATTTATGAAAGTCGCTTGACTGTTCCTATCGCTACAAGTTCAAGATAACGATAAAAAAAAATTCCATCATTTCTATCTTAATGTGCGTACACTTACTGTTTGTTCATAATTCCGTCAATTTGTAGCGTTTTTCCAATCGTAAATGTCGAGAAAAAAGACTCGATGAATTAAAAAAACAAGTAGTTAAAACTACTTACAAGCTCGATACAGTTGACGTTATTAATGATTAATTAGTTGTGGCAATTATCTATTAAAAACAAACAAAAATATTTAATTACTCGTAAATATTTTTAGAATTAATTCTTTCACTGTTCTGAACTCGAGTAGATTCATTTTCGTCTGTAATAACCGATATTATAAATCGAAAAAAGAACTACAGTTGTCGAGAAACAATTGTGCCATTTACGAATTATAAAATGCAGAGATTTATTTTTTATCAATAGTCTCTTAGAGTTACAGCGTTAAACAAAATTGATAATAACAATACTTTTAATAGTATTTCGTTGACGTCTTATGAGCCTTAGATTTTGTATAAAGTTTCTCTATTTTTTATTGAATTAAATGAAATAGGAGCTTAGTGACTATGACAAATGGAAGTTTTTGTTTTCAAGTAGAGCATCAATAATATTGAAAAACTATTTATTGACACGTGTGCAAATGCAAACATGTATTCGCTCATTTTACTCCGTAGATTTTGAGTAGTATGAGAGTTTTATTTTTTTAAATTAGTGTATGATCATATAGTAGTATTCACCATGCTCCTTCTTTCTCTATACATATAGATATATTTACAATTCTTATGTATACTTGCGGTCGCTTCTAGATTAATATCGTTGCTTTTCCTTGTAAACGTGTTTGTTATTAATTAATGCATTTTATCGATAAAAATATGTTAGTCGTAACCAAAATGTTGAAAAACTCTTGTTTAAGCTGTCACAAGTATATTTGTTTATAGTGTTAACCGCAACCGAAAGAAAAATTTATATTTATACATGAGTAATTTATTCGGCTGAAAGACGAGGAAGAGAAAAAGAAAATTTGTTTAAGCCTGTTAGTGTTTGTCAAAGTCGAAACTTCTTTCGAATTTTTCTAGTGATTAAAAAAAAATGCAAAAAGTATTTTGCAAAACATATGTTCTTGTTAATTTTCATAGATTTTTGATGGTGGAAATGTGTTTCAATATATGAACTTAAAGAAAAAAATGTTGCCTTCACTTGCTGGTCATAAAATGCCGCAAACTTGAAAAGAAACAATTGTATAAGGTTGATTTTTAAATGTCTCTCATGAAATATTTAGTAATTTGCTTAGGTTCTCCCGAAACATTTTACGAAATACTGCGAGCGGTGATTGATAATATGAACGTGTAGAGTTCCATTTTTTGTGGAATTGACGATATTTGTAGAATAAACCCATGTCTACTGGAAGTAGAAGATAAAAAGTTGTAATAATATAGTCGTGCAATTAGCATTTTAATGAATATCAAACCCCAGACAATCTAGCGATCACTATATTTTTTCTGAAATAACATTAAACAACGAATGCTATTGTCTTTCCATTATAACCGATTAGTTGATCATCGTTCGCATTTAGGGGCTGTCGGCACAAATGGTCGTTTTCTGTCATTGTTACAAATACACGAAGTACATACACTGTACAAACTGTAAAATTTTGTATGCTTCCTTTTCTTCGTGAGCACCTTTTATGTATTATTGTACATATTTTAACTTATTCGCTTGATTATTTCCAAAATTAATCAGTAAATAATTTTGAACTAATTCCATCTTCGTTTGTGAGGCTACTGACTGAGCAGTAGATTGTAATTAAAGATGTTGTAGGTACTATTAAATTTATTCCATTTTTTATTTAAAGCTATAGACTGTTACGTAATTTTTACAAAGTTGAGAACGGGGTATACGAAAATTAATCAATATTTGTCATTATATAAGTATTCAATAAATGTGAATGCATGCACACCATTATTACAAGTATTTAGTATCATTCCAATAGTTAAGGTGTTCGTTTTAGTCTTGCCTCGTATATTTTATTTTACTCAATAAATAAAAAAAGTTCGCGGTTCTAAAATGTATTTGTTTTACACAAAATATACAATTGTTTCAATTATCGTAAAAATTGCATATTGATTTCGATACTCAGATTTAATAAGCTTATGTAGTATTTTTGCATTGGATTCATTTATCAAAAAATCACAAACTTTTGAAAGCATATATTTTATGTAACCACCCGTGTGAACATAATGTAGCTTTTCGAATTCATTGACATTTAATGCGTAAAAATGAATGTAGTAAACAAGTAAAAGATAGTCAAATAAGCATACTAATTTTATGAAACTGCTGATTTATTAATCTTTGTAGCAAGTATGCGCGAAAATGGTTCGAGTTTTAAGAAAAATTTTCATAAACGAATAAATAAAAGATGCTTTTCCATTTTTTTTGTTTTGATGCACAAAATTGAAAAATAATATAAAGTAGCATGCACCTATACGTTCTAATGGAACTTTTTACTCAACGTTTATATATATGTAATAATATTTTATTTAATAATTTCTACGAAATACGAATTTTGATCATACACGACAATTATTCAAACGTACTAATATATTCTCAAATAAAAAATGCTTTCATTGTATTTTTTAACGAAAATCTAATGCAACTTGTATTCGTCGTGCAGAAAAATGCATAAGCTATATTTTTTCAATAATCGACCACTGTCATTTTGTGATTGTATTACAATGTTTCTAACATTCCACTACGTGCATTTTACAAAATGTGCACTCGGCGTGAGTGCGTGCGAATAACATAATGATGACGATACATATATTCAAAATTCAACGCATTGACCAATAATCAGTAGATGAAACTATAGCGTATTTTTGACTCAAACATTTATAATATTGCTTGATCGATGTAAAGATGTTTGTTTATTTCACTTTATTGAAATGTATTTCAGTTGCGATAACATCTATACTTGCAATGAGAGGACATTATTTTTTAAAGTTTTACATATACCTCTGAAGCGAAAACGTAAAATATATAACATATTTCGTAGAATGAGCGCTAAAAAAAAGGAAGTAATATTATATAGTGTAGACTAGTTCTTTTTCGCTTTTTTAACTATAATATCAGCGAATATAGTCAATCTTGTTTTGTCGTTTTACGATGTGTAAAAACAATCAAACGATTTAATGGAATGAATGGCGAAGTGCTTCTCTTCTGGTACTTTGGTTCGTTGGCCCGTAACTTTGGGAAATCTTGAAGATTAATTAGTAATATCTCAACATCGTATCAGTAATGTGAAACGTTGATATTCAGATTTGATAACGGGCGTAAATATTTTGTGTTGTCTATGAAAATTAAAATTAATTTCGATCTAACATGTCGATAATTCTGGTAAAAGTGGTTTATACAGGGTAGCTTCAAGTCAAGCGATGAGAGAAAAATTGCACGGCTTCCTAAAGAAAATTTGTGTTTCAAATGTATTTTTTTTTTATGTGAATTATCAATTTGACAAGTGGCACAAACACAATAGCTAAGAAGTGAGTTTTTACAACATAATCTAAAACATTTCTTTAACTGTATAATCCGTAACGATTAAATTAGAAATCGTTAAAACGTATAGACTTTACTTTACTTTTTTTTGATGATCTAGTCACGTAGACAACAAAAAAACTATGTTAAACATTTTAAATAATATAACTATATTTCTTCTGTATAGCATCAAACGATGTATCTTGTATAATCTTCAAAGAAGTCTTTGAATACGAGTGCAATAAATAAGAGTTATTAAAAAAATATTCGTTCATATTTTATTATCTACATACCCAAGTATCCTATATTAATTCTTGATTCTGATGAAAAATGTAGCATTTCACGTAAAATCTACGTTATATTGTTCAGTTCTTGAAAAATTTGCTGCTTATTTTGTAATTATAGACGTTCATTGATTCAACAAATATATCTTAAATATGTAAATAAAAAAAGACACATACATCGATTATCTTCTTCAATAATCAAAGCTAAATTTCGTTGGATAATTTGAGAAGTCTGTAACATCTTATTAAAGTTTGCTTGTGCGCGTTTAAAAAATCTATGAGATTTAAAAAATTTAACTAATTTATTGTAAAGCTAATATTTTTGCTAATTATTATATCTTCAAGTATCTAATGAGCGATGCTGTACGCATATGTGCATACATCTTTTAAATTGTCAAATTTAAATTTAATAATTTTAAATTGTCAAATCTTTAAATGGAAGAATTATCACTACTCATTAGGCCAATAATTTTTATAAAAAATTATGTAGGAGGATACAGTAATTACACACGCAATGTATTTCATTTCAGAATATCAAAAACAGTTGACTTAAACTTGTGTATATATGTTACCCGCAAACTCATTTACTAAAGCAAACATTTAAAATTTAAACAGTCATCATTAACCCATGTGTGTGTTATCTGACGTTGCAATCATAATAAAAACAAAGAAAAACTTTGCAACATAAGTTGATTCAAAACTAACGCCACTGCCGAAAATTACAGACGACAAGAATTACCCAGATGGAATATAAAATATATATATAATTATGCTTTCCCTAACTTCTATGTGTGGTCGACTGGTGGTGGACCTAACCTAACTTCATCCGTCATTGCCAGCACGTCAAAAAAAGAGAATACTACTCGGCGAAGATGGCGTCTTGAAGTTTGACACGTTACACACCACGAGGGCTCGTATATTGAACCAAGTCAGTTGCGTGTATGCGTCTCCTACGATCTTGTTGTGGTCGTCCCTATGTTGTGCGCCGTCGCCGCCGCTGAAATATCATCAAATGTTACGTGCGGCTGTTCGCAACGGCGATGTGCTAAGTCCACGACAGCGCAATATGAGGTTCGTCGTTATAGCCATCCTAAGCCTCATCTTCAGCACATGCTGCGTTGCCAAGCTATCCGATAAGCGACTCTGCTATGACAAGGACTGTTCCGGTAAATACATGCTGTTTTGCTACAGACAACACTTAATTGAAGCCATACTTTAGCCTACTTCTTTTTTAACGCGCCTCTAGACTCGGTTTGACATATTTTTTGCCGTTGACGCTTGTAAGTTTCACTGATTCACGACTTTTTATTCCCATTGCAGTGATGATTTCTACAGGTAAAACTACCTTACCTTATAATCCAACCGATCCCGATTTGCTAAGTTTTCCTGGCAATGTAGAGGTCAAGGTGTATAGTAAAGCTGCTGGTAGCAGAGAGGATTTGTGGGGTGTAGAGGTATTATTCCAATAATATATTTCATTCAAAATGATATTCACTTTAGTATATTTTCTTATATTATCTATGTATTTAGATAAATGGCAAACGTGGTTATGTATCTAAAAAGTTTATTAGAGAGTATAAGATTTTTATGAAAGATCTGAAACATACAGTGCCTGTTGAGACTGCTACAGATGAAACAGTCGAGAAAAATATCCCAAAGTCTGAATCAACGACTGTGAGTAATGGTGATGATGTCACTAGCCCTGTGCAAATGGATGAAAGCAAAGTCCAAGTGCTAAAGGATGAACCTAGTGAAAGTGATGGTCAAGATACTATCTCTCCTGAACACGTTACTCCTACATTTGAGTCTATCTATGACGGCACTATACTTCCTCAAGAAATTGATGAAGTAGAACCTGTCAGTCCAAGTTATTCTGTCCCTACAGCATTAGACAGTTCCAAAGTAGAAGAGAATGTACAATTAGAATTGCAGCCAAATATTTTGAGTTCTACATTTTCTGCCTTCTCTAATCTCTTTAGTGGTGATGATGAATCTGGATATGAGTCTGAGGAAGATGAAGAAGGTGTTAATCTTGTTACATCAGAAAAAATTCAGACTAAGGAAACAACTACAAAAACTCCTGGAATTATAAAAGAGCCTGATAAATCTAGTTCAGTTCTAAAACAAACACCAGAGGAAGTATTTAAGAATGAAGAACTAATAAAGAACATTGAAATTGTTAGTAAAGTTAATGTTTCTGAAAAAAAAGTTGAAAAATTGGTTCCAGAAGTAAAAATAGAAGAATCAATTCAAGAAGTGAAGACTGAAGATACTGTCTTGGAGCAACAAACAAAAGAATTGAGTCAAGAAGTAAAAATTGAAGCAACAGTTCAAGAAATAAAAACTATTAAAACTACTGAAGAAATAATATCTGATGAAACTGTTCCAGAAGCAAAAATTGATGAAGTTATTATAGGTAGTCTGTCTAATTCATCAGTGCACCTAGAATTAGAAAAACTTTATAAAGAAAAAGAAGTTGCTAAAGATCCAATTGAAAATGACAAAAAAGAAGTCAGCGAGAAGCAAGTTATACAGGAAGAGAAAGCTTTTATGCCAGCAGATGTGAATGAAGAAAAAGTAACCAATGTGAAACAAATTGAGAAATCACAGGTCAAAAAAGACAGTCCAATACACATACCAAATTCAGAAGTTGTAGTCGAACTAAAAGAGAATGTAAATGTTGGTATTCGAACTAAAGAAGTTGAAGAAACTCCAATTATAACAAATACTAATATTGAAAAACCTTTCCAAATTATTATGGAAGATGGAGTAGGTGGTATCGAGGAAAATGTAGATAATGTGCCAAATGAGAAAACTATAAATGTTTCACAGAATACATTGCATGTTGAACAAAAAATAGTGGAATCATTATCAACAGCAGAAGCATCAAATGGACAAAAACAGATTGTTGATAATAATGCATTTAGTACTGAAAATAATACAAGTCCAACTGTGTCTTCTCAGGATACTATACTAAATAAACAAGCAGATGGTGCAAATGATGCTTTTGCAAATTCTGCCACTTCTGAAGAATCAATTATTATAGAAGTGCCTTCAAATCAAGACGTCAAACTAGAATCGGTTAAACCATCCAGTGAATCTTTTGTACCTCTGGAACCATTTTATCAAGCGAATATTTCGAGTAATGACGTCATATCAAGTAAGCAACTTTTGAAAATAAGTAAAAATTTGAGTGCACCCCATACATTTGTTGAAGAACTAAAACCAATAGAAACTGAATGGACTGTTGAGAATCAACAACAAATAAATAAAATTGTAGTGGATAGTAATAATAATAATAATATAGTTGTAGACACTGGATACACCGCAACGAAGCCTACGTATATTCAAAATGAATCTACTGTTGAAATCGTGGATTCATCGATAGATTCCAATCGTGAAAATATCGTCGATATACCGTCGACATCGAGCTTTGGTGAATTTCTGGGTAATCGAAATTTACTTAACGCTGGAAAAGGTTTTCAATACGAGGATCGTACGTAATTTTGATAATTCATGCATCAAGTGGAAATTCATTTAGATTTATTCTTTTCAGACTCTGAAGAAATCGGAGTGGACAAAATCGTTATTGGTGAAAGTGTTCATTCTACTGTTCCACCGGCAAGCGACGAAAGTATTGTTGATGAACTTAAGCAAGAGGATGAAAATATTAGTACCGAGGACAATTTCGTTGATAGGAATAACGAAAAAGTTATGTTACCCATGGATACTTGTGATATTAATTCTGAGTGTTCTGATGATGTAAATATTTCAATTACTGCATTCTAAATACAATACAATATTCTTTTTATAAAATCTATAGGAATCTTTATTTACTTTGCAGACTTTGCATAAATATACTGCTGAAGCAAATGCTGTAACTAGTGCTAGAAAAATGACAGAATTTAATTCTGACACTTTGTTAATTGTTTGTATAACGGCTGTGACTACTCTATTATTTTCACTTGGTTACTACTTCCTGGAAGTGAGTATATTAAAAAAAAGTTTTCAATACATTTTTTTATCAAAGGTCGCAGCAGCGACATGCGGCATGAATGTTTGTAATTAACTTGGCTAATTTTCGTGTTCGCAGAATAAAAGGCGAGATGCATTTCTTATTGCAAAAATCAATAAACTTGAAGCAAATCTCATGAAAACAGAAAAAGAGTGTTTTGAAATACAGGAAAAGTTCATGTTTACAAAGACCAAGGTAGGATAATTTTGTTGAATCGAGTGAAGTCGAAATTTGATCGTAGTTTCACACCCATAAAATAATTTGTAGTTGAACTCCATTGAAGATGAATCGTTTGGTTCCAACGAAATGGTAACGTCGCTGAAGGCTGAATTAGCTTCTTCTGAAGTGAGCATATCAAAAACTATAAATAATTTTTTTATCACTTTGGTAATAATAAACTAAAGTTATTTTTTTCTAATAGAATGTAAGAGAAGAGCTAGAAAATCAAATCGCATCGCTGGAGAAAGAATTAGAGAGTACATCGGAAGCCGGTTTAGAATTGGAGCGCATGTTGCGTGAAATACTTTCGTCGCAAAATGAAGAAAATAATCCGCTAGCACAATCGATTGAAGAATTGCAGACACGCTTAAACGATCAACAGGTTGCTAATGAGTCATTAAAAGCGGCACTTACTACTAAAACTCAGGAGGTAAATTGTAGTCATATAAAGTTTTTCACATAAATGTAAAATCTTGTTGTTATAATTAGTAATTATTATGAAAAAGTTAGGGGTTCTAATCTTTAAATTTTTATTAAATTTTTTCTGTGCATGCAGCTTGATTTTTACAAACTTGAGGTCTGATTAGTGTTCCGTACTATTTTTTAAATAGAATATTCAAAATAATTGGTAATTAACCTTTTTGATTTTTAATATTATCCTGTTTGTTTATTTTTACTAGAATGAAAATCTAACTGGAGATCTCACTGTGAGTATCAAGAAAATTGAGGAATTGCAAACAGAAGTGATTAAATTGACCGCAGAACTTGAATCTGCAACAAGTACAAAGAATAACATAGAGGAAACATTGTCGAGTAAAGTGGGACTTCTTTCACTACAAGTTAAATCGGTAAATACCATTCTATATTTGATTATTTTTTCTTGTTATTTTTAAAATGTTAAGATTTTTCTTTTTTGTCAATAGATGACTGAAGATAAGAATACGTTGCAAAAACAACTAAAGCTAAAAGAGTTGGAAGTTAAAGAATTGTTGGATGTGATTAACAAATTCAATACAAAAAATTTAGACTTTGAAAAATTATACGAAGTATCGAAAGTAAAAGCTGACGCCGCGCAGCTTCTTGAAGAGCGAGACGAGCTGCGGACTAAAATAAGTGATGAAGAAGGCGCACGTCAACTACTTGAAGGTTTGTTCTTGCCGTCTGACCGTTTATTAAAAATCCCATTGAATGTTAATTATTAATTATTAATTACTATTAAATGTGATTAATTATTGTTTTAGAACATGTCAGGCTTATCACAGAAGAAGTTACTGTCTTAAGCGAACAGTGCAAGGTAGCCGAAAAGGAGAAATTAGATGCTAAAACACAATTGGAAGTGTTGAAACACTTCTTTGAAGAGAGGGAAGCTCAAAGGCAAAAGTAATTTATCATTTCATCTTCATATTAACGACAATTCCTTACGTTATACAGTCCATTTAATTTTTACCTTGATACCTTTTAGGGAGGAAAAACAATGGCTGGAAAAGCAAGGCGAACACTCGTCGGTAGTAGAGAGGCTACAAACAATGCAAAATGAAATACTTAATTACAAGTAAGTGTAATGGTGTTATAGATCTTCAATTTAAGAATTGTTTCTTTAAATACAATTATCATAATTTCAGACAACGACTAGAAATATCAGAACGGGAGATTCTCAATCAAGAGAAAGAATACAAAAGTACAATAGCAGCTCTTGAAATAAAAGCACACGAACATTGGGTTTGTAAAAGTTGTATAAATATATATACATTACATCGGTCGACCGTAATAGAATCGCGTTAACCAATGTAACTGGGTATTATAGGTGATGGCGCGACAAAGTGAGCGGCGCTTGGAAGAAATTAAGAACGAATCAAGCCAGTTGCGAATTCGTCTTACCAAGGCCGAGCAGAGTATTAATGACGCTGATCCCGAAACGAAAATACATCGTAAGTATCTTGAAAAATTATTCATTTATATTATTCGCGTGTAATGTTTCAACACAAATAGTATGTTGAACTAGATGGGATATATTTATAACATTATTGTAATGTTTGAACATTGTATGCTTTATAATCTTCCCTTATCATGCTTTGTAGTTCATTCAAATACCATACACATCAAAAACAACATAACTATATATTGAAAATCCACCTTTTTTTTAATACACTTAAAAAATTTTTATTTAATTTTTAGACTAAAATAATGCAATATAAAAGTGCGATATAAAAAATGGAAAAAAAGTACACCGTAAAAATGAACAAAACGGCTTATCGCTCGTTTCCCTCTTTTCGCTCAATAGGGCTACAAGTAGCAGCCGCAGCGGCATCGAATGGCGAAGCAGAGCGAACGCCGTTGTATCCAGGAGGTGAGACGTCGAGTTCACCGCTGATGTTCGTACCTGGCGGTCCGCCACCACCATTGCCACCATATCATCAATTGTTTCCATTACCACCGTTCCTACCACCACCGACACCTCCTGAGACTTCAAGGCCAACTCCACTTGGTGGCGGTAGATTATCCTCTCCACCTCCTCATCCAAGTAGCGCCAGTAATCCAGCGACATCGCCACCTTTATCGCCACCTCCGCATTTGTTCCATCATCTGCCACTCCCACACGAGCTCCTACCGCCTCCACCGCTGCCGCTCAGTAGTTCGCACAACAGCTGGGGAGACGAGCCGTTACCGCCACCCAACGCTAATACATTCAGGCCACACGGATTTCATAGGCCCAGAAATCACAAAGGTTTGGATTCTACGTTGGAAGAGGTTTAGTGATAAAAAGAAAGGCATGTGCATGCTATGGTGTTGTCCGCTTTTTTGTGCGCTTTTGATCTGATACGAGGAAAATCGGTTGAAATTAGTATTTTTGGTAATTGAGATTATGAGATTTCAAAGAGATAGATTGAGTTGTTTGAAAATAAGTAAAACTGAATTTGATCAGTCGTTAGAAAAATTGATTCGACAACTTCAACCGATATTCAACCAGTAATAGCTTTAACTATATTGACACTCTCTTATAGGAAAAAGAACACACATTTTAACAACACGACTTGAACTATTTTCTTTTATTTTTAACACTTAATTAACATCTTTTTATATTATTTTTACACGAGTATTGCGTCACGTTTTGGTTATTTTTCTCTCTATATGTTCCTTACTATGCTTGCAAGGACGGAAACGTTTCTCAAAAGTGAGGCAATTTTGGAGCACCATGGAAGGGGTTAATAAGTGATGAAAAAGTCAGGTGGAAGGATTTTTGTTTTTGATTTTTGAAAATGTTTGTAGTTTTTAGTTTATACTCGTATTTGATCGAAATAAATTTTTGTTGTTTTTATGTAGCTTAGTATTAATTTGTTGATGAATGTAAAAGTAGGATTAACAACCATAAATATTAATTTTTTAAAGTGATGCGCTTAACATTTATAAATGTATTTTTCTTTGTAAGTATTCGCCAATTATGTACTTGTGACTGACTACTACCGGTTGAAAAAAAAAAGAGGCACCTCACTTTCGAAGCGTAGATCTTTGCTGAAAATATAATCATGAAAATGGGACTTATATAACGTTTAAGTTCCAAATCTTTCTGCGCATCGATTAATTTGCCAGCGGTTCATCTAGATTACTTAGCAAAGCTGTGGCAGCAATAAAAAGGGATAATCATGGATCTTCGAGCTTCCTCAGGCTCGAGCAACTTTGCACAGCTGCTATTTTTCATACGTTGATAAATATATTACTTAAAACTTTTTAATGTTTTGCATCAAATCCGAACATAATAGGACAAACCATAGCGAGATAATTTATTTTCGGAGATTGTCATTAATAATTAAGCTGATTAATTTATTTTTTAATTCCACCAGAGTTGCTTTAAAAAGACTTTGAATTATAAACAGATTTATTATATCGTGCATGAAACAGCTCGATAATCTGAGTTTATTTTCTTTACGATTATCGACCAGGCTTTGGTAATTAGTCTAAATAAACCGCTGACAAATCAATCGATACGCACATTCTGAAGCTCCAAGGCTATGTGAGTTCCATATCCATGCAATTGTTGTTACTAAAGACATACACTTTGGAGGTAATATCTATTTTTTTAACTGATATTAATTAATGTTTTAAGTGTAGGTAACTTTGAACAGATTGTTCAATATAATTTATTTTTACAAGTGAATAGAAGAAACATTGTTTTTGTAGATAAAATAACATTTTTATTATAAAAAGATCATTTGTAAATAAAGTAATGTAGACAACTTATAGATTACCATGTACATAAATAAAATAATATAATTTATATAAAATTTTTTTTCTTTAGGTTCCTTACATTCTTCCGGGGAGTCGCTGGATAAGTCTCACCATAGCAGCAAAGTTTAGTATCTTTTCCATCTCGTAACTTTGAGCAACGTAACCGAGTAATTCTTTATATACAATGAAAAAACAAATATTTTGACTATAACAAGTCCTTATCTGGAACAATGCTAGCCATTTTTTTAAATTAAGGTGCAGATTGTACGCGAATGTCAATCTTGCTGAATATTGAAAATTTGTAAAATACAACGTTAAACAATGAATAACGTTAGCTTTTGTCATTTTTTTGAAAATTTGTTTGATGATTTTTGTGGTTAAGAAATGTTAAGTCTCTGTCGTTCGACACATTATTTGTAATGTTCATTAATGAGTTTTGTCAGTTTTGTTAGTGTTAAGAAGTTAATGATTAAACTGCATTTTATGTGTAAGTGTAATGTAAAAAATGTGTAAGATCAAAAATTTGTATGACAGAATGTATGTTATAATCAAAGGTGTATCTATACAAATGAAATTTTGAAAGGAGTTGTTAAATATGATTTTAAACAAATTTAAATAAATTGTAATTTATTATTAACACTTTTCTTCTTTGTGTAATATAACAATATCCATGAAAATTATACATTTATATTGTTTATGTCGCACTCGTGTTTTCTTTTGTTTAATTTTTTTATAAGATCTATATGTTACAAAGAGAAATTGGTGCTAAAAGTCGAGGAATGCCGCGAGTTTATCGCTATATTTATAAATCGCTTGTTTGGCCTAAGAAACCCTAAGGAGTACAAAATTACCCTTAAGTCTCGATGTCACCACCATGCACAAGTCTTTAAAAATAATATATAAAAAAACAGAGTTCTTGAATAAATTGCAGTCTTGCTTTGTTTGCTTTTCCTTTGCATTTTTCTTGATTACGCCAAGAAAACCACAAAGAAAATGAAAAAAAATATGAGAACTGCAAAGATTTTAATCATGAGCCATCGGTTATTGGTCACTGATTGAAAATACTTCAATATTTCTGCATGAGCTGCTCCTACATTTATTTCTGTGTCTTCGATATTACTATCTATCCTGAAAAATGATATCTAACATTAGTATGTTGTTTGGAAAATACATATTATTTTAAACAATCGTACATACCTTTCTACCATTTCTTCTTGCTCTTTAACCATATGTGCTAATTGCTGAAAAATGCCACCCAACTCTATTATAGTAGATTCTATATTTTGCATAGTTTCTGCTCTTGACTGCACGTAAGAATCCTAAAAATAATAACTAAAATATAAGCAAAAGAAATAATAGTGAAATTAATAAAGTAAAATGAATTTATACGCACAGTATCGTCATATACTGCCATCTGCATACGCTGTGAACCCATAGCTGGTTCAAGGTCTATACTAATGGAAGCACCAGAATCCTGTTGTTCTTGCAGCAGTAGAGAGCCTTGCTTACCAGCAACATTTGGCGGCAACATTGTCGACACATGTCCATGAGAAAATTGTTCCCTTCTACTTTGTTCTTCCCTCATTTTCTGTGTGATAAAATATTTTACTTTAAACTCAACTAACATCATGACAATGAAATATATGTTCATGAATTACCTCAGAGCGAACTTCTAAGACACTCTTAAAATGATTTGACATATTAGCAAGTTTTGATTGTAAGGCTACAACAACTGAGGAGGAATGCGATGCAATGTGATGACCCTTCGAAGAACTAAAACTTTCACGCTGCCTCCTACCCATCTCTTGCAATTTGGCAATTTGCTGATTTAAACTACTTAGATCTGTTTTTATAATTGTAGTAAGCTCTTCTATTTCCATTTGTCTGTCATCAAATATAGATTTCTTCTTAGCCACTGGAAAGTAATACCAAATTTATGTATTTATATAAACAAGATTTATTATATCTTATTAGTTTTAGTGTCTTTAAAATGATATAAAGAAGTTTAATAATCATCAGTTTGATAAAGGATCATTGTTTATAAATTTAGGAAAAAATTTTAAAAACTGTATGTCCAAATATGACGTATCCATCATTATTACATAAAGTATCTTACAAACTTTTTAATTGGTTTATAAAGAATCTAATAAGTAAAACAACTAAATACTGGATAACAGAGTTGCAATTGTACTAGCACTGTCAAGGTCAGAGCAAATAGTTTTCTCAACTGCATATACAGACAAAAATATTTCTGAACAATCGGATTGGGCGTCAAAGTAGATAGAAAAGCGATGATCTTACACAAAGCAAGCTTTTCAAGCTTGGCGTAGGTGCTGGCGATGTTTTTACCGATATTCTTGGCAATCATCATGAAATCGGAGTAAGTCTGAAGATGTTTTGCCTGCCTAGGACTGCGTAGAACGGCAGCTCTGGAGGCAGTAGTGTTTTGCAAGCTTCGTAAGGCATTGCCAAACTCCTGGGTACGGTCGCGCGACGACATCGTCGGGACAAACGTATTCGACTGTTTCAACAAATTGTCCTGGTCGTCATTGTCGTACGACTCCTGGCGATAAAAATTTGGCTCGGCACCTATGCGACGTCGTCGCGCTGGCATTGCATCGTCCCGACTTCTAATTGTGTTGTTCCTGGACGTGCACTTAGCTCCAGCTGTTGTTGCTGCTGCTCAGCCTTGCGAAGACACGTCCACATGACAGCAGCCCTACCACTACTAATCACGCTTTCGCGCAACACACCAGCACACTACATATAAGCGTGTGAATCGTGATGGTGTTTACGCTCAAATTACGGCCGGTAGATGGCGTTCGATGTGCGAATTACTCCCGCGCACGTATATGCGGTGATTAAAATATATACTTGTATAGTGAATTTTTCTTGCTTATGCGATAGTTAATGTTTCAATCATGATCAGCAATATAAATTATTAATCCATTATATAAAGCTGAATAATTGATAGACCGACACCAAAAAGTCGAATCTGGTACGCATAGAGGCTGCCGCAATGTTTATAAAGTTGCATCAATCGCGAGGATACAATTATTTCGGCTTTATTGTCTCGATCGTCACTTTCGAACACAAAGAATTTTTCTGTCGAAACTCAATATAAGTTGCTTGTGTGTGTGTGTGTGTGTGTGTGTGTGTGTGTGTGTGTGTGTGTGTGTGTGTGTGTGCGCGCGCGCGCGCGCGCGCGCGTGTGAAAAAATGATCACCGGAAAAATGACGTTAATTGCATAAAACAGAAATCGGCATCAGAATTTATATAATTACAGTAGTGTTGCTACATGGTATAAGATTTACCGTACCGTCACCGTAACATTATTCTGACATAACCTTACTTTTGACCAAACCGGTATTTTCATAATAATTTACCGAGTTAATTTTCTCTATGAAGTACGTTACTTTTGTACACGTTAATCATACTTTATTGATTACAGATCGCCAACAATGGATTTACTAAAGGCAATACGTGAAAAGCCACTGCAAAAAATAAAAAAACTCGTCACGAAAATACTGCCATCAGATTTTAAATACATCGGCTACGAAGCTCTAATTCTATCAATGAACAACAATAAGAAAGATGTTACGAAATTCCTGCTCGAAAGAAGCTGCGCAGTTAATCAAAGCACAAAACTTCACGACACGCCTTTACACCTTGCAGTGAAACTCGGCGATTTGGAGTTGATAAGCATTCTACTAAGCAGGCGAGCTTCTATCGAGGTTGTCAATGACGAATTTAATACTCCGTTGCATCTTGCATTCCTAACGAATCAATATGAAATCGTCGATTTATTATTGTCGCATGCAGAAAAGATAAATGATTTCGGCAACTCGAAGAACAAACATAATCTCACGCATTTTCACATTGCTTGTACGAGTTCTCGTCCTCGCATTGCGCAAAGCTATTTGGAAGGCGGTGCTAACATGAATGACGCCGTTAACGAAGATTCACCATGCTACGCTGGCTTCACCGCTATGTACTTTGCCGTGGAATTCAAGTCGCTCATCGCTATCACAACACTCCACTCATGTCGAAATTCCTTTACTGACTATCCAGAGGACTGTCCTGGTAATACGGCCCCGCAGTTAGCATCGCAATCTTTAACCACTTTGTCGATAGCTTGCCACTTGTTTGAAGAAGGCAGTCTAGACGTGAATAATGGTTTAAACAATACCTTGTCGTTGTTTCATATGGCTTGTTTAAGAAATGACCCAAAGGTTATAGAAAAGTTCATCGAAACCGGAGCCAGAGTCAATACTCCAATCAGCAGAAATGCGATGTTCTGTCCGTTTTACACGCCGTTACATTTTGCCGTTGAGAGTAACATCAAAGCTAACGTTGAGGTCTTGCTTAAATATGGAGCAGACATCAATAAGATAAATAGCTATGCAATGACGCCACTACATTTGGCACTTTACAACGAAAATTTTAAAATCAAAAACGATATTGTTGATTTGCTGTATGCTAAGGTTAAGAATAAGAAAGTTGACCGAGTTGATGTCAACGGACTTAGTTATTTACACGTCGCTTGCACAAGAAACGACATAGAGACGGTTAAAGCTCTGCTCGAAAAGAATAATAACAATCATACGAGAATACATCCAAATGAGCGTAATTTTTCGGATTACACACCTTTGCATTTTAGCATCCGTTATGGTCATCAAGAACTCGCGAAGTTTCTTATCAATAACGGCGCTACGGTCGACTCTACTTTTTTACACATGGCTTGTGAGATCGGTGATGTTGGTTTCATCGATTTGCTGCTCAATAATAAGGTGAACGTCACTTCTTCGCGGGAAGTCGATGAAAAAACTGCGTTGCACCCTCTTATCGAGGCATATTTGCATAACCAGGATACTCACAAGTCAGTTTACAACGGAAGTGATGTAGCGATGACTGAAGCTGCGTGTAAAGAGGCCGAGCTGCTGAAGCGCGTAAAGGTGCTGGTGAAGAAAGGCTGCGATGTCAATGCTAAAGATAAAAATGGCAACACGGTGCTGCATCTTGCTTGCGCAAAAATTTGCGACGGAGGTAAGTGCGTCGTAAGTTTACTGAAGAATGGCGCTGATGTCAATGTTGAGAACGAAGAGGGTAATACGCCGTTCAACGAGTGTTTCAAGTATGAGAAACGATTCGAGACCGCCGATTACGTTGTGCTCTACGATCACGTTCAGAAATTAAAAGACGTTGGTTTGCGGGTTAACCAAAAGAATGAAAAGTGCTGCGAGAAAATGTTGAGAGAATTAAGAAGTGCTTTACACATAGCTGTTCACCAGTCCGAGTTGCTTCGTAAACAACAAGCGAGGGCTGACGAGATTATAAGAATGAAAAATATTAAGCTGATCGATAGCTTTTCATTATACGATTTTTTTAAATTGGATCAACGAAGAGCTACGATATTCGTAACTAACTGTATGCTCAGAAACACTGTTACGAATGAGAATTTGAAAGGTATGTTCCCGTTGTATGGACAATTGCTGAAATCTTTTTATAGGAAGGTTAAAGACGAACCGTGTGTCGAGTATGTGGGTAAAAGGAAAGTTAATAAGACTTCGAGACAGGCAAGGGCTAAGAGAATATGTATCTAGAGATGAGTACTTTCTTGTTGTCTTTCTCGACATGTCTTATTGACGCTGACTTGTATTGATTAGAATAAACGACCAAATTTTAACTTCATAATTTGTTTTTTCAATAACATCTGTATTATCTCTGAAATTTTTCTTTTCGTTCATTGTATCAAAAGATATTGAAAATTTGAACAAACGAACAAATTTGGCTTAGTTCAGTTTTATCACTAGAAGGTAAAGCTGCACCGAGCAATTGTGCGTCCTGAAGATAGCGGCACCAGTCGTCCGAAAGTGCCCCACTAAACAGTTATTGATTTACAGCCAAATCGCAAAGTCCATATCCTCTACTGTTACACTGCATTTTCGCGTATTGTTCCAAAACTGCCAGCCCGACAAAGCGATCGCTTAAAAGGAAATCAGGTACAGGGTATCATGATAACATACGTACTTTATTGGAATAAAAAGTATTGTCACAGAACATACATCGTCATCATCATAGGAAAATGAAAGCTCAATCAACGCTCAAACATAAAAAAGAAAAAAAAAATAAAACACTCGTCGCCAGTCAATAAAAATCGCACTATAGCGCGAATTCTAAGTAAACTCGCTAGTATAGTCTCGACCTCCTTCGTGCTTCCGATCTCGAATAAAAAATACGATTAAACATTATAAATACCATGATTATCGGCAAAGTATCATGTGCGTTTTTCATGTATTACTAATAGTTCACGGAATGCATAACAACGGACAGAGAGAAAAAGAGACTTCAAATAAATAATAAAAACGTAAAGACGCAAACGTTTAAGCGTCGAGGGTCTCGAATTGATTCTTGGGAATCTCGTTGTTGAAATCCTCAAGAGTCTCGGTTTCGCGAGCCTTGGGCGTCGTCAATTCCTCGCGTTCCTTGTCGACCTGCTCGCTGCCGACGTTTTCGTCATCCTTTGGCTTGGTCGTCGTCGTAGTATCGCCGTCAGCAATCGCGTCGGTCGTCTCATTCAGTGGCTTGATGTCCACAACGCGAACGCGGATTATGGTGCCGCTGTTGTCGTCGCCGTCGCTGTAGGTTGTCTCGTTGATGGTCACTGCGTGCCCATCGATTACCTGCAAGTAAACCAGACATCTTATCAGCGCAAGTGCTTTATTCGCGGAACTCCGAAACACTTGGAACGACTCGATTTGGTGAGAAAAAAACTGAGTTAAGAACAATTTCACGGAGCCACTTTTAAATTGCTTTTCGTTAAAAACAAAAATTCCTTTATCTTCTCCACCGCCCTCCCCTTCCTGCTCTTTTAGTCAGTTCCCTTCATTCAGAAAATTCACGCGGAAAAGAAAAAACTCGAATCGCTATAATCGAAGCGTAATCACGTCAGATTGGTCACAATGGAGTCTCGATTGGTCTTGTATCGACAGGTGACATCGTCGGTTTATACGCAAAAATAATGCTTAATAATAGCGAGCGCGCGGCTCGATAAGATTCGCGATTCATGAAAAGTCACACGATTGATTTTGCACGAGGAAACATTAACGAAAGCGCCGTTTTATTGAACCAGTGCATTTATCGATTGGCAGCAGCACGTGTCCGATGAAATTCAAAGACAATGAGGCACTTGATCCTTAGGCTGAGTTGCTTTTCGACAAAGGCTCGCGATCGATTTCCCCGAAAGAAAGCCTCTTTTCTCGTGTCCCCCGGTGTCTCATTTTTTTTCGTGGAAAAATTTGCACAGGATAACGAGGTTCGACTTTCGAGATAACGTCGACGAAAGAGCGAGAGAAAGGCTTGAGTACACGTATGCACGTGTATTTACCTTAGTGGTAGAGGTGGTGTTAGCGCCCTCGGGGATCTTGCCCCATGGCGTTAGTCCAGCCTGTCCGAATTGTCCGTGCAAGGCGGCGGCCATCTGCGCTCGGATTTTATTCATCGCGTCTGTAAAATGAGATAAAAAACGTTCAAACAATCTTCAAACAAGAAAAGAACGCACGCACACATGCACAATTTAACGTGATTATTGATAGCAATTAAAGAAAATTCTTGTTTCTATATTCGGAGTTAAAAAGCTGTCAAGCAATGCCTTCGTGTCTATTTACAAATGCCGCTTTACTGTATTGTCGATCGAAGAGCGAGAAAAAGAGAACAAAATGAATATGCAAAAGAGAGTGGCTTGGAGAAAAAATGAAACGAAGGAAAGAAGGGGGAGTGGGAGGAGTCGACTGGAAAGGGTGCACGAGAGCGGCATAATTGATTGGATTCGAATGTAATCGCTCGTTAAACGGAGGAATAGGGTCGATGCTGCCGCTATACATGCCAACCTCTGTAGGTCGATCGTTTCGGGATCATGCATGCCTCATTCCTTTCAGTTTCGAGTATAATTTTTCATGGGATTTTTCGCTGTTTACGTAGTTAATGTACGCCGGTGTTTTTCCAAGCGCCATAATTAAATAAAATGAAAACAAATGAAAGAGTCTTCGTTGGCCGCGAATCTTGTAACGTCTCGTTGTCGCAGCCAAGTTTCGTTGACGGCGATTGTCCGCGTGGAATATTTTTACTTGAAAATTATTGAATTCACGGCGACTGCCCTCTGTTTCCAAGCAAACATCACGATAGTTCGCACGTCCGTATGAAGTGCGAGCTAAAAAAAATGTTTTCAAAAGTAAAAAAAAACAATAACAAAGCAGTGTCCAAGTGACGAGACAATGGAAAGGACTTGGCATGTTTGCCCTACAATGCTCATTGCACGTCGCGTATACTTGAGAAAGCTTTTCCCTTTTGCAAAACTTGGCGTATAATCGCGCAGACAAAGCCGCGGGGATTTATAGTCTCGAGAAAGTGAATACTGCAGTATCGTTGGGAAAAATTGCACGCGCATAGAGACGGATAAAAGAAAAAGTGACAGCGAGGAGATAAGCGAAAGGCTCGAAGCGCTAATGAGTGGACAGACAGGCGAACAATGCTTGAGCTGCGACGAGGGGGGCTTGGTGGACAAAGCTCGGTAAATGGTCAATTTTGAATGCCGAGTGCTTAGTCGGGGCTCTATACACTTCTGCCGTCGATGTTTTGTTTGACGATTTGTCGGCTGCTGCGATGATTGTGAAAAGGGAAAAGCTTGTTTTCGCGCTTTTTTTTAGCGCTCGATTTTCGGTTTTTTTTTTCCTTTCTTTTCGATCGTTGACGAGGCAACTGTTCGATTTGAAATGGCGTAGCTCTAGTGCCACCTCACGTGCTATTCGATGAAAGGAATCCGTCAACAACTTCATTTCGGACGTCAGTGCGAAAGAAAGAGAAAAATTACGCCTGCCCGAACAATCAAACAAACGTAAATATATATACGTTGCGATAAAGGGAGAAGAGAGGCCCTGTAGAAAAACCATTAGCTCATCAATGGGCAGCCGCGCATCCGATTCAAACTCAACGGAATGAAAAACTCTCGCGAACAAAATAAAAAAGAAAAACAATCGGTCGAATAGCCATCTCGCTCTCTTTTGCGAGCGAAAGAGAAAGAAGCGAAGTGCGCGGCATATATATCCTCGTCTCTCCGAGTATTGTGTGAACGTGCGGAAGGGTAAGGCAATAATCGGATCGCGCGACGATACAATGGGACGTGTACGCGCGAGGAGCTCGACTTCGATTATCGGTCTCACTCTCTATGAGCTTTGGAGATCGTTCATTATTTAGCCTCCAGTCGTCCATTGTCCGACGAAAATTGAAATTCCCGTACCTACTGTCTCGTACGTCTCGTCCGCGATGATCGATCGGCTGTACTATTTTTCTTTTTTGTACATACATAATTGATGGGTTTTTAATTGCCTAGTGTAGCTTTTGATTCTTTTTTTTTTCTTTTCTATCTTCATCATTTGTCCAATCAATTAAATTTCGTACGCGTACATATAGTTTTTCAAGCGGAATTTTCAAGAAAAGTATACGTTTCGCCAGATTTCTCGATAAAAACAAAAAAACAATCATCAGCGTGAACAAGCTCGAAAAAAGAATAGGATGTTAACTCAATTCTCTTCGTCTTTATCTCGCCATTTCTTTTTCGTCGGAGTGTCGCTGCATACAGCAAAAGTTTTCGCTACGAGAAAGTTTCTCGGCAATGTACACACGTAGCGCGCGAGGATCTTGATCGAACGGACGAGAAAAAAAGGCAAACGTTAAAATGGAAAAATCTCTCGGGTGGGTCTCGGCCCGGAGCTCGGCATTTGCAAGTCGACAAACAAACGTAAATATATATATACGTCGCGATAATATATATACGTTGCGCGCGCGGCAAGCGCCAAGTGCACGCAATTAGGCCGCGGCGTCTTCTGCTTGTCGCGGCAATAATAAATTTCTGTCTCGCTGCTTTCCTCGGTCGCGCGATAAATCCGGGACGTGTTTTATTGCGCACGACGCACGCTCGGCGTACTTCGCGGCAGGCGCCCGAGCGGCTGGACACGACGCGATACCACCACCCTTACCTGTCGATGATGCCGCGTCTGAGTTATGCGCGCCGATCCGGGCTCTCCCCCGCGGCAAGAAACATCGTCGTGATAGCGCTCAGGGAGGAAAATTGACGGTTTTTTCGGGAATGCCGAGTTAATAACAGAGAGAGAGAGAGAGAGAGAGAGAGCTTGAAAGACTCTATCTTCTGGATGTTCTTTATCGCTGCGACGCAACGGTTATGGAGCTGGTTTCGAAACGGAAAATTGCAGCCTTTGTTATCTTTACTTTCGGTACTTGGCTCGGAAAATAGGTCGAACAAAGCGACGCGTGCTTCCCGCGAGTGGACTCGGTGCTCAGACTCCCAGCCGGTCTCGTCGTAGCGATGTTCGCGCGCGCCTAAATCGGTGATCCACCGTTGTCCCGACAGGCTGAGCACCATGAATATCTACTAAAGACAAGCCGTGCCGAATGAAAATATTCCGCTCGTTGGCGTGCGGCGCGAGCGTAAAGCACGCGGGAGCATCATTAATTTGACGGGATGCCCACGTACGCGCGGCACGCCAGCACGCACAGAGAGTGCCGGCCGAGCAAAGCCGAAAGTACGAGTCGTCGGGCTGCGCGCGGCAATGAGATCGGCGACGACCTCTCGGCGAGGAGCGGCCGAAAGTAGCCAACCTTCGCTCGGCGTCCTCGGGCGCGCGGAAATAATACGCGTGAGTGTGCGCCGACAATTATTGCGAGGTGGCCGTTGCTTCGTCGCGCAGCCTTGGGTCTGCCGATGGGACGTCTGCGCTCGCGGCCAGCCGCCTGTCGGTGCCTTCCCCGTCGGACGCCCCTCCGCCGTGACGCGAGTCTCCGTGGTCCTAGTGGAAATAGGCACGATACGGTCAGACATTTAGCGAAATCTCGATGGCACGTTGCCGTGAGTTTGTTTTCGTCGGTGCATATTAAATGAATTGATTTTTTCGCTACTCGCGAACTTCCCAATGAATATTGTATAATGCACATCCCGCGTATTCTCCGGAAATGTGGAAATGTACACCGGGCATACGAGATTCAATAAGGCTGTGCGCACTTGAATATATGATCAATGAGGTTGCATTGAATAACAATGTCCGAAATATATTTCAATAGCCACTTGTGGTATTTTATGAATACCGTGAATCATTATTACACGGCAAATTGGAATCCGAGCGGACTTCGATCGATGCGCCGTCCAAATTTTCGCGACGACGGATTTTGCCCCGCATTAGCGTTAAGGAGGCTCCAGCGAGGAGGGGTATTGAAAAGTTTCGATGTTAGTTATAGTGATTTCGATAAGTGAAAATGCACTGAATCCAACGGTATTCTTCTTTACCCCTCAAGCCGTGGAAAATTTCGAGATATTTCATCTCAAAGTTTGCGCTTTTTGTATAGTATCTTATGGAACAAGGTGAAAAAATGTTAGAAATTCATCAATAACTAAAAGTAATGGTGTAGTTACGCAATGAAAAACTGATCTTCTTATAGATAAAAACTTGGTCTTTCGAATGATGTACTGCAAAATATGGATAGCCGTGGAAAATTTTGAGATATTCTCCAAAAAAGTCTGAAATTGTCTACTTTATAGGTTAAGTGCGTCGTACCAAACTCAAGTTCTGGAACTTCTGTTGTAAAAAGTTACCAACTGTAGTTGAAAATCGTACTATTTAGTAATAATATTGCTTTAGAAACTGTTTATAAGATTTTTTAGCCGTTAGTTTGAAAGTTTATTTTTTGTTGTGTTTTTGATCCCGGCGGTAGTCGCTGGAGCCTCCTTAACGGCGGACTAGCCCGTGAGTTTGTACCTAAGCCGCCCAGCAGTCGCAGCAAGTGATAATTCGTATCTGGAGCACGAAAGGGGAAACCGTTCATAGACCGCGAAAGAGAGCGAGAGAAGAGAGGAATATCCTTCCGTCTCGCTATCGCTGTCTTTCTTTGTTTTTTTTTTTTTTTTTCTTTCGGAGACGCGTGCGAAGCATTGAAATTCTTGGGAGCGCACGAGACTACGATAACTCTCCCGCTCGCGCGCCATACATCGCTCTCGGAGCTTTGTCTCTTTTCCGCGCCGAAACTTCGGGCGAGAGAGCTACTCGCATTATTTCCCTGCCATTAAGCTCGTGGAAAATATCGGGAACGGTCGCGGACGATTCGGGCCACGAATATAATGCCCTGCCATTTTTCCCGCACGCTTTTTTCCTCGTTGTCGTCGTCGTCGTCGTTCAAGTGTACGCGTAACGACGCGTAAGGCGCCTGGAATGATTAATGGCGAATCCGCGTTTATGAATTTTTTTTTTTGGTTTTCGATAGACGCTGTCAGCGGAAAAAATGTTTTTCTTCGAGCTCGAGATTTTCTTTTCGTTGGACTCGTAGTGCTTCGAACTTGTTTGTCGTCGACATGTGCTATTCGATGAGTTCACGACGTGTGCGTGCACCGTCGATACTACGTGAATCGCTGATGCAAGAAATTTTTCAAATTCTAACGTGCAAATATCGCAAATGTCATGTGTTACAAGATCGTCGCAAATAAGTACACTGATTGCTTTCATATTTCCAAATTTTATTGAATAACGTTTATCGATTCGTGTTAGAGAGAGAGACTACTTACGAAACAATTGAACCAAATCTATTTCGAAGCAAAATATAGTTTTGTCGTCTAACGGCTATGAAGCCTCGTCTTGTTTTTCAAAGAAATTCTAATGATTTAAAAGGAAATTCGCGCGCGCGTGAAAAACGAGAGCGAAGACCGTTGAAAATGCAAGAAAAAAAACAATGCGCGTACAACGTACTCATCCGGCTGTATACTACTTGAGACCGCCAGACGGCCCTCGAAACAACGCAGAAAGCTCTAATTCGCGCGACGAGCCGTACATATGCGCGTGAGCATTGAACTTTCTTGCATTACACGCTGGACACCGAGAACGCTGCGAACGGTCCTTTCTCGGCAAGGACTATATATATACTATATCGACTCTCGTCATTTTTAGCGCGAAACAATAAGCTTCCGCTGGTCTCGCGTGTGCCACATCAGAAATATTCGCGAATGGGAAAACGCGACGTCACAATCAATTAACGTCGAAGTTAACCAAATGATAAATCGCCGATGCAGCGCTTGCTAAAAGTACGAACGAAAGTGCAGCTCGCGGGTATCGGAATAAGGCAGGATTATTCGTAAAGGAGAGCGCGCAAGTCGGTAAAGCGTCGTCGTTGTTTCGGCGGCCGCGGTCGAAAATCAAATCGCGCGTGGTACGCGGGCTATCTCCTTGACGATTGCTGGCTTCGCTCCAAAACAATCGAGAAAGAGAGCCTCCGAGTCCAATTAGTCCCGCGATCGGCACGATGAATGCAGCTCCGAGCGCGCGAGTATTACTCTTCGTTCGACTGCAAGCAGGCAACTTGACTCGGCTCCCTCTCAGCCGCGAAAAGGCAGATATATATTCCCTCCTTGTCGGTAATATATGGCGCACCAACTCCCCGCTCCTCCTCACATCCACTTTAAGAAGCTTCGCGACTATCTAGAGGTACAAACGTGACTTTCGTCGAGATCCTCTTTCTCTTTTCGTTTGGAAATGTTATTGTGGCTGTTGGCGGACTTTAAATTGAAGAGACTTCGCTTTTTGAGAGTCGATTGCAGTGGCAATCTTTCGGCTGTTTGGAGTAAACAAAAGTCGTGCTTTTTTCGAATTCGAAACAAGTTCAATCGTTCGCACTCGGCATCGCATTTAACTCGGCCATGAGTTTCTCATTAAGACAAAACGACAGTAAATTTTTGAGAGTGATACAAATCCAATGAACGCAACGATTCATCCGTTGATCAAACACTTGCGCCAGATTTTCCAAGTAATCAGCAGTTCTGTCAGGCTCGATAGTTCAACGATCGATAATCATCCATTAAGCTAATTTCCTTTTTCAACGCGGACTTTTACCTTTCTAAAAAGCTCCAAGCGCAACTTTGGCATTCGCTGAAAAAAGGCAACGGCAACTTCGGAAAGTTTTAGCTATAGTGCGAGGTAATGTGGGCGAACTCGTTTGCAAGTAGCCCACGCGCGACCCTAATACGGCAGTGTAGCGACGCTGCCGGGCGAAGCTCGATTGTTCAAACTAGAAGCTTTTAAGCCTTTTTTCTTCACGGCTCCGATTCTTAATTAATTTGCCGTTGAGCGTGTCTTCTTGCTTCGTCCTCGCTGCAACAAGGGAAGCTCTTTTTTCTCTTTGCGCGAATTTTGGGGTTAGCGCAGGGCTTGTTTCTGAGGGAATTGTCAAAGTAGCCCGAGAGAGCAACCAAGTTTACTGATAAAACCATTTATCTCAACTTCAGTCTTAATTAAACAAAGCTTAATTTTCGTTGAGCTCGAATTGTATTTCTGCGTCAGAAAGAGCAATCTCAAGCAGAAAACGAATATTCTCGTAAGAAGCATTTGCTATTAAACGACAGAGCGCATAATAACCTGCATTGTCGAGCCTCGAACGCATTTCCTGTCGACTTTGTGCGAATCTCTCTCTCTCTCTCTCTCTCTCTCTCTCTCTCTCTCTCTCTCGATCCTTGACTTCGTTTTGCGCGTTGAACAAACGAAACATTAACGAGTACCTCCGTAACGCATTCATAGAAGCGCTCACATATCGTACCTTGCATCCTGACGAACAGGTCATTGAATGGATTGCTGTTGAAGTGGAACGGAGGCCACATGCTAGTACCCATCGTATCGTCATCGGCATCACTGTCGTCGTCGTCGTCGAAGGCGTCGAAGATACCTCTGTGCGGCATCAACAATACAACGCCGTCGTTCTTGCTGTCGTCGACCTCCGACGATGACGCATCACGACCTGCACCTGCAAACGGAACGGATTAGAACTGCCGTGATAATGAGCGCAGCTGCCTGCCATTTTCTATTTAGCATGCGGGCGAGACGATAAGCCCCCGAGCAAATAAATCGGCGAACGCCTTTGGAACTTTAGCGCTATTTTCCGACGCGCGCGTTGGTTTGATCGAGTTTCGAGTACACGGGTGCTTTCGGCTTCGCTTCGCTCGTTAATCGGTTCGCCGTTTATTTTCGCAATTGACGTTCCCTAGCGCCATGGAAAAGTTGCGACTCGGCGGACCGAATGAATTTACCGAGCAACACATTCGAATTGCTCGAAAGTGCGTGCCAGCTGCGCGTAGGAGACAACTTTCACCCTCTCGGCCGGCGAAAAACGACGCGGACGTCGCAACCTTGAGACGGCCAGCAAATAAAAAAGTTCTTGCGGAGACGGCAAAACAATTCGATTAGCACATACGCACATGTGTGTGGCAGACGGCCGCCCGGTGAATTATTTAGCCGAGCAGCCGACGCGCGAAAGCTTCCTGCGTTGAATTATCGATGCGAGGTATGGACACGCGTGACGACGACCTACGTCTCGTGGGACAGATTGGCGGCGATTATTTTTAAGTCCGCGGTAATGTCTCGATGTCCGAAGGACGATCGCTTTTTTTTTTTGTGTTCGATTTCCCATCGCAGCCAGCGCGTCGCTTAATTTTTTACCGTTGACGCACGGGATATCCGGAAACGACGTCCTTTTCTCTCTCTCTCTCCCTCTATCTACAAGCGAATTAGTGATCTTTTTGCGGAGCTTAGTCCAATTAAAAAAATACCTTCGTAGTTGTAAAAAAGGCAGATGTTCATTAAAAACCTCGATATTCCAGGAAATTACTTGCTTCTACGGAAATTAATTAGCAAGAAACAAAGAAAACGCTACGTCGAAAATGAAATTTGTCGATAGAAAAACAACAAGTACAGCGAGCGCAAAAAAGGCTCGCCGCGAATTAACGAACCTGGAGGGGAAAAAAACGAGCCATAGGCGTTCGCTTGAGAATAATAAACGCGCAACAAGATGACAATTTTTAACAATGGGCATTTGCGCAACATCCATCGCAAAGCAGAAATTTCACGCGTGTCGCATTATCGCGTAAAAAAAGAGGGCGGTCGGGCGATCGCGCGCTCGGGAGAGGTAGGGGAATGGGGGGAGGGATCGAGATAATTGCATCGGCGTGATGTCGCACGTCGCATGCAGTTCCTAGCTCTTTCTCTCTCGCTCGTCCAATGATCCGCCATGACGATTATCCAATTTGCACTGATCGCTGTCAACTTGCAAAACACGAATTAGAACGTTGGACGTCGTATTCACTTACGGTCAATTTGTCGAGCGTTCGCGCCTCCGCGTGGATTTTTTGTTTCCAACGAATTAGTTTTTTTTTTTTTTTTTCTTTTACTTTTGCGTGTTGCCAGGAAATATTTTGCCGCGAAATTGGAATGAATACGAATGAGTCTATCTATCAATATACGAGAAAGAAAAAAGTTCAACTCCCCGGACAGCTCAAGATATAACTAACACGTATCAATCACATTCATTATTCAGAAAAAAAAGATCTGGCGCGGTGCCGGCGCGCGGGAAAAAGCGTCTCGCGCGAAAGTTAGCGAAAACTCACTTTCTCAAAACGTATCCCCGAGGAGCCAGCCAAGCGCGCGTATCCGACATTGCATCTATCTGCGCCCTAGATCCGCTGAAAATTGAAGGTAAATGATTTTCTCGCGTGTAAAGGGGTCTCTATTGAAGATCATCGAGCCGCAAAAAAATATCTCCGCCGTTCGGCCATTTCTCTTTATGCAAATGCAGAGAGCTTGGAAATTGGCACGCGACGCTGTTTTCGGGAGCGTCGACCTCCCGGCGCACACAACGCGCGACGCTTGCGCAAGCGTTACATAAATTTTGGCCTTGAGAGAAAGAGAGTGAGAGAGAGAGAGAGAGAGAAGCGGCCCTTACATAAATCGCCGACAATGCACCTTTTGGAACGTGCGCCTGGGAATGATAAATTTTTCTATTATACCTCGGTAGGTAATTTTTTTCTTTACAAAGAGAGGGAGAGAGAGAGAGAGAAGCGACAGCTTTGTTTGACTCGAGTGGGCTTCGAAATTATACTACATTAACCGTTGAGTTGAAGGGACTCTAACAGCGAATGATTTTCGTTCTGATCGGATACACGAGTGATTCCAGGCGACTGACGAGGTCGACCGACAATCGCGGGTATTCGAATGTTTTCAGAAGAACATCCGCTTCCAACGATGATTAAAGCCATTCCATACGCGAGTGATTAATTATACAAGTCAATCGAGCGCTCGATGCCAGGTCAACATTCTTCGCAAAAGTCACGATTAGAGGAGTATGGAATGCGAACAACTCTGCTCTCTTTCTCTGAATAAATAGAAATAGCCCATTAATTAGGCAACAATCGACGTGTGACGAAGCCCGGAATTGCCAACAGGCGCACTTTCGATTTCCTCATTCAATCGAACGTCGCTCGCACACACGTGCACTCGGAGAGTCGAGGGCGGCTCGTGTAATTAGCATTAATTAGGTCGCGCACTCTTAACGCTCTCGCGCGCAATCCGACGTTCCCTCAGTGAGTCTTAGCCGACCCTTGGAACTTTCGATTCCTCTTTACTTTTGCTGGATACCGTGCAGTTTTCCGCGATTAGCATGGCTCTTCGTCTCGTCAGGGAAACGAGCACTTAAAAAAAAAGAGGAAACGCGTACGGTAAGAATCAGTGCACGTTCGATGCATAACGTGCCCGCGGGAGGCTAATAAAGCTCGGAGACCGAGACTAATTTCGGTTATTATTTTTCTCTAGCTTCTGGAGGGTGTGAGAGAGAGGGGGGGGGGGGGGGTGATTGAAAGCTGACCTTAACGCAGCCTAATTAATGAAACTGAAGAAAACGAGCTTTTATGAAGTGCTTCTTGAATTTCTCATCCGCGATACTCTTGCAAGCGCAAGCTCCCGTATTACGCACTTCATCGCCGCTCGCACGCGCGCCGCCTGTCAAATAAAAATTTATAAAAACTTTCCTCTGATGAATTTAATAGGCCTTTCAAATACTCGAACGTCACGTTTAATACACTGAACGTATTCCTCTGAGAGAGGTTTTGCGTGGCCGCCTAGAAAATTATATAGGTCGACGAGAAGGTTAGGTCTTTCGTAATCGCGAATTGCAAAATTAGAAAGGCCGGATTTCGGTCATAAGTAGCCCATATCTTGCCACTGAGAGGAATACTGTCGATGTTTCAATGATTGATTAGCATTGAGTAGATTGCGCGCGTGGACGCTCGGGGATCCATAGAGATGATGATCACTCCTTTGAGGTTCAATCCGGCTAATCAGCTTTTAATCAGCATCGGGTCAAACTACTGTTATTTGGTCCAATAATTAGCAGTGCGGCCTTGTTTATATGCTCGACTGATCCCCGAAGAGCTTTATTGATTATTATCTTGCGATGAATAATCGAAGATGTTATTTTGCACTTCATCTGCGATATTGAAAGCTGTGCACGACAGCGTCAATAATTTGGTTGTGCATACGAACGACGAGTTGAGAGATAGTTGACAGGGTCTATTGATTTCAGATGAATGTCGAGGATTAAGTGCATTTGTGTGCGACACTCTCGAAATTCCGTTCCTTGCAGCAATGATGTCACAGGCGATTCGCTAATTAATCCAATCAATCGATTGCTATAAATAGTGTCGCGGACTCATTGCAAATAAGTGGTTCGAAATAATTAGAGCGCACACAATTATTAAGAGTGATGCACATTGTTGAGAGTTACAATCGCGCAAACAAGCCGCGATGATGTTGCCGCGCATCTCAAGTGTTAATAGCCTTCGATACCAAATCTAACCATTCATTGCTCATCATTATATATATAGCGGATAAATCCAACCGTTTATTTTAGGGGAGAAGAGATCGCGGATAATCCTAATAGAATAATTTATTCAAGTGAAAATGAAGTACTGAAAGAATCAAAGCTCTGTCGCGAAGGACCGTTATTGATTTAATGGTCTGGGCAAATCGGTTAATTGGCTAGAGATCGAGCTCACAGTTTCGGTTACAGAATAATATTCTCACATTCAATTCCATCCTTATCCTTTCAATTTGCCGACTAACAAGCGAAGTTGAACCGCCATTGTCTCTCTCGCCGTTCGTTACCAATTTTCCACGAGTAACACATACGACGGACGTTAAACCATATCGCGTCAAATTAAATTAGCCATACTACTCGCCTAGTTACAACTGCCTTCCAGTTCTCTCTGTCTTCGAGGGGAAAAGTTATCTTTTCGTCGTAATCGGATTACAGTCGAAATCGCCCTTCGCTTGGCGACCAAAAATCACCTACGATTTCAATTCAAAGCGTGAAAACGATCGACAATGCAACAAGGCTAACGGAAGGATTCTTTTATCTTCCGTTATTTCACGAATTGCAGCCCTTTTTAACAACGCTCTGCGTTTCCTTTCTGTGCTTTGTCAAAGACGAATTATGTCGTTCGAGCGGAGCGAGCGCGTCTCTCTTTTTTTAATTATTTATTCGTGCAAGTGGGCTGGACTTCTCTTGCATTTGTCCCGCAATATTTTCGCAGATAAAACGCGGCTCCAAAGCGTACCATCCACTGGAAAAACAATCAAAAAATTCAATTACACGAGATCATCGGGCACCGCGGGGTAAAAACAAAAAGAAGGCACTTCCGCCCAGTGAGCAATTCGCGCGCTCGCACGCAAAACCAGTTTTATATAATCGGCTTGTTCTCTTTCGAATCGAAACGGTTCGCGGCAAGAGAAGCAGAACTAATTGAACTATAGATCGCCGCTCGCTTATCAGCGACGAGGCAGCTTTAGGAATCTGGCATGTCGCTGCCGCGTTAAGGGCGCATAGGAACACAATGGCGCGGACGATAATGCAACACACCGCCGACAAAGCCTCGACGGCGCACAGCTGCGCTCGCATAATAAGCTGCCCGCCCGCGCGACGCCGAAGGGGCATCGCCACTGCGCTCGACTTATCTCCAACGTGACAATTTATCGTCGCTGTGTTGCTACCGCGCCTACAATTATCCCAGCATACACACCCGACTAACGACTGCGCTCTCGCGATCCTTATGCATCGCCGAGATACGCGCCCGAGTGTTTGTTTGCTTTTTCTTCGGGCGATTCGCGCGCCAATCAATTTCTCCTTCGTTAAAATTCAAAATACACAGCCTTAACTTCTCTTTTGCCGCGTCCAACTCCCCCCCCCCCCCCCTCCAACCCTTCCGGTGCTATTTTAAATAACCAAACGGGCGTGCAATCTTTTTCTCCCCCTCTACGAACCTTTCGTTTCTCGCGTGACACTCGTTCCCGCGATAAAACTCCGCCGGACGCGCGAAAGAATGTTTTCATTATTTCCATTAAAAAACAGAGACAGAGAGCGGCTCTCGCGCTTTCATTTAAAGCTGTGCGCTGCTGTTGCTCTGTGCGCAATCCGAGACATTAGATTGGTGCTTGAAACGCGCGTCAAACGACGGGGCTTTTCAAATGTTTATTGTCATCGAATGATGGTCCCGCGACAAAGGGGGAAAAAAGCTGCAAGCGGCTATCATTACTCCACGCTGTCTCGAGCGAAAAGCGCACGAACGCCGATTGTAAATGATAGTTTTGTAAATTATAGTTGGCGCGAGATGCGATATGCGTTCGCCAAATGGAATTTAGCCGCGGAAATAAAAACAGTGGATCGTTCGATCGGTCAGCCGCTGTAACGTAGTTACCGTGAGATACGAATGGGACGGAAAGTTTCTCGCGCGGAGGTGTAATTTTGTGTATTTGCAGTTCAAGGTCACGAGCCAGATTTCAAATCCTCCGCTTTCGCGATAATCAAAAACGAGCGAGCGAACCGCGAAACAATCGGGGGGAGAAACGACACACGGAGACGTACGTATACGAGCATATGAATTTATTCATATCCGCGCGCAGACGCGTGCGAATTTGTTTTATCACTCGCTGTGGTGTGCCAGTTCTGCCTCGCTTGATTGATTATGTGCCCGAGCGTACGTACGCCGTGTTCCTTTTTTCTCTCTCCGCATTTTGACTGGCGGTGCGCGTAATTTTACGCTTGTAAAGCTTAATTTTACGGGTGGGTATGAATGTCAATTTTTTTTCTTCTTGCCGTTCGCCGTTGCGCTTGAATGGAGGATCACTGCGGCCGACGCAAAATGAAGCGAGCGTATTTTTCACTCGCGCGAATTCGCCGGAAGGAAGTTTAAATAAAAGAAGCGAGCTCTTATTTATAAATCGCAACGAGAATATCTTATCGATAATCGTTGTATAGGCGTCGGTGCGCTCGAGCCATTCATGAAAAACGAGCCGAGGCTGCCGTGTAGCGGAGCGTCTTGAGTCGCGAAAGACGAGCTAATAATAAAGCCGCAGACATATGACGTGAGTAGACAGGATCTGTATCTACATACTGGTTACGTAAGTGTGTGTCGAGCGCGGATTTTTCCGCTCACCGCTTTACGAAGGTTACTACGATCCTTACACTCCTTTTACAAGGTGTAATTTTAAGCGCTTTTTACACTTTGCAAAGGGCGTGTTTTGTGACTCTGTTTTCGTAGGTGCTAATATTAAGTTACACAGAATGAATTTTCAACTTCACGAACATTTCACGCCAATGATCCTTTCGCTGAACAATAGCGATCGCAGAAACAATAACTCGTCAAGTATGGCGATAATAACGACGAATAAATTAGCCGTCACGATTGAAATATCGATCGACTCCAGCTGAACTGGAGAGAGAGAGAGAGAGAGAGAGGGGATTTTTATTTTATCCGCGTGTCTGAGAGTGGCAGGTGTTTAACTCGCGTGCCAAATCGTATAAAACGCGAAAGGCTCTCGCAAGCGAAGCGTTTCATTAAAGCTCGCGCCCAAGGAAGTGGTCGCTTTGTCGTATATTTAGACAAAAATCTCCACACGAATTTGGTTGTGCGCATATATTTTTTTCCCAGCTAAGCGCGCATTGTTGATATCGAACGCCGCAGGAGTTTGGTTTGCGGCGATAAACATTTTACAGCGAGACGCAATTGTTTGCTCGGATTTTTCGCGCAAAGGTTCGCAAGGATCGAACGGCTGAAACCCAAGTTCGATGAAGCCTTCTCGAAGAGCTAGAATCTCCACAAAAATGACATTCCGCAAACTTCTACAAGGGATCATTGCGACTGTCCTCTTTCGTTTCCCTCCAGCCCACCAGAAAAAAAGAAAAAAAAAAAAAGAGAAGAAATTTCACGATCGCCGCAGTGATATACCCCGAAGCCGCAAAAATTCGACATCCACCGTTGGAAAAATTCCGCACGACCAATCTCCTGCCAAAAAGGGGAAGAGTAAAAGAGGAAAGGTCAGTCGGCGAGCGCAAAGAGCAAACAAGCGCGCCCCGAAGAAGAAAATTTTTGCATGAGAAATCCAAGCCAAGTCAGCTGAAACTCGCCCACACAGAGAACGTATCAGCGCGGTAGTAGTGGCGGCGGACTTTATCTCGTTGAATTTTTCAGCTGACAAAGCATTCGATCGATCTTCGCAGGATACTCACGTACTCGCATGGATAATTTTATTGTTTCAAGCTTCGCGTGTGTCGCTTGCGCATGACTTTAACGTTACGTAAAATGCATCGCCGCTCGTTTGTATATACGTATACACTTGCGAACGGCATGGCGTGAGTTGAATATTGTAAGGACGCGCTGCAGAAGTTTACGAGCTAGCGTTTTATTCGTGGATTCATTGTTTTACGCGTATATTGTTTACGTTACAAGCGACGCACGTAGGCGTCTGCGATAGATTAGCTGATTTCGCAATGGGCACAGTAAAAGTAAAATTGGAAATTTGCGATAACCAACTTTTTTCGCTTCGATAGACCATTTAAGACAATAAAAGCACGAGATTAGATGATTTACTAACGGCTTTTATCAGTATTTCATCTTAATGTTGGTGGGGACGTCAACTCGAATTCAACCGCACTGTAATGCCAATGCTAATAATCGCACATACGCACAGTGGTGCTCGACCTAAATATCTGTGCGTAATCGACGGTGCAATTGTAATCTTGTGATTTTATGCTTAATAACCCGATTTGCTTTTCCAACAGTGGCGTAAGAAAGCACTTTCATCACGAGCGTGTATCCTCTTCCACCCCCTCCCCTTTTTTTCTTCGCTCGCGGCGAGCAATTAAGCAATCCATCATCGCGTTTCCAAGTTCAAAGTCCACATTGATCGCGTATATCCAAATAACAAGGGAGAGCAAGAGAGAAGGAGACATCCAGATCCCCTGGGGGGGGGGGGGGGGGGGTAAAAGGAAAAAAGAACCTTGGACTCTCTCGCGTGCGCAAATCATTTGGACGACCTTCCTGCGTAATTTAACTTTCGCGCGATATACACACGCGGAATTAGCATAATCGTGCACTGGCTGCGCCGATTAATTTGCGTGGGACGCTGTCGGGTCCGTATGGGAATCGATAGTTTCGCGCTTGTTGGAGAATAATTGCTTGATAAGGATTAGAGTAGGTTGGGGAGGGAACGAAGGGACGAAGGGGAAAAAAATGGTGCGTGTTTATCGTGAAATTCGTTATTGGATTTCGCTTGTTTGCTCGCGCGGACTGTTTATCCATGGACTGATATTTTTTTGCGTGGCTGCGATGGAGAGCAGCGCGAGCTTGTTTGGCTTTGCATTGATTTTTAGTTTAACGCCGACTTTTATTTGTATGTTCATTACGTAAATATGTTTTTTTTTTTAATGTGTACTTATATCGTCCCATAAGCGAATCGTAACTGCCTGTTATTCAGTAAAATGTGACTTTCTTATTCGTTATCCCACGCGACAAAACAACAAAGGGATCGTCGTCCTCGAGCAAGGAAAAATCTTGATGAATTCTCTGTGAAGATCGATGCGCAGTATCAACTGGAAGTATCGCACGTAGACGATCGTTTATATATAAAAATCTCTCGCGCGTACAAGGAGCAAGTCGAGGCAGCGCTTTGACAGAAAGAGAGTGGAAGGTGAGCGGAGGTCGAGTTTATAGAGTGCTAACAAGAGCCTCGATAGAAGTTTAAGCCCTTGTACGACTGAAAGCGAGAAAAAAAATGCAAGTACGCGTCAAAAGGATTATCGGCCGAGCGTATGTACACTCGACCTTCTATATATCAATCCTGACCCGTAGCTGTGCGCAAGGTTAGACTTGTTCTTTTTGCGCTTCACGGGAGACGATGCTCCTATGAAAATTTATCTTCCTTCGTGTCGCGTGGTTTTCTTATTGCGCGCTAAAGCTTCAGGTGCACGAGTGTCTGTCGTGTGTTGGCGTGTACAAGTCGATTTGCGTAATGTCGAATAATCGAGGGCGTTTTATCATCGACTTATCGACTTATCGACGTCGAATATTTGTCAATGGGGTTTTTCTGGCACGAGCCCGGCCGAATTTCTGATGCCGGTCGCGTCGGCAACGCCCGCGAACAATGGCTAATTATTATGCCGAAATTGATCGGAATATCGCGGGGCATTAAATGCAAATGACAGTGGGGCTGCAGCGGCCGCGCACTCGATCAACGCAACGCCAAGACGGACGAGAGAGCGCGAGTGACAAGTGAAGCCATTCAGTGTCACTAGCAGGGCTACGATCGTCCAAAACAATCGGCTGCGTGCGCACGAGTCCAGTCGTCCCGCCGCGGTGGCTTCAATTAAAATCGAGCTCCGTGCGCGCATTATTCCGCGAAGCGCGCGCTGCCCATTATTCATGCCACTCGACTTTTTGCGCGTCGCTTTTGATTTCAGAGCGTCTACACGCGAATCGCAGTTCTGAAATGTCGCCCGGTTAGACAATTGTACGCTCGACGATGGGGTATTGTACGCGCGCGTAACGGGTAAAAGGAGTTTGTCATTGGGCCGAGTGCAATTTCGAGCGACGAGTGTCTAATTTTCGTCGCATGTGATTTCGCGCAATTGGTTCACGTGTAATTAAGCGAGCGCGCGCGGTAGCGGCAGCGCGCGACGTAATGCCAGCCGCGGATTGTCAATTAATTTTCAAAGCTGCGCTTTTGGAGAAATGCGGGACGACGCGGAGCCGAGAGAATCAGCGTGCGCCAAAGGAATGCCTGGCTCGTCTTTCCGAAATTTCAGGGCAGTTCGGGTAACGCATGCAAACCCAATTAATATTACAAAACTAGAAAGCTCGACGGAGTCGCCAAATACTTCGTTCTACCGTGCGTCGCCCTAGATGCATGTACTTGCTCCAGTTTTCGTCTCGATTGTCCTAGTTAGCTTTCTCGCCGGAATTATCGTCAACGTAACGTTGCTTCCACGGAAAGACAATCCAATTACGACCGGCCAATTCCGTGAACTTCGGCCCTTTCGTGGTCGACAGTACGCGCGACCCACGCGTCTTATTACTATTATTATTATTATTATTACTATTACTGTTACTATTACTATTACTATTACTATTACTATTACTATTACTGTTATTATTGTTAGCACGACTCGTGCTTTTCCTTTTTTCTTCTTACATTGAAGGATCTATGCTTAGACCAGAAAAATCTAATATATTTTCATGACTTTAATTCAAGATTTTTCTCAATGTTTGCTTTTAACATTTTTAGCTTCAGGTCTCTATTTTGATTAACAGAACGGCAATATTCAAGTTTTTCTACCTTCAAAATAAACTATTGCGAGTTTTTAATGTCTACCAGTAATACTTTAATAGAATGTTGTCATTCGTTAAAGTCCACCGACGTAAGTAAGACTTTCATTAGCCTGATAATCGCTTATAATAATAAAACGTCGCTAATTAATTCTTAAGAATATTTAATTCCTTGAATTAATTTGAATGGCGTAAGTTGAATGCAGAAAATTAAATTTTTTCCAATTACTTAGAGAAAAAACATAATAATTTTCAACTCGAGAAATAATTAAAAAACTCTTTCCTGTAAGAAAAAAAGAAACAGAATCACAACAGCAATGATGCAATAAAGATAAACTTTAAAGCTCTTCAAAGCTGTTCGTAGTGAGTAGAAGAAAGGGTGACGAGAGGCTAGAACAAGTGAAAATAAGACTACTTGCGTGCATCTCGCGTCAACAAAAAGAAAGCGTACAAATAAGAAAAAGGAAAATAGAAGAACAACATTTTTCATATTCACCGTGGAGCTCTCGCGACGCGAAAAATCATTCATCAGCGAAAATAGACTTTTCTCGGCAGTGGCGACGGATAAAGTGTGCTTCCTGAGAAACTCTGCGAAGGGGAAAAGTATAATCAAGACTTAAGTTCGTCTTTGCCATTGAGAGATGTTGAATAATACAGCCCCACGCCGGCAATTAGTGCGAGATGACAAGAGAGAGAGAGAGAGAGAGAAACTTGGACGATCGTTCATCATCCGCGGTACACAAGGCACTTTCGACTTTTATGCCGCGGAGCGCGCCAGTCGCTAAACTTGATTTGAACTTGCCTCGTTAGCGACAGCTTATCGCTCCTCTGTTTCACCGCGCGCGGCTAATTTATCTCAATTTCGCGCTCGACCGGAGATAAATATTTAATTGGGCCGGTCTGCTTGACGTGCTTAATCGCTGTGATCGGGCTAGCGTCGATTTGCGTCCGTACGCCTTCGCGAAGCTTGCGCCGCAAGAGCACGGACCTTGCCGCCGGCGCGTCATTCGTGAATTAAAAAAACAGTAGTGAAACCACATCCGCGCGCACCGGTATGCATGCACACACACACACACACCCACACCCGCATACACGTCTATATATATATATGTACGTACAAAAGCGTCGCGCCAGAGTAGCATTAAGAATGAAGAAATACGTTGCGGCTTGGGGCTGATTCCGCTGTAATTTCGTTTTGTCGCGCGTCACCAGTGATAAACTCCCGCACGCTGTTATATACATGTGTTTCGGCTCCTCGCGGGAGTTTCGAAATTTCCAGTGCGACCGCATTATCACTCTTTCTCTTTCTCTCTCTCTCTAGCGCGCGCTCTTTTGCTCTCTTTTATTAACCAAGCCTCAAATGTTTTTGCTTCGTGTTCTTTTACTCCAATGGTCAGATTGGAAAGACTTTTTAACAATTTTTGTTTGGCCAATGGCTTTTTTTCGCACGGGGGGGGGGGGGGCGAATAGAGCATCGTGTAGTTTCTGGGAAATGAACGGAAGGGAAAAAACGAATTTTTTTTGCTACGCGAAATATTCTAGTTCGCGTGCTCTAATCGCGACTCATCCTGCGAATAAAATGAACGAATCTGAAGCTGACCGGCGGAAAAAAATGTACGAAAGGTGCGTATATAATCCGAGTGCATAGTCTTTTTCGTGCAATTGTATGACGCACTGGTGTAGCGGTTGTACACGTAGCGCGCAGAACACCAGAAAAGTAAATATTTGTTTTAATTAAAATGACTTTCCTTGTGGCGAGCAATAACAACTACAACGCGGCGGCGGCAACACTTAATCTCCGCTATTCATATTTCGGAAAGGAGAACCACTGGTATTTGATAAGTTAATTAAATTTTGCTCCTTTCGACGCCTGACTTTTCGTTCTTACATGATAATCAATATTGAATTCCCTTGGGAGAGAAAGAAGAAGCGACCGTTCTCAGAAGTAATTGGAATGAAAAGTAACAAACAGCGCTTGGAAGAAACTACAACGGAAATGAAAGAGTAAGCGCGAAGATTCGAGAAAAACGTCGGGCTTGATCGACAACAACGTCGCCTTCTCTTTTATTACTGCTGCACCAAGTCGTTGGTTAAGATTTCATTTAAATTACCGTAGATGCATATCGCACCGACAACAAAAAGCAGAACAACAGACCTGACTTGGAGATTAACAAAAAAAAGAAAAAAAAAATGCAGGCTAGAGTTTCGCTGTCCTTCGTAATCGACGTTGATGTCTCTTTTACTGTTTGCGTTAGCTTTATCAGAATAAAGTTTACCTTGGCAAACCTCTTCCGGCGTCTATGATTCATAAAACATTCACGAAATTCCATCCAGACATCGGAGATGGTTGAAATTGTCATAAAATAGCTGTGACAACGGTACAGCACAATTTCAATGCAATTACGAGAATCATTCTCGTTCCGTGTGATTGTTTTTCTTTATTGGCGATGCATTTTTTACGTCTGCATCGCATGTAATGCGGGTATCTAGACGGCTTCGGATTCGTTACGTTTTCTACATTTTAATTAATTTCGCACGACTCCGGTCGCAGCGCTACAGCGGGAAATCAATTATCCACGTAGCATCATTAAATCTCAGTTCCACCTTTAATCGTTACGTGCATCTAGAAATTTCCGCACGATCGTAATATGTTTTACAGTCGGGCTAGGAGGGAGGAGGGACTGCAGCACGCGCTGCTTTGTCTCGCGAGCACTAAACGGTCCGAATGATCGTTCAATTGTCGCAAGCGCGCAAGCGGTTTGATCTCGTTTCTCTTGTTTGCCGCCGTCCGCTCGCTCGTCGTGCCTTGCCAATCGGCCGAACGCGAAGAATTATCGCGCGTCGCGCCGGCTCGTCGAGTCGTTAAAACCGAAGAGATTTTCGACGACCGGCTAATCGAATTGGGTCACGGCGCGACCTCGCGCTGAGCACGCACTTTCGGCCGGCGCTCCGGTCGACATTAGCCGCTCTCGCGGCCGGGACGGGCTTTGGCTTTTTCGCGAATATCGACTGCGGCGGACGTGTAGCGTGCGATTCAATCAACTCTCCACGCGGAGCTCCGCGACTGTAAGCTATCGCGATTGCGAACGATCGCGCGATGCGCCGGCGTGCCCATCGCGAATATGCGACGGCGTGGGGCGCGCAGCGGCGATCATTACACGGAACGAGCAAATTGAAATTGCGACGCGGGCGCGCGTGGATTATTGACTTGGCGGATCGAGCTTGCGGGAGCGCGAGGGCTTAGGGAGCGCGCGTGTAACGGTACATTACCCAACTATAGCGCGGGAAAGTAGATCGTTGTCTCGCGGCGCGATTACACGACGAGGCACGCGAGACAAGAATCTCCTTGCCGCGGCTAGAGCAGGCGAGTGTGCACCAGTAGTCTGGATGCGTCAGACGCAATTGGCTCCGATTAGCGGCGAGCGGGCAGTTTCGCGCTGGTATCCGTGCCGAACGGACTGACAAGCCGTAGGCGCACGCCAGGAGCGCACCCCGCGATGTTCCTGCTGCTGATCGCGGCTCTCCCGGACGGCGTGCCGATCAATTCGACTCCAAATAAATGCAGAAACGCCCGCGAAGACGAATTAGGCGCGACGGAAAGTGCGCTCGGCGCCCGGATTTCAATCTCTCTTATCCGTACCTCGTGCCCGTACGTGTTTGCTCGTCCGGTCCTTCTCCGCTGTATATAGCCGGCCGGCCTTTGTTGGATGTGTGTGCGCGCCGGGGCAAACATCATTATCGGGGATGAAGCGCGCTTCTTCTTTTCAACGGTCTTCCCGTTTTTCCCTTTTTTTCGGAGCTTCGCAGCTATGATTTTAACATGAGCCCTCGTTATTTTCCGACGGAAGCTTAAGGCCCCTCCCCCGCTCCTTCCCCCGGCCCTCCTTTTTACGTGGCTCGAGCAGACTTATCTTCGCGTGGTTAGGTTAGCGTAAAGTGGTGATTTTAGCGAGTCTGAACAAGGCGCAAGTGCTTCGGGCATTGCAAAGCCAAATGGACAAATAATCACAGCAGAGTACGAGGCGAACGCTGGCAAGAGCCTCGTGTCAACGGCAAAAGCTTGAAAATGCACTTGAATTAGGAGTGGAGCCGAGCCCGAAATCACAATCTCGCGACGCGCAACGAATGCTCGCGCCAACTACATTTGTTTATCTAAACGCAGAGGGATTTCGCTGCTGTACACGCGAAAACTTGGAGTCTGGGGCGAACGATAAGAAGCTCGCTTCTGTCGATGCCAAGCGTTAATACGCGCGCGCAAAGTTTTCCCATATCGCCGAGCTCTCGAGTCTCGGAGTCAAGTCAAACACTCTCTCGCGGAAAGTCTTGGCTTCAATCACGGCGCCGATCGATTACGAGCTTCTCCCGTGTGTCAGTAACAACGGGAAGTGGCGCCGGAACGCAACTATACGGCATTTCTTGGCCACCTCGAAGGTTAAGCACGATAATGATTTTACTGCTCCTTGCGTTGATTGCCAATACTAATTGCAGCCAATTAAAGTGTGATAAAAGCCTCACGCTAATGGCGCGCTCAGTTCGCTTTACGGATTTACACGCAAGTTTAAGTTTTCGATAAACATTTTGTTATTACAGTTAATGGATTACGATGCTGCGCGCAATAAAATCGTTGTCGGAGTGCCATTGAGAAACTCAATTATCTTCGTATGTCTCGACAAAGAGAGTTTCTCGAATAATGTACACACTCGCTACCGAGTATACTTTATCAAATTGCACACTGACTCTTCCGCTATCGAGTGCGATTCAACGTTCGCGTGGTTGGGAAAAAACGTAAATAAAGATTGCCGCTTTCTGAAAAGATGATTTGAATCGTTTGCGCTTCCCTTTGCCTCCGAATCCATATTTCAGCGGGGGGGACGAGAACGACTTTTTACTCGGACAGGTTCCGAGAAAGGAGAGGACAATTAAGAAAAAGAAAAAAGCATTCTTTTCTTCGCGGACGCGCGAGCGCGGAAGAAGCGACGAATTTCGGTAAGTTCGTAGTAAGCGCACTTAATCATGGTCCGCGCGCAGCCGAGTTCGCAAAGTGCGACTTTGAAATTTAGTGTGACCGAAATAAAAGCAAGCCGAAAATGTCTTATGGCCGCAATGCATCATCGCGCGCGCATCGACTGAGTTTCTCGTTTTTCTCGGCGTGGCAGCGATCGCATGAGGCGGACTACAGTGCCGCCAATTAATTCGCCAGTTGGCGGAAACGGCCTTCGCCTTTCGCGGGACGACCTCCACGCGGCGCCGTCGTTTATTAGTATGCGGCGTGATATTTTTCGACGGCCGGAAATCGCGGCTGGGATTTCGAGAAGCAAAGCGAAACGCCGAAAACGAGCGCCGCTGAGAAAGGAAGGGAAAAAAAGAAATTAGCGTTAAGTCTAATCGCTCAGACCGCGGGGGCTCTCGTCCAGAGTGAGCTTGCGTTTAATTTCCGGGCTTTGGTGCATGGCACGCAACCGCAGCCAGCCCCGCCGCCGCCGCGCGGCGCGCAACACGAAAAACGGAAAAGGCCGTAAAGGCTTGACGCGCAGGATTTGTTTTAATCGCGAGGCCGGGAAAAGAAGACGCGGCGCCTCTGAAAAGAGACCGAAAAAACTGTCTTTCGGCGTGAAATTGTTTTTCGTCGAGGATGCACACGCGAGATAAACACGATGAATAATTCCATGAACTTTCTCGGAAAAATTAGTGACACGCGCGGCTGCGATTACGTTACACGCGAACGGTCATTAATATTTACAATGGACTGTTATACCCGGAAAGAGATAAATAATTCATGACGGGTCTAAAGAGAACGTCAAGCAAAACAAAAATAATATCTCGCGACTGCGTGCGCCGCGAGTCGGAGTCGATTGGTCATTAACGAACTGCCGTTTCCTTGGCGAAATCAGCGTCGTATTTTCCTCGAGAACGGCTATTAAAAAAAAAAAAATTGAGCTGCCCTTCGACGAGCGAACGTTATAGCCTGGAAACGCGCGCTTGCAAATAATATCGGCAAAGCTGCAAATCGACGATGGAGAGCGCGAGTAACGGAGGTGCGTGCATGTCGAGCGTAACGAGCTGTAACCGGAAGTCAATACACACAGGTTTGAAAAAGGTATCGAGTTACTCGTCGCTCTCGGTGACTCTTTCGCCATTACATAAAGAAATAAATATAACAACGACAAAACGCGCTTTGACAGCCGTGCGTCTGACTCAGTGCCATGATTCATAAATAATTAGACGCGTTAATAGGCTCTTAATTGCGTGGCTACGAAAATTACTGTCAACGAAGACGGATGCCGAAACCGAACCGCTCTGATTTTTTATAACTAATTTAAGGTGGACTCGAGAATAATTGTCAATTTGAATTTTCAATCGGTAACTCGCGGCAATCGACCGGCATTTAAAATGCATTCTGCAGAATAATCGACGTCGGTCGCTTCAAATTTTGGAGGTTCTCGGCGATTTCACGTTGTGGAACGAGTCTCGCGCGCCTGGCACTACGTCATTTGTATTGACGAGTGTAACGCGTCGACGAAAGGTGCATACGCGTAAATCGCGAGAACGAAATCAATAAACAACAGGATTCATCGCTCGAAACGACAACAAATAAATGAATTTCAGCGGGCGCGCGCGCGCGCGCGCGCGACTATGATATTTATCGACAGGCGCGCTCGTTGTATATATTTCAAAAACACGCAAATTCTGCTGTTTCTTCCTCAAATATATAATGTATGACCATTCGCGTCAATGGAATAACATATATGGGAAGGGCGATATATTTGGGAAAAACAACAATTATTCTGCGAATCGATATGCGAAAGCAAATTTTCTAGACGCCACAGAAATGCGAAAATGCTCGACCGGTAAGAGGACTTACCTGGAAAACCGCGCGCAAGCGCTATCAATCCGAGCATAAGGACGGCACCGCAAACACTCCTCATCGTCGTTAAAAACTCGCTTAACGAACAGGAAAAATGGAAAGAGGTGCACTAGCTGCGTTTCACTCGTGGCGAGGGAACAAGTGCTCCGTCAAAAGTCTCGACGCGTACTGATGATCCGGCGATCGGAAGCGGCCGGTTATACAAAAGCCGCGGCGGCGAAGGTCGCGCGGGCCCCGCGGAAAACACACAGCGACAGGCACGACCGTGTATAGCAAGGTGGGGAGAGTCGAGCCGTGTGACGTGTCTCCCGCCGTACGCATACGTGCGTTTATCTTGCTGCGCGCGCGTGTGTGTGTGCACGCGGGGCTTTCGAGAAAGCTCGCGGCAGATGCTCGCTGCACGTTTCCACGCGGCCCCGGACGCGATTCTTCTGTTTGGCTCCGTCGACGGACGTTTTCGCGCGTACCGAGCTGCCACCTTGCCTCTGCGTCACCGCGCAGTTCGCCGGTCTGGTTATACGCGCCGCGATGGATGGAGCATTCTGGAACGATCTTACATATCTCGAGAAATATGTACGTCGTCGTTTGACGAGACAGTCGATGTATACGAAAACTTGTCAATGCGTTTCGTCATGGAGAAATTGCCGAAAATTTGGCGCATGAATTATTCATGATGAAAATTTCATAGCTCCTCGCAAGAGAGCGAGAAAGAGAGAGAGAGAGAGAGCGAGAGAGAAACTTTGCGAAACGTTAATTCTATAAATTATAAACCACTCGCGAGGGAATGACGAAATTGTTAGTCATGTGGTCTACATACGAAATTTCGTTATCTTCGCTCTTGCTCGAATGCAATTTTGCGGACGAGTTATTCGAGATAAAAGCGAAGAGGAACGATCGACGCTTCCTTTCCTCTTCGCCGTCGCCTCGCGTACAGTCGTCGTTGCGACACCGGAGTTGAAAAATTATATTGCGTCTGGTTAGATAAATGTCGACTCCAATTAAAGCCACGATATCGCGTCTTCTTATTTCGGCGTCCGAAGGCATATATGCGCGCATCCCGCATCGGGATCCTAGTGTTTACGTGGCACGAGGAAAACTGCCAACTGATAATCGCCGCCAATGGCAGCGGTGCGCGTAGATTTACGATGCTTCTCGAAAATCCGGCTTTTCCGCGCGTACTTGGTAACGGTGCTTTTAAACCGCACGCAGTCGCGATTAACAACAGCTACTTATCTCCCGTGTCAATCTTTCTCGAGATCACCTCTTTTACGAGATGATGGATGGGAGGGAGAGGCCTCGTAATTACAGTCCGTCGGTTTTCGTTGTTTCTATCGACCTCAACATTGAATGGCTTCATTATCACAATTCACATATATATACTCTGCTTCTTTTTTATGTTTGCCTCGTAGTTATGCATTCTTAATACAGGCGTTGCGTAAATGTGCACGCTTCCAACTTCGTTAAAGGTCGCTGGATGTTGCAAAGCGCGGCGTCGTAAGGAGGTCGCTTACAAATCAAACTTCGCACGTTTTATTAGACGACTTTAAAGACTACGTGCACTCGTGCGATTGTTATAAATTTGTCAGCGCGATCGTTTTCATTAGCGATCGTACGCGTTTCCCTCTGAAGTATTTTTAGGACCATTTCGCACGTGCGAATGTGTACGCATTGAATAACAAAACGCGCGAGCGCATTGACTGAAATAGAATTTTCGCGCGGCAGTTTCATTAACATCGCTTTTATGAATACTCATTTCATTCGGAACTGTGGGCCTTTTTAAATAAAAAAAAAAAGAAAAAAAAACACGTTGCCGTATTACCGTAACCCTCGCGAAATATTTCCAGAAATACGATCCATCAGTGGCTGTATTTTTCGAAAAGTAGCGTCGAAATCCCGATGAATCGTTCACGCCAGTCGCAGAGGACGCGCTCAAACCATCGAGAATTGCGAGCTTTTCACGAAACTAACTCGCGTGTAAAGTGAGAAAATTACGTCGCGTCGCGTACGCACACTTTCGGAATGACAGTTCATTCGCGCGATACGCGAACACTGGCTGACAGTTGATCGATAATAGGGCGAAGCAGCAAGAAGAAAAGCTTCCTCCTGGGAAAGAGAGAGAGAGAGAGAGAGAGAGAGAGAGAGAGAGAGAGACGTGCCAGGTGTACGGCATTTTGTTAAACAGTTCCCGAGAAACGAATGTTAGTTTAACTGCCGTTATTGTTGCAAGGTGTTTTTGCTCGCGCGCCACACCGACTCAGCGTGACGAATAGCGGGGAGTCTGCACGGCACTGTTTCCACGTAAACTCTTGCGAAACCTTATCATTCTTCTTTTTTCCCATTTCTCGGAAACCGCGTTCGTCATGTTATCGATCAAGCGTAATTAATACGATCGCGCGGTGGCAATTGTCGCCTAGTTGGGCGGCCTCGAGATCTAGCGTTTGCTCAGCAACTCGAAAGTGCCTATTTATGCGAATTATTATCGACGAGGTGTTCTTCAGCGCACAGCCGTCCGACTCTAATGCGATAAGAAACGCTTTTCTTTGCGAAAAATTCCAACGGTTCCCGAAGCTGCAAAGTCATTGAAAAGTCGCGCAATAAAGCGCATCTCTCGACAAGAAAGTGCTCGCGAATGAAATCGCCAAGTCAGGCCGCGGAAAGCGCGATATCGTTTCGCGATGTGGCTTCCCGCAAGTTCCCTTTGGGGTCGGGGGAAGCGAGCGACTCCGCTCTCAATAACAACCGCGGACACGCAAATACACTATGTGCAATTTCGATCACGCGTGAGATTTTCGCTCGGGCTCTTGGCACACGTGCGAGTTTTCCCCTCGATTATTTGCTTTTCGGTCCGATACGTAATTTCGACGATTGGATCGTAGATTGATAGAGATGAGGCAAAAGAGCTTTGCGTAGCTGTCAGAGTAATGTGTAGTTTATTGTTGTTCCTTCATATTGTACAGTTTAATGGACAAATTGCATATGCAGTTGAAGGAATAATTTATTTACGGTGCAGAACCTTCACGGGCGCTGATCTTAGCGCCGATTTATGTTTTTCCGTAATTGACAATAACGGCTCGAATTTTTTGTACCCCAAAGTATTGGGCTGCGTCGATGAGAGGAACAGCGCTGACATTGTAATTTGAATTCCCAAACCATAGCACGACATCATTCGTCCATTACGACACACAAATCGAAAAGCTCAAAGCACTCCGACATGTAATGAATAATATCGCAAGCGTCAATTTCACCTCGGCCGAGGCGACGTACGTCGTATCCGAGCTTGCCCAGCTTTTTTCCTTTTTTTTTTCGCGAGTTCGCTCCCGTTTTCCTTATCTAACATCGAGCTTTAAGCCTCTTACGGGTATTACGAATTGTCGGGCATAAGGAGCTTTCACTGCTGCCGGTGCTCGCGAGGGAGGGTGAGCTATAAATAAAGACGACCGAGACTCTTACCATTTCAATCATAGAAACGTCAAGAGATGTCTGTTTCTCCACGCTCGTTATGCGACAACTGAGAATTAGTCATCGTAATACACTTTGGAGCTACGGGTTTGATGGATGACCGCTAAGAGGATGTTGGTCGCGATTGCTTCGCGATTGCTTCCGCGCGATAATTGCGCACGCGCGCAGCTCTTAAATGGGGCATTATGTGTCGATGGTGAGTGTACAGCGCAGTTGAAAAGCCAGTGGCGCGTCGCGCTTAATAACAACCAACAATAACTTCACTACATAGAGAGCAAAAATAAAAGACCGAAGCTTTCTTGTCTCCGAAGAGTAAAGCTCATTAGCAGACATATGTGGTACATTGCATCAAGTCGACGTTCATACGACTTCGCTGTATTTTTTTTCCTTCCTCCCTCTTAACACACAACATACATGCTAAACAACACGAGCAGAAAATAATTGCACGGACACGTCCCGCAACCTTGCTATGTGTATAAGTATCTGTAGCAGTCTCTCGCGCGACATTTTAACCAGAGACAAATTTAATTTTCGCATAACGTATCGCTCGTAACGCGCAAATCAAGGTAAATTCGTCGCGAGCAAATCAACGTCGGATAAAGTTTCGTATAATTCGTATAAACTTCGCTTGCATTGTTCGCACATATATCCGCGTCAAGCAGCCGACAGCCAACATCTTCTCTTCCCTCTAGACCGTAATGAAATCAGTGTCTCTCGTGTCGCCTCTGTAGTATCATAAGGGAATTAAGCTCCGCAGCGAGTTGCATTGCACCGTTCAGAAAGAGCCACTACTGCGGTCTCTCTCTCTCTCTCTCCTTCCCTATTGTCAATAAAGAAACCAGAGAACTTTTGGAGCTCTTTCTCACTCTCTCTCTCTACGCCTCTTTTCCGCAAGCTTCAAAATGAACTTACGACTCCTCTCACTTCTTGTGGGCTCTATGAAAATTCGCGGGACTTAAGTGGAAAGAGGTGTTTATCGCGTACTCTTTTTAAATTATATTTTGGTTTTACCGTAATCTTTGGCGTAAAGTCGTCGTTGCGAATACTTTGGGGAGTCAATTAAGTTAAACAATTTGCTTTTGCAACTTGCTGATAGTGCCCGGTCGATTTAATTATTCAGCTTTAGTTATTCTCTTTCTAAATATTGCAATCAATGAGATTTTTTACTTTTCTTTTTTGATGTTCATATGTCGATATAATACTTAATTATCAATTCTTTCTTTAAACTTCAAATTACACCAGTTTGTAAGATCTCGATTAATTGTGCTTGCGTTACCGATAAACTCTGTATTATTTTGGTTGACGAATAAAACATTCCATTTCGATTGTTCACGCAGCCATTTCATACAGCGAACTAATAATTAATCGTGCTATTACATAAATTATTAACTAAATTCTGCTTTACGTCCGATTTCATTCGCAAATTTATTTTACGATTTTTTGAAATAAATTGGGATTTTCAGCTCTCAATTGTTAGCTCTCAAAACTTTAAGACAAGGAAAAGATGGTAAACTAAGAAAATGAGAAACAGTATCCCAAGTGAGACTCGAAACGGTTCAGTAAACCAGTAAGTAGGAGATCGCGAGTTCCATCTTGATTTGGTACGCTGTCTTCGCACTTTCCCAATTTAACATTTTTACCTTGTCTTTACGCTCTCAGACTGAGCGACAAGACGAAGATCTCGCTTGCTCCAAAACTATTTAAAATAAACGTATTTTCAACGACATTCATGTTACCTGAACACATAATGTAGATAAACAAACCAACTGAAAGTTTGATGTTTTTTCGAAGTTTGACGTTTGTTTGTTTATTTTTCTCAGTCGAATCTAACAATCTAATATTTTCATAAATTTTCCTTTTGTTTTGTTTTCCAGACAGAGCACAAATATATGACACGCATACACCCATATATATATATACTCTGTTATCGAAGTGTCAAAGTTCATTCTTGAATACGTTGGGATTCCCATGTGATAAGTAATTGTTACACTCGTAGCACTCGCGACTGTGAACTTGAAATAATATTTACACGCAGCAAAAAGCACGTACACTTGTTTTCGAAAGTCCCGAGTAACTGTCAGACCTTGAACAAATGGGCTAACGGTAAATCGAACATAAGTCATAGCATGATAATTGCAGCACGTTTGAAATTTAAATAAGAGTCTACCTTTACAAAAATATGGCAGCTCCGTTACGTAAATATTCATGGACGAAAGTAAAATAAATAACTTAATAATTATCAGCTTCGAGGGGGAAGCATTCTTCGAGATTGAAATATCAATTATTCCTCTTTGCGCGTCCGAGCGGGCAAAGCGAGAGGAAAAAAAGACGAAGAGGAGGAGCAGCGCAGGCATCTCGGTGGAAACTCGCTTATTGCCCAAGTTGCTCGGCGAGAGGAATTTAAATAAGCCGCAGCACAGCAGCAGCCGAGTTTCGAGCCTTATGCCTAACGACGCGTGAACTATACGCCGACGCTCATTGTTTCGTAATTGGAAGACGTTTTGCCGCCGTGGGACGGACCCTCCCCCAATTAAAAACAATTTTTTTTTTTTTTGGGAGAGCTTGCAGCTGTTTCGCTAGGACTTGTGTTGTACACCAACTGCCTTTTTTCATTCTCGCGCTCGGGCTGTTTCTTAGTTTGGAGGCGTGCTGCCGTTATGAATTTCAGTGCGATATTTTTATGCGCGCGCTCGACGACGTACGGCGCGAAATGAATCTCATATGATTGGGGGATATCGGTGACGTGTCGATCGATGGATTTCGTTTTTGAGGCGCGCGCGAACGCGCCGAATTGATTTCACGTCAGCGGCATTGGAATAAAGCAAAACTCGATTGCCGGAAAGTGTCGTAACGATTCGTTTTCTCTTTGTTCCGAGCTTTGTTGTAGACTTTCTTCCTATATTTGGCGAGGAATCCAATCTGCGCCGAGTTTATTCGCATCGTGTCAACGTCGTTTTTCGCAAAAAGTCTCATCACACAACGTTGCTTTTTTCTTCGTACTGTACAGTAAACGATCTTAATTGTTCGTTCGACAGAGAACACACGTGTTTCCTTCAACGGGTAAATGGTGGTTTCTACTGAAAAATTACTCGATGCATACCTGCCAATACTGTTTTCGATGCTTCAAAGCTCTACTCGATAAAAAAAAAAAAAGAGCATCCGCAACAGCAGAAAGAGGAAAAAAAGAATCTTTCATCTCCTCGTCGTCATCGTGATAAAGACGGAGAGGGGGGAGGAGAACAGCTTCTATCGAGAAGCATATCGCATCTGCATCTTTGAAAGCCGTAATCCGCACGACTGCGATCTCTAATGGATGCGCCTTTGGCGTTGGGCGCTAGCATTCAGTGACGCGGGTAGCTGGCTGAATAAGCCAGCCTCTCGATTAATTCCAGCGGCGTAATTGCTTAAGTGCACAGTCGTAGTCGAAGCTTCCCCCTTTTTCTCTCGCCGATTATTATTCTTCGTCGGGCTTTTCTCTGTCCGCGGAAACCCGTCGGATACGTTCGTTTGATCAAAGAATAGCGCTGCTGCCACTGAAATTCGAATAAAATTTCTCCCTCGCGCTCGTTAAAGAGCTTTAAAGAGCCACCCCGCCCCACCGCCGAACTAACGAGCGGGCGTAATCTCATTATTTTCGGTACGGCCGCGTACGCGCGTTCGTCTTGCGTGCTCTCGCAAGGGGAACGGAGCGAACGAGCCGCCGCTCGCGAAAGAAAGCTCAACTTTCGGCGCTTTCGGGAATTGAAATGTCCTCGTCGTCGCTGTCGTCGGTGCGCCGCTCAACAGCGCGAGCGCGAAACGCCCCAATTGTGCTCTCACGGCGGCGCGGAAAATCAATTAGAGCTTCTCTCTTTGCGCAAACAACATTGCGCCTCGCGGAAATTTGTCGTACATTCCGATTCAGCGCTCGTCGTCGCTTCCAAACGGGCTCCCGTCGCGTTTCGCGTTTTCTTTTCCCAATCGCAATATTTGCGAATTGCATAGTTGCCGGATGAAGACTTGCCTCGGGACTCGTCAAAAGACTTAGGACTGGAGTCTTAGGACTGGCTGATCGAGATGACGCTGGCGTGATTCGCGTAGGTTAGCTTTCGCTGGCAATGGGCTAGAAATGAGGTTGGCTTACGCTCGGGCAATAACTCAGGACAGTCCGATGAACGTCAAAGTCCTCGCGATTTCCAAGCGCGTAATTGCTCGAGCGCCGACCGCACGCGTGCACCTGAAAATCTTCATCCCACTTAACGGATGATTCCGCGCCACCTCGGCAACCGGCGTACGTCAAAGACCCGCGTGCAGTGATATCGGAGAGCATTGAAAAGGCATGAATCAGTGTGTGGGGGACTGTGATAGCGCTCGGCACAGCGCGCGCCGCGAGGCGAAATAACAATCGAGGAAAGCTGCTTACGCGATAAGCCCGACGCCGACTTTGTGCACGGCTCTAGTCGCACGCGAAATCCTTTGACCGCGCCGCCGCATCCTTTCGATCCGCATTCGCTCTCTATGCGCCCAATCCTCTCGGTACTGGCTTTCTCCGCGGCGCCATTGTGAATTAATGCTCGCATTATAATGGATATAACTCGTGTATATATATATATATATATATATATATATATATATATATATCGCACTGCTTCGTGAAGTTTGCGGTATGCGTCTCGCGTAGTATATATCGGATCGATTCTGATTGTTTTTCCCTGCCAATTGGTCTTTCAAGCTCGTTCGATGTTGGTCGAATTTATTAGATCCGACTTGCCTCTTTTGTTTCCACCTGCGCCCGACAACGTCACGGTCATGAAAATTAAGCGAGCACGCGCTCGAAAAAGAAAATAGGGAAAAGGAAAAAGGCAGAAGGCGCGTGATCGCGAGCACCGGTACGTGAAATATTGCGCAATCAATCAGAGGAGGAGAGTACAGCAGATAGCCGTGCGTATCGTTTCATGCAAAGTACATTTTGAAACGAGGCGACGGGGCGACGGGGCGACGGGGCGACGGGGCGACGGGGCGGGACAGCGGCGTGCAAGATAAAGCGGACTCGCAAGGAAACCGGGCAAAGACCGGCAAGCGGCCGCAAAGCTGTAAAAAAAGGATTCGAAACGAGACAAAGGAGCGAGTGCGTCGCCGCTACGCGTCGCGCCGTGGAGAGGAAAAAAGCGCTTTAGCGCGAGATCCCGCGCAGACGCTCACGTATGCATGGAATTTTGCCGTGCATAGGCGATAGATACGTGCGCCTCGCCTGCGTTTGCGAGTGCCTTCGAACACGTCGAACCTCGATGCCCAAGTGAAACTCGTGTATTTCTTGCGCTTACGAGGTATGGAACACTTGTCTTTAATTGACATTTCGCGTCGTCCGGAGGATCTTTATTGGCTCCGCCCGTTCCGCGCGACCTTATTATTTTGCTGCGTATGCGCTTTCGTAGAATTCTCGTAGAGCATGCTGCTTTTGTAATTAAATGCAACAAGGAATTCGTTTAAAATATTTATTCGCAGAATATTACTTTAATTTCTCTGATGTTTACGAAAATTGACATAAACTTAATTTACTGCATTCCTGGAACACCTGTACATTTTTTTGCATTGAAATCCTCGTAAATATTCAATTTTTAAGGAATGTCATTATTTTAACAGCATTTCCAAAGCAGATTAAAAAATATGAATTCGAACGTTTCTGCGTACTTTATCAAAAATTTCATTGAATCTGTTATCGAATTACATGATAAGGTAATATCGATAAAAAGATTCGAGCGACAATATTGACAATATCACAAATGCATTAACAAGCGACTTATGTGCCCTTTTCTCCAAACATCGCAGATTTAACAAATACTTCGTGTATCTTTTAATACGAAATATTCCTTTCATTTTTAATTCTACAAAATCCTCTTTGTAAACTAGAATAAGCTCTTCTAAATTTAAGATATGGTGAAATATGCTTCAACTAGGAAAATGTCACTCGCTGAATATTTTAGTGCTCGAAATGCATTTCTACTGAAAAGTTGATTTTATATTTATATTTATGCCTGCTAAATATTTCATAATTATTCAATTTGCTCACTGTAACAAGTAATTTGCTATTCTGATAATTACATGCATGCGAGCTTTCAGAATATAAAAGAATCCTTTACTGGAAAATAAAGAAGACGCGAAAAAAAGCTCACGTTTTTGCAACTGTCAGTCCTCTGTTTATCCCTCTCCCTCTCAAAGAAGTCAAAGCGTCGAGTGCAAGCAAATCCCCGGCAATTACTAGTCGGCAAGCTATTCTCAACTGCTAGCTTCATAATTACTCGTCGCGCGAGCGTCGGGGCTCGAAATCCGGCGCTCTCGGTATTATTTACTCGATTCGATCTCTCCCGCGTTGCTTTTTTTACCCGTCGCTTCGTTCCCGCTAGATTGTCCCGGGCTTTTCTCGTGCAAACAACACTTCCACTTTTTTTCTCTCGCCCATTATCGGATATCGACACCTCTTCGTCGATCGACTTATGGACCCGACGTATTAGACTCGGAAGTATCTTTTATGCAAGTTGCCATAAAAAGATGTCTGTTTAGCAGCTGCCATCGGGTCACGCGCAGCTTTATTGACACTGCGATAAAAGTTTTGATCCCTTACTTTGCGATCATTTCCTTCCTATATACTGCAACCTTAGTAACTTTCCGCGTTAAAAAAAAAGCGAGGAAAGGAAGGGCCGATATTCCGTTGTGAGTTGATAATAATTTCCACATCGAAGTTGACGCTTTGATTAATGTTTTCCGGGAAAATCGAGCGAATAATTACGACGAGCAAAGCAGACGTTGAGTGATTTTGTCGTAGATCCCGAGGCACGCCCGACGCGAGAGCATCGATTACAATCTCCAACTCTGTTTTATAAAAGCGACTTATTCGAGATGCTCGCGCGCCCGTAAATTACGCGCACTTGCGCGCGCAGCGCACTTCAAAGAAGGCGAAACGACTACATCCTTACAATTCATCTGGTCCCGTGAAATTTGCATTCAATTATGCCGCGCGCTCGCCGCGGCCGCGCGAGAGAATCTTGTTAACTGTCGGCGATGCAATTACTTCCGCTGGCAGATAGAAATGACGTACGAAAACGTCGCTGGCGTATTACACCTTCGCCGATAAAACAGAGAGAGAGGGAGAGGAACGAGTTATCGTTTACAGCCGATGGCGAGGAAGCCTGACGGTGCTGCAGGTATTCTTTCGTAGTCTATTTATGCGAAATCGCAAGGACGATTTTTCGATGATACCGTGCAATGCCAATTGTATCGCCAGCATTGATTCTCAATGAACAGCCAAGTGCGCTGTAAGTATTGCCTGAGCGATTTCGCCACTGTCACAGTTACTAATATTAATATGTAAATAATTAGGATAACGAATTATTTGGTAATAAAGATACATGACCATTCGATTGAAATATTAGGGATACGCTAGTGATAATTTTAGCACATAGTCATAAGATTTATATGACTATAGTATACCAAACATAAAAAAATAATATCTTAGTAGTTGAGAAACGAAAAATTAAATGTTTTACTCTTCGTACTCCTGATACCTTATGCTTGGTATAAAAACTACGTTGACAGCTAGCCGCCAGCGGAATGTCTTCTATAAATTTATAAATATATCCAGATTTAGTATACATAAAACGTCGTGGTATCTTCAAAACCAGAGCTGAATGAAAAAAAAAAAAACGTTCATTCTTCACAAATGAAAGTAGTGCAAATATAATAGTGTTTTTACATCAAATAGCTTCAGTTGTGTTCCACGAGAAGTATCACCTAAAATTAGGTAAAGTACCAGTTCAGGACCAAGCAGTGATTAAAGCGAAAGAGCCAGTCGACACTGACGAGATCCGCCAACCAATCGCTCTGCTCGATGCTAACGAGGAATTAGCATTTGAATCTTTAGTCGAGGTCACTGCGGATTAGACGACACCGCGAATTTCAACTAAGAGCTGGTTCGGTATTGATTGTCGACGAATAAAACTAGCTTGCTGGTGGTGTCACGGCGTAATAGAGCGCCGATTTCATGCAATTTATTAACGACAGGATTAGTTACTGTTTTCAATGATACTTGAGCTGGTGTTCACTCGTTGAAATTGTATTTTGGAATAAGGGACACGACTATACTAGCCAATGCACAATTCTCGTCGAAATTTTTGAACGCTAAGGAATCTCATGAATCAACATAATGAGACATTTGCGTGGTCGATACGCTCTTTGATTCTGGGCGATAAAGCTTATCGGAACTCAATCTTGAAGGTTGTGTAACGACCGTCGTATATATCTGGCTCCTGCATGTATACCCACAATCTTGGCAAATTGGGCGAGCTGTGTCAGCTTGCCTATCGCAGTAGCACTGCAATTACATTCAACCGAGCTCGATGTAAGCATTGACCTAATAGTGTAACTAATCTCCGCGTGTGCTGTAATTTTATGAATACAGATTTGTTGATACCACGAATTAGCTGCAGAGATACTAAAAATTAATCGGGTGTACTACTCGACTGTAATATCTATTTCTGAGGCGTCTAATGCGTGACAAGTCATAAGCATGGAGGTGTTTATGGACAATTTTTAACGCGCACGCAATGGCTCTACTTGATAAAATCGCGTCGTTAAAAAAAGAACATATTACGACTGAGATCAAGGATAAATGTAAGTTTTCCAGGAACTTTCAGAAGTTGCCTTTGCGCCCGCGAGTCAAATATACTCGTCTTAAAAATTCCTCAGTGCGAAAAGGAGTGCAGATTCAAGCTCGTTCTACGCACAAGGCAAACGTCATTGTTCGCAAAGAGAAACCGCAGAGATAATTTGTCTCGGCGTATCAAAATGTAGCGCAAAAGCGACGTCGTGAAACAATCAAGAACGAAGAAAGAAAGCCAAGCGCGAAGAGAGACATGGATGAGATACCGCGATGTCGCGGATTAGCAAAGCCCATCTCCGACTAACGAGCAATCGCGATAGATGCCATGCCACGTCGCGTCACACAATCGGATCTGGCGAAATTACACGTACGCAATGATGTATCAGGTCGCGCGCGTTCAGCCCAAGTAGTGTGTATAAACAAGCGATCGCGGAAAGCCCCTCTCCCGTGGAAATGAGGAGTTTCCAACTCGTAACCAATTACGCTATGTCTACCGGCGAGAGATCCGCGGCTCTCTGCAGCCTGATCGGTCCATCAGCTAAACTTGCGCGCACGATAACTATGTACAGCTATACGTACGTGCGCGCGTGGGCGTTCGGTTAGTTTAGGATCCCGATTGGCTTTTATCGGGCCAACGTGGTAGACGAGACGGTAAACAGTATACGCGCTAACTGCCGACCATGCAACTACCTATATGCTCTCTGTCTCTCTCTCTCTCTCTCTCTCTCTCTCTCTCTCTCTCTCTCTCTCTCTCTCTTGTTTTCGTTGTTTTGCTTTTGGGGTCAACGAGTTTTTCCTTTTTGTCTACCTCGCTCTGTTGATTGCCTACTGTTTGGTTTGCCCGTTTTTTTATTTGCGAGAGTTAATTTTCGGGAGCTAGTTTATTTGGGAATATTCGAATGATGTCAACCGTCGATTAATTTGATCGAATGATTGAGAATTTAAGGAATTTCGATTGCTAATCGACTCGTACTGCCATATAAATACCGCGTTCGCGAGGATATGATTGTTTGATATATAATCTCACAAATTGAGTTATTGCAATGGTATTTCGCTGAAAAGTGTTGATGAAATCCGATTAATTATGAATAATTACACGTTGTCATTGGAAATTACCAAAGCGATGGTATTTATTTATTTATCCTCGACAAGAGAGTCATGGAAGTCCTTTATATCTGTTCTCTTATCCAATTCGTATGTTCGTCATTCAATGAAAAAGCATTCTGAAAAGTAGAAACTGTCACGCGCTCGAATCAAATTCAAAGCATTTGGCTTCCAATCAATAAAAACTTGTGCCATGCAAATATAAACTAAATCACCAATAAACCTTCCAATCAATTGAAGCACTTTTTTCGCCCATTGAAAAATTACGAATAAACGTTGTAAAAAAAGACAAATAGTTCAAAGGCTATATATATTTAAGCCTGCGTTGTGAAAGCCACGAGGTTAGCTTACGTATAATAACAGTTATCCGAGGCTCGTCGGTGGTCTTCAAAGCTACACCCATACATATACACACGATTTTCATAGACATCGCGCTTTGGCGACTTTGATTACTCTTTCGGATGGCGATCTTATTACGAGGCTTGCTGTGCTCGGGCTGTAAAGTTCGCTCGCCGTTGAAGGCAAGAGAGAGAGAGACAGAGTTTACAGTTTCGGTAACTTGGATTAAGGATTAGTTAGGGTTACAGCTCCTCTCTCTTCCTCCTTCCAACGTTGATTAGTTTTCTGCTCGTGCGGCTATCTTATTTACATCTTGAGAGTTTCCAAACTCGTCGTGTCCGTTTGTTCGGCTGTTGTTATTCCCCCCCCCCCCCCCTCCTTCTCTTTTTTTCTCGCTGTATACCATTCATTTTCTTTTCGCACTCGCTACGAAGAAAATTCGGACCGCGAAGCACTGCGCGTGAAAATTCGAGTGGACGAATTCGCTGGCGTTGACAATTTTGTGTAGCGTGCGCGTGTTATTTCGGTTGCGTGGATGGTTAAACAATACCTACGAAAATTATATATTCTATCGTTTGCCCGAAATTTCCAATTCGCGCCGCTCATGCGAAAAATCATTGTCCGCGCGGGCTCGCCGCGAAGGTACGGGCGTCGCTACGTAGGACAGTGGGCAAATGTGGCGCATTATTTTATCTTTTTGACAATTTATGCTTTCGTTGTATCGAATGGTTGTCGCATTAGGAGAAAAAACATGTTGTTCAAAGTTAGAGTCGAGTTTGTGAGACTTGCCAAAGCGATAACTATGAAGCTACTATATATTGAGCAAGAATCTGTGTAGAAACTCCGAGGCACGAAGTAGATCTTTGAAGTCTATATCTATCGAGGAACTGTCATAAAGGTTTATTACAGACTTTAGCTGTGTAGTCGAAACCCTTAACTGCAGTCCTATTCGACGTCCTATTTTAGTTCTCTGACTCTGTCTCGCTCTCGGATCTTTACGGTGCACCAATGTAATGGAACTATCAGAATCAGAGGTAAATACTCTTTTGTCGACCTGCATTGCGGCAGTATATGGGCAATAGCTACCTTATGTTTTCTTAAATTCGATATATTCCTAGGATTTCATATTATCATTCCGAATTTAAAAATGATAAAAGGCATATCCGTCGGAAATTCGAATTTTATAATAGCATGTGATGATAAATGGGAAAATATAATTACAAAAGTCAATAAATATTAAGGAATAATTGCTAACTGGCTTACTGCCAATAAACTAATACTAAATATAGAGAAGACTTTTGGTAGCTCTAGAGATACCAGAATAAGCTGAAATTAGAATAATAAATAGATTATTGAAGACCGTAGAAAATATTAAATGTTTAGGGATAACAATTTACTTCAATTTCATACGGAGTTTTCGTATAAGCAATGTAGCCAATAAAACCAAATAGTTGATATTTATTTTTTACAAATTTGTAAAAACAACAAGTACTAAACTGCTACTAACCATACATTACGCATACTTTCAGAGTTTACTAAATTATGTTATAATAGCTCATGGGGTCACGCCAATAAAACAACTTTATATCCACGTCAACGTCTACAAAACAAACTTTTCAAAATTATTAGTAAACAAACTTTTATCGTATATAACTATTCTTTAAGATTCGATCAAACTTTTGTACACGAATCACTTTGCTATTACTATGATGTATTAAAAATTTTATATACAAATTTTAACATCAAAATGAGATGGAATAGTTTACAATTACCAAGGTTAAAAGAAACTGATGCAATATAGTGACTATTGTAATAACATTTTATAATATACTTCCGCTAGAATAAAAAGTGTTAAAAATTACAAAAAGAACATAAAAAACTTTGAAAGTTGATTATTGATAATACCTAGTTGAGTATACTCATATTAGTGTTATTCACATATAAGCCTTTTAATGTAAAAGCAAATTATCTATTTTATTATTACTGCTGAACCGTTTAAATTTACAATGTATCAATTTTGTAAAAGACTGTATATAACTTTAGTACTAGTGATCGATTAATTTTGTACCAATATTCTGAAGGCTTTCACATATAAACAACTGATCAATGCTATATTTTTAGTCACATAAATAAATAAATAAAATAAATATTTTTCAATTAAAATATGAAAGTTCTAGTAGTCGAGATCAGTTGTCGGATTCTTTTAATAAAATCATTCGATGAATCAGACAGAAACAAAGTATACACCAAAACTGCAAAGAAACATGTTAAGTGTATACACCTCGAGGCAAGACAAGTAGCAAACAAAACAAAGTTTGGTTTTATTAGAGAGCGAAAACGGCGCGTGGCTCAATCGATTATTCAAACTCCCATAATACCGCCAAATAAACAACAATATTAACAACTCGGGCAGCAATGCTATACACGCGTATATATTCAAACGCTTGATCAATAGGCCAAAAGTTGCGTTTGGTCGGTTCATATAGTCTATCGCACAGGAATCCCCGTTGATCAACTATCTTAGCCACTTGGAACTCATCAGCGTAACGAACTGACCTCCATTACGAATGGATTGTTAAATGTGAAAATTATATCAAGACAATGCTAGAGCGAGAAAACTCAACTGAATTTTCATTGGACATTGAAATTAACAATTAATGGCCACGCGTGTAAGACTACGAAATGAAATTAAGCGGCTCACTGTACGCGTACGTAGAGCGATAATATTGAGCCAGGCGTATCGGCCTTTCAAAGACTCACATCCCTAACGTAGCGGCTAATTGACACCACTGCCACTGCTGCTGCTGCTACCGCTGCTGCTTGGACCGTAGAGCCCTTTGACGAAGACGGGCGGACCTACCTCGCTCTGCCCCTCCTGCCCCTTTCCCAAGTCAATTTACTTCGTAGGTTAACTAGATTTTGTGCTCCTGGCCTATACGTGCGATCGATTGCTGGTTATTGAATTCCCACGCTTGTGAAGGGAAAAGCCTCGCTTTCAAGTATCTTTACTCTTAAGCCTTTGTTCATTAATGATTTTTTCTCATGCTTTTGAAAGCCAGAACAAATAGTACGAATTTATAAGTTTCCATTATTGAATAACTTTCTATAAAATAAGTAATTTATTTAGAAAGTAAACTACAATTATCCGTAGTATTCTAGCAATGTACACGATTGTTGTTCACATAATATGTTGGTCAAAATGCAGATCAGTGTTAATGAGGTATATAGACGTATTTTTTTTTAATATTCAATACTTTTATATTTATATAGTGGCAATGTTCGAACTCAAACATCTAAATTATTAGCGCAATTATTAGATAATCCATTATGAAATTTTAATAAAATGACTTGAAGCTTTAATAAGAGAATTGTATTTACTATTCTTGTAGAATATAAATCTTGTGTCTTGATAAATTTTGGTATCGAACGTTGGTCGCAGCATTTTACGCCAATGTCTGTGGTGATATTATTCTTTAAAAGCCTCTTTAACGTTTGATCTTGACAGAAAATTTATGATGCCGTTTGTAAAGTTCAATAATAACGAAAGTTCCTATAGCTTGCAACAGCAGTGAGGTTGAGTTTATGTCCACTGTACAGGAATGTTTTTCGTAACTCGTTGGGTCTATCCTCACATGCAGTAGTATGCCATCGATCAATTTACGCAGAAGCATGCAGCCAAAGAGTCTCTCCAGCTCGTTGTTATAACTGAACAACTCGTATAGCAGAAGCGGGCCATCGTAAAGTTGACGGTCGGAGAAAATTCCGTCTATCCACTTTGGAAATTTGAGGTTCATTCTCTGTGTGGCTACTATACTGTGATACGTGTTGAAACTATTGTTGCTAGGTTTACTAGTCTCCATTGTTAAGTATTTTATAAAATGGGACAAACTCGTTGAGCGTACTCTCTATTACCGCGATGATTCTATTCTATTTATACACAAAATAATATCCATTATTTTAGTTGTCCTGGGTACAAAGAAGCATATTTAAGTTTGTACATTTTTTTGCATTTGTTACTCACGACACTTAATAATTGTAATACTGGTCAAGTAAGCAAGACAGCAAGCTTGATTAGTATATATTCACATCTACATAATATGTATTCAATCACTTTACTATCGGTTCAGGTACAAACAGCTAACTGTTCCAAATTTATTAACAAGGAGCATAAATTATCAGTTGCGAAATTGTAAATACCATGACCAGCTGTGTCTATTTATTCTCAATTATGGACAATTTCACTATGTGAATTGCAAATGCAATGACGTTATTCTGATTCAACAAAGATTAATATTCTTATAAATTTGTGTTGATCTCTTTTCTTTTAATAACAAATGAGAATTCTAAAAACATTAAGTATTTATTACTTTTGAAATGTAATAACTGACGAATTGCAAATCGTTTAATGTTATGATGAATATTTAGAGTTTGTTAAGCTCGTCAAAAGTTTTGTAAATAATACCAAAAAGTGTACCGAAAAAGCGTATAATTGAAGATAATAATATTAAAATAGAAATCGATAAGACTGTACGATGTTGATATTTCTAGGAAAACACGAGAAAGATTTTCATAAGAAGATGAAGTTGTGATGCTACAAGGTCAAAAGTGAACTGCAAAGCGATTTGCCAGTTGCCTGTCAACTTATACTTTGCTTTTGCAACAGTTCGTTCGCAGATAATGTCGACATTATTCCCTTCATTCGCAATTGTCTCCAAGGTATTGCTGCAATTAAATACACAATTTGTTTTATTATGATAAGTCTTTAAACTCACGTCGTATCTTCAACAATTTCCAACGAAAATTGCGTAAACACTTGAGAACTGAAAGCTAATCAAGCCAACGTACTTTCCGAGAGCAAGTCGAGCTATATACTTTTCAAAGATCGCGAGATATCCGCAGCTGTATACAACTCGGAACTCATAAACAATTTGCCAAGGTATACGTATATATAATGTGGCTCGGTGGTGGCTAAAGTTTCGTCGTAAAATTCGCGACGTCGGACGTTTAGCACCGGCGACAATGTCACGGAGGAGGGGGGGGGGGGGCGCTAAGAAAACGAACCAGAGGCACGCGAACGTGCCGAGCCAAAGTAATAAGTACGAATAAGTATTATTACAGTAGCGGGGAATAGTATCATTGAATCATCTTCGCGCGCCGCATTCTTATGACTTTATCGCTCGCACTTCCCCCCGCCCCCTCCGCCCCGCCTCGTGCACACGTGCGCTCGCGCCTTCTTTCTCACCTTACTTTTCACCTCTTCCGAGGCGTATCACGAAAGCGGAGAAGAGGTGGGATTGATTGCAATGATTTTTTTCGCGCGCCATAACGGCCACGCTCGTTTTGGATCTTCATGTTACACTACGGATGTTTTGTTTCGCGAGAATATTGGACCTGTTCTTGTTTGTTTCTCCATTTATTTTTTCTATTATATCGATGATTAAGTTGTTATTTATGAACGTGGAGGATGTTATGGCTGATTTCTTTTTGCTTTTACTGGATATCGATATAGCAAGGTAAAATACAGCCATTGATATTTCATACGCACGCAAATATCGGTCGGTTTTTTTAATTGGAATGTCTGATTATGAAAACGCTTGTATTATTGATGATACTGTATAAATGGTATTATTGTGACATTAAAGCGAGCAATCGTCGTGGAACGCTTATCGAGCGTCGATTTACAACGGTGCTTCGGCTGATCATTCGCAAAATTATGTCCGTTAAAACATGAAACGTTTAATGGGATCAGGAAAGGTAAAGGCAACCGAATGGCTCCCCTTTCAGACAAGCTTTTTTTGGATATTTAAGGGGAGCGCGTGTTTCATGAAAGTAATACTAGCAAGCAGACCAATCAATACGCTTTTACAGCGTAGCAGAAAAGTCCGTCTAACGCGGGAGTTTCTTGCGTCTCTCAAGAGCATCGCAATTTCCTGCGTTACATCGAGCTCCCATCATCTCCTTTCCGTGCGCTTCGCGTTACCGATACACCACCAACCCCTATCACGCTTTAGGTGCAAGGCTTCAGACGCCGCCTAGGTAAATATTTTTCGAGGGCCTTTGCGTCTTCGTATATCGTGTAGCTCGAGTGGCTTGCTAGTGCACTTGTTCAAATATTAGACGGACGCACGCACGTATATGATACTTTACCTTGTGAAGAAGCTTCTCGATAGCGGCTGAGTCACTTTCTTCTCTCCTGCACTTTGCCATCTACATTTGTTTATCCAGGCTAGATAATTGCCCGTGGTTTTATGGAAGACTCGCGATTGATTTCAGTAACTGCGAGCTGACTTCTTGCTTTTTCATCTGCACTTTCCTTCCCAAAGTCTATTCGTTTTTCGATTAATTTACATGGCTTGAATGGTCATTTGCCATGCTATGAGAACGCACTGGATCTGTTTACGAAGTATAATTTTGACTGTAATCGACAACATGATCGAATCGACAAGTATAATCAACAACTAATATTTCGTCTTTGTAATTATATGAAGCTGATATTTAATTTTTCCCGCAATTATTTGTCAAAATACTGTCGATTGCATTGACGTCTTTCCCGCATTGCGCAAATGCTGTAATTTAATGCACACGATAAGTTTATAATCAACTTTTACATGTCGTGAAATATTTTCTAGAACGTTGTATAATAAGTGTATAAATTATGCTTCCACAATTTTCCATTAGCTGCAATTATCTCAATTTAGTGCGAATTTTAAAAGTTTACATAAAAGTTCTTCTCATCAATGCAAGTTTCACATACGAGTACAAGCTTATGGCAAAAAGACGACATTGTGCTTACACGCACCCATTAAAAATAAGAAAATAATTGTGATAAAAGACCCGTAAAACTAGCCTTCTTATGAAGTTACCTTTAAGTCTCTCTTTCATGAGGTATAAACGTACTGCAATGCTTACTGCCGTGAAAATATCATCGCATTTTGAATAGATGTTTCAAATAAGAGGAGCGATAAGAATGTTTTATGCATCGAGAATAAAAGAACCAAAGGTGGAATATTGAAATCTTTCACTTATTCAGATTGAAATTCCTCTTTTTGATTTTCTTTCTTGTTTTTCGCGTAAATCCTTTATTATTATGCTTCGTGTAAGGTGAATCTCTTTCTCCCCTTATTAGTTTAGTAGAAGCAGTCCTAAAAGTTACAAAATGTGGATGTAAGGGTAGAGAGCTATTTTATGTTTGGAATCGCTTACGAATATTAAAGTACTTAGAGTAAGATATCTATAATATCGAATTTACTTGTGCGTTTTCTACAATAAATGTTCAAAGCTAAAAAAAATGAAAAAATGGCTTTTATCGACACGTTTCCTCATGATGCTCATCTAAGACCATACAAACGATAATTTATTAAACATCACTGGCATACAACATATTTTTTTTTTCTTTACATGCATGAAAATAAAGTTATAGAGCGTTGAATTTGAAATATGAGAATCGTGGTTCAAAATTATAATAATATGCCTCGGCCACATGACAAAAACTTAATTGAGAAATTTAGTAACTCAATTTAGTAAATTAAGTTTTTAGCAGAATTAAAAAAGAGAAATTGAAAAAAAAAATGTTTTCGCGCTCGGAATTTCAATCGATAACACAAGTGGACATTATTGATGTACGTTCCTTGAAAACTACAATCTTACAAGAATTGAACGAAAAAGAAATCAGATTCATAGCTCCTCGTTGCTAAGCTATCGCATTTGTTGATTTAGATGATATGATTATTTTGCAATAGGTCAGGCATTGATATTTGCCACGATTTGTTTAGATATACTGCGAAGTTTTAAATATCATATACCGTGATTCATTTAACAGTTTTTTAATATCAACCACCTTAAATCATTTTTAACTCTTCCGATTTTAACGTAGTTTAACAAATGTAATATTTCCGCAACTTTTCGATAGTTGTTAGTTGCGCTCGAGATAAATTAAATTTTTTAATTTTGAACCACGGTCTCGTATTGCAAATTTAATATTATCAAACGTTATTTCTAATCACATCTATCGTTTATGTGTTATTTTTCAATAAAATTAAGAAATAGGAATTTTTTAGTTTGAAACGTTTATGGTGCAAAACTCACTAGGAAAGGCAATGCGATTGATACAGTACTTGGATTACTATAATAGATGGGCGATTCCAAAAATAAAACAGCTCTCTGCTTTTACTTCCCTCTCCAATCGTAATTCAACCAGACTATATCTACAGACTAAAAAAATGCAAACTTGTACTGTATAATTTACTCTTGTATTTATGTCCGTTCAAGTAGCTTTCTTTGAACGTCATTTGGAATTCTCGTGTACCTGCTTGTTTGATATTTGTTTTATTTAGAGCTATATAATAGGATATATTTGAATATTTATAGAGTAACTTTGTATTATGTATGAAAACATCAAGCATTGCCAGATATTCCTTTGAAGTAATTATTTTTAAATGTTGATCTATATTTCTTCGCTAGAAAGTTAGGGAAATAAGTTTCTTATCGTATAACTTTTTTTTAACGGCCGTTCATTTTTTACACTTGTACTTTATTGAAAGTTTATAAGCTATGTATTATAAGTTTTTCATTGATTATTTTTGTTGGCAAAGCGTCAATAGCTCTTGAATAGAACTTTACGTGTTGTATACAAAATGTTGTTGACGATGGTTCTTTGAAGTTGAAACTTTGAAAGAAGTATCATTAAAGGGGATATATTAACGATAATTATATTGGAATGAATGCAGACAAAGGATTAGTGTATAATTTGAAATTCTTGAAAAATAATTTTGAACCAAAGCAACGCGTGTATCAAACAACTAACTGAATAGCAATTTAATGAAGCACACACCGGCGACGATAATAAATAAAAGTTGTCGAGCAGTATTCACTGGTTGCTGCCCTTTCGCGGGAAAGCACACGCGCGCGAGTTTTCATTATCACCTCATGAATAAACCGGCGGGAACGCGGATGATTCATGCCTGAAACGTTGCTCAGCATGCACGATCGACTGACTTTCTCTCGCTATTCTTTTTTCATCGATACTCCATTTACCATACAATAAATCATCAGTAATTATCACTCGCGCATGTCTATCTAAAACTAGCTGTGGTTTTGAGCTTTCGCACAGAGACTGGTCGAGTTTGCTGAATGGTTTCCTCGTATCGCCGGTCTCTATGGTCGGTCCGATGTCCATTTAATGGAATTTTGGTGGCGATGATAGCATTATACGTTAATGACTTTCGACAGCCAATTTTCATGAGATTTTCGGAGCTTACTTTTGTGTAGAGGCAGTCGCGTGTGTTGACAAATATAGTTTAGATAATTATGTTATGGTAATTAGATTATCATGTAAATGTACGCTTTTAGTGGAAGTAACGTGGTAAGCACAACGGAAAAATATCTCGGATATATAGTTCGCTTGCGTCGATCATCATCATCTAAAAGGCATACAGTCAAAAAAAACGCGTCAGCACATTCGAAATAACTATCTGGATTTCCATATGAATAGTGCCAATCACTATTGCTGAAAAAAAACATCAAACAAAGTGATCGACAAATTTTTCACTTCTCACCCAAGCTACGTTATCAAAAAAGTAAAATAAAATAAAAAAATCTCTCTCTATCTCTCTACCCACTCAATAAATAGAGCGGCATGTTGAACACAAAGTTGTTGAAATGCTAAGCTAATAGAATTTTCTACTTCTGTATTTTTCGTTATCTGGCAATGAGCAGTGAAAAACGTATCAAATGCCTTGACAGCCATGATTTATACAAGTTCACACGCGGCTCGAGATTGATTGGTGAGGAGAACGTTATCGCACGACGAGAATTCAACTCTCTATCACTAGCCGATTTTTCTATAATGGACTAGCTCTCAACGGAGAGCACAAAAAGATGTACTGCGATCGACAACGACAAGAGTGATCAAACACGTGACAAATGACAACTTTCGATTAGAACAGATTTTATTTTCGCCCATCAAATCGTTAAAGCTTTGATTGAATAAAAAAATTGCCGTACATAGTAACACACTTATAAAGATACGTTGTCTCACAAAAGATCAATACGAAGAAAAAGTTTCTCTCTCTCGAAGGGTTTAATTCTTTTATCGTACTTGGATTTCAGTTTTGGAGTATAATTCGATAATACGGGCAAAATAAAAACATTGACTCTAACGACATTAAATGTCTCTTAGGGGGAAACTTGTCTCGAGTAGTAAACAAACGCAATTTGAGAAGTTGGAACTCATCTCGCGTGAGCCAATTTTTTCAATGTGCTAACACAATGATGTAGTATATATGAAAAAACAAAGTTTTAAAGTTACAAGGATTTGTCTACACGTTTATCGAAATTGAGTTGATTTGGTAACAGTCGATTTCTCTCAAGTTGACTCGATTAAACTGTTGTTCGTTGACGTCCATTCTCATTACAAATTTTACACGCTGCTGTAAGATCTAATCAAATCTCATTAACACGCTACAGCGTCTGAAACGACGAACATCAACATCCTCCCAGCGGCAAAACAATGGCTAACAGTGAATAGTCTAGAATCTAAGGGGAGTTTCGTGGCCGATGGGGATAACGAACTTCACCCAAGTGCATTTCATCTATTTTGAGCTGCTCCGAGCCCAAATTTTGATGGTGATTTGCCAAAAAATCAGCAGGTAATTAGTTACTAATAATGTTACTGTTTAAATTGATTAATTAGATTATCAATCTGCTCTTCAAATTTTGAAAACGATCATGCATTCCCCATTTCATAACGAATCTCTAACTATCTCACGTTTTCAAATTTCACTTCGATGATTAATCAATTATTTATGGTCATTGAAACATTCAATTTTGTAATAACTAATTATCTGTATCTATCTGAATAATTCACCATCGAAATTCGTGTTCAGTAAGTTAAAAAACAAATTTTATAGCTACATAATGGGTTACAAAAGTGATTTGATTGTGTTGCAACATGTAGGTCACGTATTTTGGTCCAAGAATGTACAAGTAATTAGTTATTAAGAAATTGAACGTTTCAATAACCATGAGAAATAGATTAATCATCTCGGTGAAATTCCAAAATATGCGATTCATTCACTACCTAATAAGGAATGCACTGGTTCTTTCAGAGTTTAATAAGAAAAATGTTAGATACATCTCGAGAGTATATAGAGATTCGTTATGAAATGGGTCAGTTGATTAAGAAACGATAGAATTAATAATAATTAATTATGTATTGGTTTCTTAGCAAAGCAACATAAAATTTGGTGTTTAGCGGTTGAAAATAGGTAAAATGCACTTGGGCCCGCTACCCCCATCGGCCACGAAACCCCTTTGGTCCCAAGACTAGAATAAAAAGCAGGTGCGACAAGAGCCGAGAAAAGGATGTTAAGGTCGCGGCGAAAGTAGATCAGCGAGAGAGCAGCATTGCGCACATGACAGTGGTAAAGGCAGCGAAGCAGCAGCAGCGGTGCTTCAGGATATCGTATTATGACCCTAGCGCTTTAGTATGTACCCTCGTGACCCCATGGTAACAGGCTCTGTGCCAGGCACCACTTATAGATTGTTCCCGCCAAACTAAGCCAACTGTCGGTTGCTATAGCACCCTCTCCTCTCTTGACGCCCTTCTCGTCTGCACTACGCTACCGACAGTGCGTCTCTCTCGCAGTGCAATAGCCAACGTCTAGCAGTACATGCGACCGAGATTTTTGCTTCTGCTCCGTCAACGGTCGCGGTGTGTAGCCTTGGAAGAGCGGACCCTTCCTCGACTCCATTTGCCAATCGCAACGCATGCGCCCTGCCGCGCTGCGGCTCTCGGCTGTGCTCGGCTGCGACTCACGGGCCCGAGTTGATGACGATGACTTCGCCAGTTTTTCCTCGTGATTTTACAAGGTGCGCGCGCGTTCTTCTTTGCACGTCGGCTGTGCGACGTTGAAAGCAAATGATCGTTATTGCTAATTTTCAGCTTTATGCTCTCGCAACATCTTGATATAACGACGGTTTGTTCTCCGAACGCAGCTTTCATGCTCAGCTTTCCAGTGCGAGCGCTAGGCGTGCTTGGTGCAGTAGCGTTGCGCGCGTTTGAGCGACCGGTTTTTGCGATAAAATTCAAAAGATTTTCAGTGAAAATAATAGTGCCAGCATTGTTATTACGGCTGATACTCCTGCACTAATAAGCATTGTTGGATACCTGATTTGCTCCGTTGAAAATCTCTGTCTATAATGTATTTCGTCAATCTATGACTTTGTCGTAGAAAATATGATTCTTTGATACCCATTGATCTCCAAACGACTGTCATCTCATTCACCTGATTCACTATAAATTCATCAACTGATCAAGGAACAAGTACGCAGACAAGTTTTCAAGAATATTCATCGGCGTAAAATAGAAAATTGAAACGTGTTTGATTACATAATCCTGTCAATCAATAAAGTTGATTTGAATTCTAGCAGGCTCGCTAATCGCGTCACAGGCACAAATGTTGATGCAGACCGCGGTCGCGACGCGCGAGATTAACGAATTAGCATTTTGACAGGTTGCGCACCGAGACGAAAATCGCAACGATCATTGATTGAACGTCGACGGGCGTGCGTTGAGGAGGGAAAAGGAGGAGTCGGTCCGTGAAAAGTCAATTGTGTGCGTCAGGTGACGAAAGGCCGAAGAAAAATGTCAGCGGCGTCGAAGAAGCCCAGCTGAGGGCGGTGCAGCAGGAGAGAAAAAGGGGCCAAAGCCGCTCGGATGTCTGAATGGGTGGTGTGTGCTCGTGCCGAGGTCGAGGCAGTCAGGTCAACGCTGGCTCGATCCTCGATCGCGTGATCAGCCAGGCGAGCGACGAAGACCAATGCCTGCTGTACAAATTAGCCAACTACAAGAAGGGCGGCGAGCTCATCGACGCGTACAATGTAGGCGGCCAGGGCGAGGTGGAGAAGCTGATACGCGATAAGTTCGGCATGCTGATGTACGCCGACGGCAAGGGGCAGACGATCAATCGCGCCGAGTACCTCAGATGGAAGTTTCGCGGTCTGGACGAGGTGATACTGCCGATCGAGGCGTCGCTGTCGAGATTCGACCCGCTGTCCAACTGGAAGGACCACGAGGCCTGCTGGCAGATGCAGTACCGCGGCTCGTTGGGAGAAACGCTGCTGCACGTGCTCATCATCTGCGACACGAGGACGCACACGAGAATCGCGCGGACGCTCATCAAGTGTTTTCCACGGCTAGCCATCGACGTGGTCGAGGGCGAAGAATATCTGGGCGCGAGCGCCTTGCACCTCGCGATCGCCTACGCAAACAACGAGCTGGTGCAGGACCTGGTGGAGTACGGCGCGATCGTTTCGCAGCGAGCGATCGGCTCGTTTTTTCTACCGAGAGACCAGCAGAGGCCCAATCCCGCCAAGAGCACCGATTACGAAGGACTCGCCTATCTTGGGGAATATCCTCTTGCTTGGGCTGCTTGCTGTGCCAATGAGAGTGTTTATAATTTATTGCTCGATTCGGGAGCTCATCCTGACGAGCAGGATAGCTTTGGGAACATGATTCTGCACATGGTTGTTGTTTGTGACAAGCTGGTATGTATTCGTTCACATTACACTCGTTCACTTTTCTGCCGATATTTACAGTTACATGCTTTTCTTCTCCTGATTCCACCAATTTCTTTTAAAGCATACGTCTTTCGTTTCCGTCTGTCGAATCATTACAAACTTGACTAATGTTGTTTTATTAAAAAGATTACTGCGGAGCAAAAGTTTTATTATTTACGCGAGAATACAAATTATAGAAATAAATTTGCTAAGCTTACTGCGTCATAGTTGTATTAACGAAATCGTAAGATTGTAAATGATCTCTTTATGACATATCGGCACGTATTTAATTACGTTAAAATAACAGTGACATATGAAACGCACCTGAATACATAACGTGCAGTAAAAACCTGGATAACAAACGTGACAAATATAGCGTACGTTACTACGATAAAACTGCAAAAAACATTTTTGAAATTTGTCAAAAGCACAAGAGAAGCTACGTAAGAAAAATGCAGACTATATTTCTTTACTGAACTTACTCGTAGAAATGTATCTTACCGCCTAAAGTTGCACGGCTAATTATAAATTCTCGTCGCAGAGGACACATTTTTCTTATAATTAAATTTTCTTTGCCCTCCCGCGGGTGAAAAAAATGTGACATTTCAGAACTTTCAACGCCGTTGCTCAAAAAAACATTCCGCGGTGAGAATTCGTGTCAATTATTGTCTGCCCACCTGAAGATTAAGTGTCCATGAATTTCCGAAAAAAAAATCTCGACTCGCGGTCCTCTGCCCAAGTACGGTCGTGGATGCATATATGCCGTCGTAAAAGAAGAATATCATAATTATAGCGAAGGAACTTCGTGAAAGATTGATTTTTGAAGATTCGTCATACGATCGTTCTTTCAAAAATGCTCGGAACTCGACTTGTTGACCATGAAAAGTAAGGCTGTACTCGAACTATGTACGTCGCTTAATTGAAGAAGTCCTATATACACAAGTTCAATGGTATTGATTTATCGAATATACGATGAGTTTATCGCGTATTCAGCTTCGCCAAAAATGAAATCTTGTTTAATTAAAATATCCTCATATCAGAATCAATCTCAAATAAATATTCCCGATATATTATATGAAACAACGTTTAATTTCGATCTAGACCACTCATCAAAATTTAAAGCCAACGATTCATCGAATATCCATAATATCTTCATCCCATTCATCTTCAATCCAAATAGAACCACCCACTTGAAAAATCGCTGACCCCAATAATCCAATAATGCATTCCCGTGCTGCAGCCATTCCGACCTATCCAGTCAACGTAAGACTCACCTGGAATCGAAGAAGAGAAATAAAAAATTGTACTAAGACATTCCCTCGAGAGCACTTGATTTTTTAATACACAACCGTTTGGAAAGCGACGTACAGCAAACAAACTTGTTGAGACAACAAAGTTGAGAACTGACTATGCACGGAGCGAGAATTTTTTTACGATGTGCTGTTCGTTTGTGAGGCTGTTTATTAGGTTAAGTGGCTTGATTAGAGATGAGTTATTACTCATGACTGGTTTAGGAAATAAACGTTGATGATCTCTCGGTTGACAATTGAATGTATCGTTTTGGATTTAAAGAATAAATATTGCAAGCGACGGTGAAATAATTAAATTAATACATTTATGGAATAAAATTACTGAATGACATCATATAGATTTCAACAATATCAGAATATTGTAATTAGTATCAAAGTGTTCTCTATAATTACCTTCCAGTCGATATAAACGTGTTCAGACAATACAGCGTGTATTTTGAAAGGGCTCCCTTGGCTTAAACATACATACATTTCAAAGATGTTCATTGATAATGAAAAAAAATAGAAAAAGAAAAGAAATCTAAAATACATTTGAACGCGACATCATCTCGAAGCATGATTATCAATGATAATAGTGCCTGAGGGGGGTACGTGTGTTATTGCGTAGGACATGTTCGGCTACGCGTTGCGTCATCCGAAGCTACCAGCACGCAATGGCATTGCGAACGAGGCCGGTTTAACGCCACTGACGTTGGCCTGTCAGCTGGGCCGCGCCGAAGTCTTCCGTGAGATGCTGGAACTGTCGGCGAGGGAATTTTGGCGCTACAGCAACATCACTTGCTCGGCCTATCCACTCAACGCGCTCGACACTCTGCTGCCTGACGGTCGTACCAGTACGTATTACCAACGCACCAAGACGACGATGACGATGATGCTTGACCCCAGGCCCTCGCGCTTGATTGATTTCCCGGCGGCTGCCCCTCGGCGTTTCTCGATGGATGCGCACGCACGCCGACCACCGATTGAGATTAGACGCGAGCTGCGACGCGACGCGCACATCGAGCGCGAGTATTTTCTTTTCCTCCGTTCGTAGCGAGCGAAGCGGCTCGCGATCCTTCTCTCGCAGGTAATTCGATTTTGTCGAGTCGAGACTACTGCGGCCCGAGTCGGCGAGGCCTGGAAGCCAGGCGCGCAACGCCGAGCCGCACAATGGGTCGAGCGCCGGGACACACACAGGCGAACGTTGCCAATTTCTTGGCGTTCATCGCGCAGCGAAGCCGTAATTACGGAGGCTATTTTACGAACTTTGCGGAGGAATTAGCCGCTGTCTGGCAGTTTCCGAAATCCATTATCCTTTGCTGCGCGCGCGCGCGCGCGCGCAGGACAGAGGATAAAACGGATCAAGAGAGAGAGAGGGAGATTGAGTAAGATGGATAGGATCGGTAAATATACGCGCGCGAGCGCCAACTTGTTAGAGAGATCATAAAAGTATTACGGAGCTTTGGGCCGCGCTCACGCTCCGAGACACAATGATGTAACTTTGGCAATTAAGAGAGTGCCGCGCGGGGTGGAAGTGCCCCGGCGAATTATTCGGGAATTATTCGCGGGTCTGCCCCCGTCCCCCGAGCGCGCACTTGTTTGGCTGCTTACGCACGCGATACCGTCGCCGAGAGAGACCACCACGCTTGGCTTTCGGCAAATCTCGAGAAGCGATCTCACGCGAGGGCGCGCCGATATTTTACGATCGACCGCGCGTTCCGAAGCGAGACCAAATTCGTTGTGCGCTCGTGCATTCCCTTCGCCCGTTGTGGCGAGCTCTCTGGCGTTTGTCAGTCGCTCGCGTCAGTTCGCGCGACGCACAACTACCGCTCGACGGGTTACCGTCGCTGCCAATTTCTCATGTTAAAACCTCTGCCCTTAAACTTTTATGTTAGATTTGCGGCTTGCCCGATGATCATCGCTTTGGCTTGCTTATTTACGTGCTCAATTTCACGTTCCAGACTGCAGTGACTTTCTTGGGATTTCGTTGAGTTTTCTTCTGAATATTTGTTGCGTTTTATCTTGTTGTTTTGCAAGAAGTAGACAACTTCTTTTTAATATAGATTAATTCTTCTTCGTTCGGTAAAATTGCGCGAAATACTTGAAAATCTAATGCTAAAAACGTCTATTTATTCGAGATGGGTAGTGTAAATATTTCAGTACGTTAAATTTATTACTCGAGCTGTCAAAAGCACTGAGAACCTTGTTGAGATCAAATTTCGTACGTTCCAACTTTACGCTTTGCATAGAAGCGAGTGAAAAATACAATTGTCTTATCTCGCGCATTGTTACTTTCACGCAATAATAACTTTTAATCACATATAGCTACTGAATGATATCGAATTTTGAATGTTCGAACATGTATGTACCGAAATTTTAAATTATATACGAGTAGATCATTCGAAGTTGAATATATCGAAATTTTTAATTATATACGAGTAGATCGTTCGAAGTTGAATATTCAGTTTATAATTGCTATTGTGATCTGCAATCCTATCAACGGATAATATTTTTAAGTTTCCATATTGTTTTAACGTTTGTGTCGTAAAACATTAGGTTCAACATAATATACCGTAACATTAGCGGAAAGGGAAAAGAGGGAAATCATACAACCTTGCGGAATATTTCGAACGATCAAGTTAAACGGCGCGAAACGCAGCCGATAGCGACGAGAATCGAGGGGCGAACGAGTAAAACAAATGAAGTGAGAAAAGAGGAAAAATTGAAGGAAAAGACGAGATAGAAGGATTTAGAACGGCAACAAGGAGTCGAAAACAGAATTAAAGGGGTAGAAGCAGACAGTAAAGTTTCTGCATCATTTCGCGCGCTGCGGGTAGCCTTTCTCTCTCTCTCTTTCTCTCTCTCTCTCTCTCTCTCTCTCTCACGGTTCGATTTTAATTAAGACTGATTGTTTGTAACTTGGAGCGGAAAAGAACTGAAAATCGATCTCGAGACTTCGAGCTATATATCTTTCTCTAGGCGACCCTCTCTCTCTCTCTCTGTCTCTCGCAAGCTGAAGATGGCAGTTTCGAAATTGAAAATTTTCTCTACCTTTCTCTCTCTCTCTCTCTCTCTCTCTCTCTCTCTCTCTCTCTCTCTTTCGCTTGTTTTATTATTCGGATGGAACCCAGGCTAATTATTCACGCGACTAACTAAGATTTTAATTGAAAAACTGCCCCTCTAGCACTCGAAAATTGTTTTTTTCATTTTCGCACGGCCGTTTTGTAAAATGAAGAAAAGTTTTTATAAAAATTGACAGGTATAAACGACCAGTTTATTGAATGAGAAAATATATTTTTGTTCGATTGCGTACAGCGTGCTTATTTTCCAAGCGATAAATATCGCTTTTTACAGTTTCTGCCTTTCGTTTGAAATTGAGAAACGAATTAAAAAATAAACGATCATGGCCGAAAGGATATTACGAATTTACTATACGCTGGAAACGCGTTCGAGATGTGTTTTTTTTTAATCATTGGGGAACGAAAGTAAAATGCTTAATCAAGTTTTGAATTAAAAATATCGGAAGGTTGCTATTTAGTCACTTTTATTCATTATTTGACCATACTCTGTCATTCAGTTCTATGATTCACTTAATAATTGTGTCTAGAAGTTATATTTGTGTATTGAAGAATCGAATCCGTCTCTCGCAAAGTGTAATGTTACAAATTATTTTTTACGAGAAAATATAAACGAAGACTTTTAAAAAATTCAGCATATTCGGAATGATGAAGTTGTTGAAAGGATACTCAAATGTATTTTATAAAAAAATAGAAACAGTGTATACACAACAAAACAAGCAATATTACGGAAAAAGAAATATCTAGTGCACAGCTCATGCAAAAAGGAATACGAGAATTCCCGGGAAAGCAATTCCTCATCTTCAGGCCTCTCTCTCTCTCTCTCTTTCGCCCCCCCCCCCTCTCGTTTCGGCTCTCTTTTCATCAGAGGAGAACGCGCTGCGGCTAAAAATCGCAAACAAGCAAACAGAGTTCGCATTTGCAATGCAAACGCCGCTCGCGTTCCCGAACCGCAAAACGCTAATCACGCCGAAAGCCACTAACGAGCCAAACGCGCGCGCGGGAAAGGGGAAAAAAGAGCGAGGAAGTCGAAGTGCAGCCCTCGCGCGCGCGAGTTACCTTGCTAATTGATCCACGCGCGAAACACCCTCCTCCGCAGGAAAGTGATTAAGCATTAACGAGCCTAATCGGCAGTGACATGCCGAGCGCCCGAGACGGATTGCGCGTACTCGGAGTTTAGCTTTCTACGACGACGAATATTGACGACGCAACTTGGGCTTCTGGCGCGTGATCTATTATCGAAGCTGCCACGCAAATGCTGATGGCTTCTCGACTTATATCCGCGTCAGAGCGTGCAAATCGAATTAATTCTCCGATTCGATCTGCATTACTTTTTTTATTGCAATCTCTAACGCTATTTGGTCATCCAAAAGTTTGGGACTGACTTCTTTCCTTGTCGTAATTAAGAGCGTGAAAGGATATTTAAAAAAAAGCTATATAATAGAAGGGATGTCTGAAAGAATTTTTTCATCGCTAAGGGAATGAAGAACATAATAGACGTAGAAGATTGACTTTAACGTGAAATAAATTAGGCGCTGAAATATTGAGTTTGCGATAGCGGACGGATCAAAGTATAATTAGACGTACGACAAAAAACTTTTCACGTCGAAATTCTTCCAAGAAAATCATCCATTTTAATAAAAAAAAAACCCAGTATCTCGCGAAAACATTCGGAAAGATAGTCCATCAAAAAATAAGCTAGTAGCTTGATGAGATTTTCTTGATGGTTCGAGGAAAAAAATTAAGGGCAACGGACTGTCGTAAAAAAAGTGTTGTCAATTCGTAAAAAGATTGATGCGGCAAAGTTGAGAGCGCTTTAATTCCCACCTAATCATGCGACCGTCGTGGTAGTAAGGAGGGGTGAAGAGAGAGAGAGAGAGAGAGAGAGAGAGAGAGAGAGAGAGAGAGAGAGAGAGAGAGAGAGAGAGAGAGAGAAGAAGGGTAATAACCGCCTAGGGGGCAATAACTATAATAGAGCTCGTAGCTCATCCGACAAATGGATCCTCTCTCTCGATTTTCCAACTTTTGCAGATTGGAACTCAGCCCTATTTATCATTCTCAACGGGACAAAGGAGGAGCACTTGGATATGCTGGACGGGGGTATCATTCAGCGACTCCTCGAGGAGAAATGGAAGACCTTCGCTCGGGTGGGTGAGGCTTCTTCCGCTACTGCTGCGTATGTAATATTTCGCGTTTGTTAAAAGCGCCTGTCTTTTGTACATAATGCGGCTTGTAAACGAAAATTACTTCTGGGAAAGAAGTAATGTTTGACGCCTAGAAAAAGGCTCTTCCTTATTTTTTTTTTTAATTACGTTGGATTTCTGTGATTTTCTTTTCGTTCTGTTTTCGAAATGTAAAACGCACTACTGCAAAGGCACATTACACTCGGCTTTTCATTAGACTTTCTTGTACGCGCGTTTCTCCTCTAAACGCAAGTTTGATGAAATTTTTACTTTTGCAAAAAACATATCATCCGTCGAGCTGTAAAACTTTCCCAGTGCTGTTTGCATTTTTAATTTTGCCAAGAGAATACACTATTCACCAAGCTCGACTGACGCTCACCCGACGCAGCACAGTTGTTTCACAATAAAATAGAGTATCATTGAACGTATTCGCCGACAGACAGCAAAAGAAACTCGCACGAACAACAGTGGTCGAACACGACACGGAGAGTTGCGCGCAGATCGTACGCGAGCACAATAAAGAACGTTTACCCTTTCGCAGAACCAGTTTCTCAAGCGGCTGTTAATCCTGGTGTTACACCTGACATGCCTGTCACTAGCCGTCTACTTTCGTCCCGAGGATGCCGAGGCTGAGTTGCTCGTGTGGCCCGACGAAGCCAGCGAGTACATTCGTATCATCGCCGAGATTGGCACTGTTGGCGGTGTCATTGGTTATATCGGCGTGCAACTTGGCGGAGAGTTACTCAACATCGGCTTCGTCTCATTCTTCAAACAGTTGGTAAGGCGCCACACACACGCACACTTTTTGATACGAGTCGCGCCTGCTTCTTTTATAAATGATGCGACTTCTTTGCTTTTGATAGGTTAGTTTATAGGTGCTTGGAATTCGGGCTTTTTCGGGGTTAGTCAACAATTCTTTTCACTTGTATTGATTTGTGGAGTATTTCAATGAGCATAACCGTAAATCTCACTGAAAGTAGTAAGTTAGCAGTTTGGTCAGACACATTATTTCATTTTTAAGAACGTGAAAATTTAGCTCTCTCTTGTATTCGATATTTTTAATCGATTCGGTTTCGAGTGTCCGTGGAACGATAGAACTCGCTAATTTGTCTAAAGCCACAAATTGCATATAAATAACGTCAGAGAAATTCAAGACATGCCATTTCGCTTTTATCTTTAAAATTGTAACTTATTGTACGTCAAAAGTTCGTCCATTTAGCACATAATCATATATTCTTCGAAATAAGTAAAGATTTCTTTTAAAAGAACTGTCCGTACGAGCAAAAGAACCGTTCGAACCAAACTGCAACTGTTTAATCAAGCGTAAACATGCCAATTCCATTTTCAGACTCACGAGCCGGCCAAATTCATATTCCTCATCAGCAATCTCTTGATCTTGGCATGCATCCCGTTCCGCATGTTGGGCGACAGGCACGCCGAGGACGCCATTCTCGTAGTAGCAGTTCCGGGCTCTTGGTTTCTCCTCATGTTTTTTGCCGGGTAAGCGCTTACAAATTGCGCGCGCCCTCCCCGTCCCGCCCCGTCGCCGTGTGTTTGGTCAATTGAATTTTCCGGATATGTTTGCCGGTAAGAGAGACAGAGAAAAGCCACACGATATCGAACGTGCTTCCAGAGAGGCTGTGAATTGGCTTTTGGTTACGATGGTTTACCGTAATTCGCGTGTCCTCGACGTTTGTTGAATCTAATGTATGCTCACGGTTTGACGATTTTCCATTTCCGGTAATTCCTTTTCGCTGGCGCTGCGAATCGTTTACTGGCGTCAACCGCTGCGTTTCATGGCCTTCGCTAAGACGAAAGTCGCATTATTTGCCTTTTTAGATGCGCTTCACGGACGCGCATAGCGATATCCGACGTCCTCGCGATACATCCAATTTTCATTTCCGAATCCATTGGAAATTGTGTCGTCAGCTTGGCGTCAGCTCAGATATCACATTTCGTTAGTAAGAAGAATATCTGCTTTCCATTTCCCGTTCGTTAAAGAGCGCGTCTCACGTAGCATTGGCGTAAAACTCTCCTCCCTGCTCAAACATTTCTCAGATTCAATCCGAATAATTGAAGTTGTAAATCCACCGCGGGCATGAAAACCACCATCGCGAGCAGTAGCGTGCCGCTTGGGAATTCATCGCACACACGCGCACCAGGCCACCACGCGAGAAAGAGGAAAGAAGCAAGCTCTCTCTCTGCTCTTTGCGAGAGTGAAAAAAGGGGGTTGGAGCTGCAATCCGAAAAAGGAGAGCGGTTCTTACTTAAGAAACCAGCGACGGCAGGAGATCTTGAAAGGCGAGCATTCACCCGAGCTCTCACGCGCAATCGGACTTATAACGTCGCGGACTCAAATCCGGATTTCGCCAGCGGAAATCCCAGGCTCGCGCGCGTGCCTCTGCCAACTCCTTCCGGCCAGAGCAAAGCCCCCGTCCGCGGAGAAGCCGACAAGTTTGCCGGTATGCAAAAACGCGCGCCGCGCGGTGAACCAGCTCCCGTGCGCCGCGCTCGCAATACGTTTTTCGATCGCGAGTTTTGACGGCTGCGGGCTTCGCGCTTTGACCTACATGTACATTTGGCCAACCGACCGCGAAAAAGGAAGGGTGGAGGTTTGGCCGAGGGGCCTTTTTTTCTTTTTTCGAGGCAGAACCTGCTGTTTTTGTTTATCCGATTCGGCGCAACGAAGGCAATCCCTGCCAGGTTATTAAACACGTATTCAAGCGTGAACCTTTGCATTAACGTATATTTCAAGCGGTAAGTGTTATTGTTCGCTGAATCGTTGCTGCGTGGTAAATGAGAGGAACACTTAATAACGTGCGCCGTCGAGCTCTCTTTCGAGAATTGCTCGAGAAAAGCAGTCTGCGGTTGCCGCGGGGTCATTAACATTTTGCCATGGAAAAAACAACGCTGATGTCGAGTGCACGCATCTAGTTACAGAGTAAACGTTGCTACCGCAGATAGGCAAGCTATTCCGTATTGCAGCATCTTGAAAAGAAAAATATGCAGGTGACTTTTGATAAAAACGTTCTATTAAACGCAACTACTCCGTTTGGCGAGCTGTCAATACACGGTACAAGAGCCAGTAGCTCGTCCCGCGGATCCCCTTTCATCATTTGTACGACGGGTGATGCTAATCAGTAGATCAATAATATTCTTACTGATAATTCTTTTAGCCGTCATTTGTCGATACTACTTGTCATCCAAGCGTCGAATACTGTCAAGCTTGAATTACTAACTTTTTGATCTCGTGAGTATGTAACGTAAAAGTGAACCAGCGATAAAATGAGTATCACTATATATATTTTAAGTATTTTCGCAGATTGTTTAGGACAAATAAGATCTAGGATGCAGAATTTTATTAATTAGGATCAATTTTTTGGAAAAAACAAACGATCAAAGACAATATTGAGGTTTACAAGAACGAGTTCAGTTCTAAAACTGATTATATTTCCTGACAGTACTATGAACCAATTTAAACTACATGTCTTCTCCAGTAAACTGACCATTCTAAAACATCATACTATGCTTTTATCATGAGAAATGTGTACGGAGAAACCAAACGACTATAAGGCGATTCTTATAGTTGCCCTTCGTTGTGTGCCTTAACAATTTTTCTCAGGAATTTATAAGCTTATCGATTGATAATGACGATAGACACAGAAAAAGCAGGACAATTATTATCAACAGAGAACAATAAAATTTGAAAATTTACTTGGCAATTTCAAATATAGCAGAGGTGGGTACGAGGTGCATTGCGAAAGTCCAATTGTAAGTAATGACGGCAATCATGGTGACGGCATCAACCAACAGCACATGGCACAGCATGTAATTAAAACGACAACTAGATAATCAGCCTAAAATGACAGCCGTTTTTCAAGTTGATCTCCGCCCTCAAAATACTCTAAGTACTTACTTGCCATGGGTACGCTGTCGGCGATTCCACAAATTACAAGTGCAGCCACTGCGCAAACAGGCAGATGATAATTCGCAAGTTCTGCGACGGTGGATGAAACAAACATTCGTTGTTATTCTCAGGTGTATAGCGAATGGCGAATCGTAAACCGTAAAGTTGGAGAAATCACGTAGTATTTTCGTTTCTTTGCTGCTCGTCACGACGTCAAATTGACTTTATATTAACTCGAAAATAATCTTGTTTTTGCAGAATTCGAGTAATCGAATACGTTGGGAAACCGAGTAAACATATCTCTTCTCAAGATATCGATGCTGTTACTAATTTCGCAATGGAAAGTAATATCATCAGAATAACGTTACAATTTTCCAGTAGTACAATTTTCCAGAGTTTTTTTCTCTTGCGAATAGTAGTATGTTTTCCTACCATTGCCAATGAGCACACGAGCAATATTATTAAGCAACGATCGCGCAGGACGTAGTTCAAATGTTTATTTTGTCAGAACCAATGAACGGATAAACTTTCGAACTCTGTTACCATTTTTCAAAACAAATGCGTGAGAAAAAAAATCTAGCTAACAAGCTCTTGCAACTCAAACTCGGAACAATATTTTTACTAAAGTCTGGTGAAAGCGAATCAAGGTTCGAGATATCGCGTTCGACTGAGACGAAATTACATATTGTGTACTTGTAGACCATTACGTAGTTTAAAAAAATATTAATAGCGATAGATGCATAGTGTAAATAATAAAACGCTTTTGTTCATGTAGGGTGTAGCTCAGATAAGCATCACGGTAACCAAGTATTCGGTGCACGAAGTCAAGGCGTTTTTGAGAAAGTTTTTCGTAGACCACAGATAATTTCAGGGGTGTCGATATATTGATTTAAAGCACAATTGTGCTTCGATTCACGCGGGTGCCAATGAAACTAAATAGGGCAATGAATTGTTCGTGCACAGTGAACTTGGCCATAAACTAGAAAAGTCTGCTTGTCTGTTTAATAAGAGATTTACAGATGTCGAATCAAAGTGAAAGTTCTTGCCTGCCCCGGAATGATAAAATACTTTATTTCGTCGGAAAGCGTATAAAAAAGCGATCGAAAAGGCGTTATACCCTCGGAAATAAAACTACACGGCTAGAGTAATACGCGTTTGGCCGAAACTTGATACAGCACAAAGAAAACTCGGTTAGATATGCACGAGGTGTCACGCAACTTTGCTCCCGCCGGTCCGCCTGCCACAAAAGGAAGAAGAAAAAATAATCACACACAGTCGTACGTAGAAAAACAAATCCTCAGGCGGCAACCGCGTATGACACGTAGCGGTATCCCGTGCAGGGAGTGATTTATGCAAATTGTCCACGCGCGCGCACGGGCGTCGTCACTCCCAAATTACCGGCCATTCATAAAGCACTTTCGCGCACCCGTAATTTTCCAAGCGAGAGGGAAAATCCAGAGTCTTGCGGGCGCTGTACGGCGGATGAGAGTAGCATCGCCGCGGCTGCGCGCAAAAACTGGAGCCGGCTTTTCGCAAATTGGCCGACTCGCGGCTGCACGCGATGAAAAATAAATTGTTCGGGCGCGTTTCCCTCGCTGTCGCGGGATCATGCGCGCGGGGCCCTGACGCGCGGGAGCGCCGCGCTGCACTCCACTCGCGGCAACTTTTCGCGGTCAGAAGACGCAAAGTTGGCTTCCCGGTCGTTTCGCCGCGGCCGTGGCTTTTGCGTCTGCGACGGAAAAGAATGATTTTTGCGCCGAGGGAGGCGTCTCTTGATTCCGATTTATCGTAATAATGATGCACGTCGACGGCGGTCGCGACGACGCAACCTCAATTCCAGTTGAAAATAACGCCGAAACACAAGGCAAAATGGCTCAGCCTCGACTTACTCGCTGTCAAACACCACTGAATTTTGAATGAAGTTCGCTGCGCGCGCGGAAGTACTTTGCGGAGTGAAAGTTGTCGCTCCGCGCCCGTCGAGTTATTCATCACAATACGTCAGCAGTGCATTTCCAGAAAACGAGCTGGTTATGAAAATTCAAAATAAGCGTCACTGTCGCGGAACGAAAGCGAGTACTATGCGTCCGATTGAAACGGGACGAGCCCAAAGCAAAGTCGCGTCGCTCGAGCAAAACAGCGGCGTAGGCTTTTGCAGGCATTAAATATGCAGGCGTGCGTATCGCGGAGAGAGAACAGACATATATCCCAGACGTAAAATGCGGAGATCAAAACTGGGATTATCCGGGAGTGCTGGACGATAAAATTACGCGAAGCGCGCGCGCGGCAGCAACAGCTTTCCACCGCTCATTTGCGGAATAGCCTCTTTCGCGATGCTAATGCCTCTGGAAAATTTCCTAGGAAATTCGGACGAGTTCCATCTTGTCGCACGAGGAGTCGCGCGCGTCACGTGGAGTGTCTTAACCCACATTGATGTCAGGGCTTTTAACTTATTTCCTGTTCTTAACTTGAAATTTTTTTTTTTTTACGTTGGGTGAACCGAAATGTCGGCTTCATTCGATTGCTTAGCGCTTTGTTCTTAGAAGTCTGAGAATCGTTTCGAGAATAAAATTCTTTATAGAGAGTACTTAGTAAATTCAATGAGATTTTTCATTATGACGCAGGAAATGGCAGGAAAAAAGTGAAATGCATTCTCATTATGAGAGAAATGGACGGTAACTCGATTGACCGGCTTCTCGCGTTGGCTAAAAGCGGAAAATCCTAATAATGAATAGCAGTAGCAGAGGCACGAATATTTGTCCTCCGCCCCCCGTTTTTTTCCTTCGCTGGAAAATAGAGCGAAAAGCCAATTAAGCGAGTGGCGATATGAATTTTGCGAGGGAGCGACTAGGCAACAATACGATTTGCAAGCTTTAAAAGCTGCGCCGGCCTCGGGCGTCGCGGCAAGATGAAAATAAAAAAAAAAAGAATTTTTTTTTCAGCAGCTTTGCACGCGTAAATTTCAATTTGCCAACGCACGTATGTATATTCATGATGCGTGCGTGCGTGCGCGGCCAACTGAAAAGTCGAAATACGGCGGGGCCAAAGTGGTGACGTGCGACGCCTCATCCGCGCGCGCGTCTGCCTTTTATGGTGCGTCACGAATCGTAACTGTAAATAATTCCACGTGGATGATGGTGATTTCCCACCATGAATTACGAGCTTTTAAAATTCTCTCGGCTTTCAAGGAAATTTGAATAAGTTCGTTAAAAAAATAGGGGGCCATAAACCTACGAAAGATGCCGTGGATAGCTTAATTTTAATAAAAGCTCGCGGTTGGTCATTTAATTAGTATTCATGAGTTTGTGCTACTTTTCTCGTGAGTGGACTGCGCTGGGGAAAAAAAATAATAGAAAGAAGTGACCATCACGAGATTAATTCTGAAGAGATACGCGTAGATTTTTTTCATTTTGCTGGGAGTCTGCGTTAATTAAAGCTTTGTTTGTGCTGGAAAAAATCTCCTCGATGGTATTTGTTTGACGGCATTCAAGGTTATTCACTGAAAAATGAACGTTTGATTATGTCTTTTAAAGGGGATGCTTTGTCGTGACAATGAACCTCTGTTAGTAGAGAAACTTAATGGATTCTTTCACTATGAATTTTTTTTATCTACAGCCAACTGTGCCCGCGTTAAAAAATTACCGATGCCATAATTTTTCGAAGTCGTAGGACTTGCTGTAAAATTGCAATTTGCAAATGATTGAATGCTATGTCCCAAGAAAAACAAATTGTCCAGTGAACGACCAAGAAACTGTCGTAAACTTTGGGAGCTAAGGGGATCCCGCGATAATGCATTACAATCACCGCAGGCGAAATAAAAAGAATACTAATGAAACTAGCGCAAGCTCGAACGCGAAATTCCATTAGAACGAGGGCACGAGGGCTAAAGTGTAAAATAACTGCGGTGGTGCAGCAAAAGAAAGTTAATCTTGCGCAAAGAGTCGATAAATTGCCCAACAACGTACTTGTGCACGCGCGCTTTTATATATATATATATGTGTGTGTGTGTGTGTGTGTGTGTGTGTGTGTGTGTGTGTGTGTGTGTGTGTGTGTGTGTGTGTGTCAGCGAGGGCAGAGGTCGTTATCGAGCGGCGGTGCTTTTCGGCAGGCGACGCCCAAGACTCCCGAGTATAGAGCTTTAATGGCGTCAAAATAAAGCAGCAGCAGCAGCAGCAGCAGCAGCAGCAACCAAGACGAGAGCTAAAGAGCGCCGTGCGCAAATTTTTTTTTTTTTTCCATGTCGACGGCGACGACGTTGTCGAGAAGCATTATGCGCAGGGTATACACCGAGTGCTTTTTTTTTCTTTCACGCTCGAGGGTCTTTTCCGCGGAAGAATATCTGAGTTTTACACGACGTTAATGTTTCTTTTTTCTCCTCATTCAAGTCTGCGCTAAAGACGTTGCACTTGGCGAATAATTTGTCAAAGTCCAATAGAAGAAATTTGACGAGTTAGTACGGCAAAAACAATTTTTCGCAGACGATACTTGCAGTTGTCAATAGACATTTTCGCGCGCGCGCGGGAGATTATGCAGGCTATCGATAGATGTCTTATGCATATAAAAAGTCGATCGATCGGATCCCTCTGTTATGCAATCCTCCAACCGAACTCAAAACTTACTGGCACGCGCACAAGCCATAAAAAGAACTTCGCGTGATGTATTGCGACCTTTCAGTTCTCAACGAAGCAAAAACATCGCATATACCAGTCGCATCTGCTTATTCATCCCAACGCACAGTACGCAAACAAACGAAAAATCCACGCGCAAAAACGTGTAGACGTATATTCGCCAATATATGCGTATGCGATCGCCCCGGAACTTCTCTGTTGTTCTTTAGTTTGCGCGCGCGCGCGCGCGCGAGTGTGTGTATTGGAAATCCACGTGAGTTATGCACTATGACGCTGGATATTTTTGCTTTTTTTTCCGTTCTCCACTACGAAGAAAAAAAACGCTGGTTGGATATTGTCGAGAAAGAGAGAAAGAGAAGCAGCTTTGGCCGGCTGCTGGCGATGGTCCTTGGCGAAATATTACCGAACCCTCCCTCCCCCTTCCCGCGCGCAATTTCGAAACATAACTTATCGTTTAAAACGCGTTATAATTTTTTTTTGCGCGCGCTGACTGGTTATTTATCGGCTGAGTGGACTTTTTTGCTACCGTAGCGCGGCGATAAGGCTTTTCTTTTATTTTTTGTTAGCATTTTCCTTCGACGTCGATGGAAACGAAAAGTTTGATGATAAACAAAACGATTATTGTTATTGCAGCACTTTGTCCTGGACACAAATGCAACGCGTAAAAACTTTTCGGAAAATAAATAAACGAAGGAAAAAATAAACAAGTCCGAGGGAGCACTCAACAGTGATTTATTTCTACCGAGAGTCGCACCATAATGCCTCGATAAATGCCTCTACGAGTAGGGTGTATCGCGTAATTGCGATAATTCTTGTTTATCGAAGCATGCGCGTGGCGTTAGAGATGCCAGATAAGAGAAGAAGCCCCGTCTATAAGGGAACGTTGAAACTGTTCGCAGGGCAATACGTCTGACTGGTCCTTTCGTCACGATGGTCTACAGCATGATAATGGGCGACATGCTGACATTCGGCATCATCTACACCATCGTCTTGACCGGCTTCTCGCAGTCGTTTTACTTTCTCTACAAGGGCTACCCCAAAGTCAACCAGACTCTCTATCACTCCTACCATTCCACCTGGATGGCCTTGTTTCAGATAACTCTTGGCGATTACAGCGTAAGACTTTTACCCTCTCGAAGGTTTGTTTTGCGTGCCTCTTCCCGTCGTTCGAAGACGAGTCGCTTCTCCATTGCCCGGCGTCCTCCCTCTTTTGCGAATTCCCTTTACATGAACTCGCTCCCGCGCGTAAACTTTCGAAATAATAACAAAAAGGTGGCAGCGAGAACGAAAATTTCCACGGATATAGGCACGTACGGCGCGCGCGTTGCATGGTAAAAGCACGTTTACAATCTTGCGCCCGAGGCCGGCCCTTCTTTTTACGAGCGTACGTGCATCGCGCGCTCGCGGCCACCGTCGTCCGTGCGCCATCCCTCTGTGTGTTTTCGTCAATGAATTATACGTGGCGCTCGGCCGCGTGCGAGTGCTGCAAATAATTGGCGGCCCGCGTGATCCTCGACAATATGGCGGCGGTGGCTTGGCGTTCTCCGGCGCGGCAAAGACGCGCGCCCGCCGGCCCGGAATCGACACGCGGCGTATCAATTATATCGACGCGCGCTCGGCGCCCGGCCCGCGTATTCCACGCTCGACCTGGCGCGCGTATCCACGGTGTCGTTCGTCCCCGCCACCGCGCGTTCATTAGTTTGTTTACGGTGTGCGACGTCGATTAATAGCTCGGCGCTGCCGTTGCCTGGCTTCTGCCTTCGGCGCCTTCGCGCGCCTAAGACTTTCATTACGGATACCAACGAACGATCGGAGAATGCCACTGTACGCTTCTAATAATGCAGTCGAATGGGATTGGATTTACTTTGGGCGGATAACGCGGCCAGAGAAAGATTGATTAAAATCTCGAGTAATCGAGGTCAAACCTAGATTTGTACTAGTATTGATATCTCAAATTCCTACATCTTCGAGTAAAACGCGGAGTAAAGAAGCAAGAGAACAAATATGTACGTAGGTTCGGTCTTTGCTTTCTTTCTTTTTTTTCTCTCGCCTGCCTGCAGTCTTCTTCACCGAACAATCGTTCCTTTTTCGCATTTATGTTTCGTCAATCAAAACCGATGCGAATCCGAACGATTACAATAGCATTATTCAGCGAGGGCTTCGTCGGAATTATTTACGAGCTATGAAGATTTTAACCGAAGCGAGATCGAGTCTGGCGAAATGCAAGCTATTCGCGTCATTTCTACCTTCATTCGATTACGAAACATTGAACATTGGCGGATTCTTTGAATCTTGTTAGAGGCGCAAATCACTGTATATCGTCGAGCAATATTGGGCGATGAAAGTTAATGAGATTGTGGACAATTTGAACGATCCAAGTGTGTGAGAGAAGGTGTGCACTGGCGTGCATCGGAAATCGGGCGCAGCTTTGTCGCGAACGCGTTCGAAAGTTGGCCGAGTTAATTGGCTCATTTGTAGCCCGATATGCACTCGTATTCTATTAAAAAGTCCGCGAAACTCATCGGGCATCATAAATACAGCCCTCCCTCTCCCCCCCACCTTCCTTGACTTTAACGTTAATTTCAAGAGTTTCCGCAACTTTCCGCGAAACTATTTTCGAAGCGAAATCGGAATGGCCGAAGTCAATGTTTTTTGTGCCGACGTATTTATTCGAGCCTCGCTCATTAAATCTGTCTTTTCATGCATATTTTCGTCGGGTCGATCGAATACGAAAATCATCAAGTTTCAGCCCATGCATATATACCGCCGACAGTCGCATTGTAAATTTACGAAAATAGCCAAAAAATCTTTGACGTATTTGGGTGATCGTTGTCCAGCCTTCTCGCGTACGCGCGCGCGTCTGCGTGCGTCTGCGCGCGTTATTTATCAGTGTTTGCTGACCGTGAAATTTGTCGCTTAACCATTTTTTGATAATTTATTGTTCGGGCACCGATAGAAGTATAATAGATAGTCCAGGATGTAGCCGATAAAAGTCGTGTATCAAATTTCGAATGGACTGGTGAAATTTTCCCTTTCTACGTTTTTTATTATTATCGAGCGATTGCAATCTATATTAATGAAAAATGTCACGTTTATTTTCCAGTACGCAGACCTGGCTAAGACAAGCTATCCGAATTTGAGCAAGACAGTGTTTGCCATTTTCATGGTACTTGTGCCAATCTTATTGCTCAACATGCTGATAGCTATGATGGGCAACACGTACGCGCACGTGATCGAGCAAAGCGAGAAGGAATGGGTGAAACAGGTGATACACGTTTATACACGACGACATGGATCTCGCAAAAATTGTTGTGTTGGAAAGGATGGTTTTCTTTATACAAAACGTGCGCGGGATTTTCAAAAATCGCTTTACCTCTTACCAATGAGAAAAGGCTTGAATTTTTGTTATTTGTTTATTTCAGTTGATACTCGCAAAAACTATTTCTAATTTAGAAGCACTTATACGATCTAGATTAAACACATATATCTGTTCAACCTAGACCGTAATAGTATTCAAGCGACTAACTTATGATTAACGAAGATCGTAGACTCGATATCATGCACTCTTTTAATCGGCTATTTTCGCTGCTCGCTCTCTAATAATTCAAGCCGAATCCAGCTTTATATAATCAATTGTACATTCTTTGTCCGATGGATTTCAAGAGAATCTAAACTTTCCGTCCGCTTCGGCAATCTTTCAAATGACAACCTGATTTATAATCGTTTGAAATGAAGTAACCAAGGTGAAGAAAATACAATCTCCTTTCTTATGTTCGCGCGAGCTCAGTGGGCGAAAATAGTGGTGTCGCTGGAGCGCGCAGTGTCGTCGAAGGACGCGCACAAGTATCTACAGGAGTACAGCATAAAGCTTGGCCCTGGGGACGACCCGAACGATCCGGCGAGCGAGCAGCGAGGCGTCATGGTCATTAAGAGCAAATCGAAGACCCGTGCGAGGCAGCGCAAGGGGGCCGTCGCTAATTGGAAGGTGCGCCTCGACCGCTTGCTCTCCGTCTCGCTCCTTTTTCCACCTCTTACCAGCGGTTTCCGCCTCCTTGCCGCAGTCGCTTTATTTTATTATATTTTATTTTTTGATCGAGACGCGCGCCCTTCCCAAGTCGAGGACGCGCCTCGTCCGTTCGGACCGATAACGAGGAGCGTCGGGAGAAGTCGCGCGCGAGAATGCTCTCGCCGAGTGTTATCGGACGCGCGATTAAAGCCTTTGACCCCGCCAACCAGTCGTCCTCTCTCGCGCACAATCGTTTATTTCGCCCCTTGGCTATCGTCTCTCTTCCCCGCCGGGAGGCAGCACCGCAACTCATGAATATTAATCGGCTTGGTTTCGCGCGCTCTGTTGCGCGAAAAATTCTCCTCCTCTCTGATTTGCATAGAGAGTCGGCAAGGTAACTATCAAAGAGCTGGAAAAGCGCGGCATGACTGGCGAGGACCTGCGGCGCATCATGTGGGGACGCGCGTCCTTCTCGACACCGGTCAGAGCCAGGTAAAAGCAACACGAAAACACACGCACCACCTCGCCTCTTTTTATCTCGCGCCACGGTGCCATTTGCATTTCCCTCTTGCTCGAGGCAAAAGCAAAAAGAAAAAAACTTAATTATCGGCGCAGAGCGAAATTCGTTAAAACGCGCCGGATGTAAAGTATTGGAATTTTCGGACGTTTTTTTATCTCGCTCTCTTTTCTTTGTCGCTTTTGCCGTCCGATGGGAAACGTCTTCGATGGATTTACAAAAGTGCTAATTACGTTTTTATTTCATTCGGAAATTGTTGAGCAGATCAATTTAAATTAATTTTCATCCGATCCCGCGTGTTTTTTTCACTCGGACCTGTTACATTTTTAAATTGAATCTCCCGTTCGACAGTAATACTTCAGATCGCATGACAAAGAGGCGAGCACGTATTTCGTTCAATGTTCCACCAACAACGCAGTCGATCAATAAAACGACCCTCATTATTTCCCATTGCCGCGCAACAACAAAGTCCAACCCTGGGGCAATCAGTGCCAATGGTGTCAGGCGGCGCTTTCGGGGAAGCTTTGACCGCCGCCCTCGACGTCATGACCTTTGCCGCGGATACGACCGAGCAACAGCAGCAGCAGCAGCAGCAGCCAACAGTAGCCAATGGCGGACCGCCCGTTCAATCTCAACCCCAACAGCCGCTTAAGACTACAGCTGCTACGACAACGACGACAACACCGAGTACAGCCGTCACAACTGCCACGGTGGTTAAATCCAAAACTTCATTGGACCAAAAAGCCTCGGCCAAGACTGCAATTACGCCGCCTGTTAAGAAGAGTGCGACTGGTGAGGCTTGATATTGCTTTAATTATTGAAGGAGAAGTGAGTGACGTTTCTGCGGGAACATCGTAGGCCGAGAAACTATATCAAGTAGTAGTGTATGCGAATAGTCAGACAGGAACGAGTAGACTACTTTACGTAAAGATATTCTTGAGCTTTTAAAATATGACAGCCAATCTCATGAGAACTGGATCAAGCCAATCTGGAATAACATTTCTTTCCTTGTGAAATAAAATCAACGATTAAATATTTATCAACTTTCTCGCTCACTGCGCGAGAAATATCCGGTTGATATGCATTAATTTGTCAGCGCACTCTGCGACCTTTCGAGACATTAAAACATCGCCATCAAATTCTCCAATTTCGTCGAACTTTACGACGTGTACTTTTAAAAAGCATTCGCTCAAAATACACAGTTAGCCAGTGTATCCGCGTGCTCACGAACTCAAAGTTTCGTTTTTTACGACGCGCTATAACCAAAATTCAACCAGAACTCTGCGCCGGCCATTGGAAAAACGCGATGGTGGCGGTGGCGGCGTCTCCTCTCAACCGAAAATAACAGAGCGCTAAATTCACCAATTATAAATACAACACGAGTCGCGCCAATATTTTTTGCTCACGCGACTTTGGAGCTTTTCTACAATACAACGGAATTATCCGCTCGGTCGCGCGCTCATTGCCGTCGACAAATTTCCGCGCCCGCGCTAATGTATTTATTTTTCGCTTAAAGATTGTCTCGAGAGGCGATAGGGGCCTTCGCCGAACATTTGCTCGGCGGATAATTAAGCTTTCACGAAGATTTTTATTTCGACACTCGTTCTCTTTGTCCGCCATCTCGGTGGAGAATGAATTCGTTAGGGAGTTTTCCAGCAAAAGAGCTATTTACGAATTATCACTCGCATGACGCGATTTGCAAAAAAAAGATTTTTTTTCTTTTCGACGAGGAAAGAAAGAAGACATGCAGGCGTTCTAAAATTGAATAAAGACACATTGAATTTTTCGTTGGTTCGCGAAATATGATTTAATTTGGTCGTTAGGACGACCTTGTTGCATATTTAGTATCTGGCTTCTAAATATTAATCATCGGCCGCGCGCGATGGAAGGTATAATAAAGCTCTGAAATATCTGGAACGGTGTTAAGTTAATGAGGCATTATTAGACTTCCTTCACACAATAGCGCTGCGTGCCTTCGTTTGGCTTCCTATGTAAGAGGATATTTTTTTTTCTTTTCGTCCCGTTGGAAAAATGCAAAACTAAAGTTTTCGAAGTAATTTCAGCCCAAGCTCCGTTAAATTACAAGGTAATCATTTGTCTTCTCCGCAAAGTTTCTTTACATGTATCTTAGATCAGCCCTTGGTTTTTCTCTTTTGATGTAAAAAAAGTTCAAGTTCCCATTCCAATGACTTATCAAACTTCGTTAATACTACTAAACTTCCACGCAGAAATTACGCTACATTTTCAAGTTGACAAACGTACTCTCGAAAGAAGCGAAGGCTCTCAGGAGGAATCGCCCCAAAGGCAGTACGATCGGAATAAAGAAACCAAGTCACACCCTTTCAGTTTCAGCAATCGTGCCAAGTACGAGCCAAGTAGACGCAGCGACGGAGGGCCAGCATCCGAGCAGCCAAGATCCACTGCTGGACTTGATGATCGCGTCGACGGAGAGAACGGATGCGGACGAAGAGACGCTACAGCGCTTGGCCCGTTCGGCGCGGATAGCCGGCGAAAGCGCCGTCGCGGCGGCCGTCAAGTCCGATATCGATCTTCTGGAGAGACTTGCCTTGGGTGGCCTCGGCCTCGCCAACGCTCAACCCGAACTACAACCTATCGCGCCGCAGCCCAAACGAAAGCAGTATCTCGTCGAATCCAGTGACAATGACATTTGCGCAAGTACGCGTGAGATGATTGATTTTTTTTCCTGCGACGATTTGTTTTATTTCATTTCTTTTTCTGGGCCATTCTCGATCGAGCAGATTCTGGATTTCCATTTATTTTTATGGTTGGTGGGATATGGAATATACTTAGAAAAACAACTATTTTTTAGGAAGGATACATTTTTTATCTTTTATTTGTTGTTCTATTGCTTTGTACGTGGAAGCCAAACCTCATATCAGATTGCTTAGGTTCAATTGAAATTAATTCACACTGTATTAATCATTAAATATCTATTTTTGGGGAATACAATTTATACTTGATGATACGTGCACGACGTCTTCAGTAAACATGAAGCAATGGTGCTGCTTTCAATAATTGTGAATTAAGTTTCATTGACACCGAATAGTGGGATTCGCAATCTTATAAAAGAATCCATGTTTTCGTGTGTACTTATATTTTACGAATGCCACTATTTCAATTTTATGAATGTTTCTGTTTAAATAAGTCATCATAATTTTGAAACTGAATGTGAAATCTAAACGGCAATCTTACCAAAACACTGATCGTATGAATAACTTCACGATATTTACCAAGTTTTCATCTAAAAATAATGAAACAATGGCCGTTTCACTAACGCTTGTCATCTTTCAAGACATCGATATTTTTCATTAAAAAATCCTTACGCGAAAACTCGGATACGCCATTCTGCCACTCAGCAATATGTTTTTTCGATCTTCTTCTTCTTCTTCTTCCTCAGTCGAAGTACGCGAGCGGGTATTTCAATTCATGCATTCGAAATAGCCAGCAGATTTCCAACGGCACAGGATGTATGGAATTTCGCTTATACATGTGTTTCCAAGTGTACTCGCGCTTTCTCTCCTCCCGCGTATGTGTGCCCATCAATGTTCTCAAACTGCTCAAGATACCTCTCGCGAGCAAACTTCTAGCACTGAGCAGAGTTGGCTTTTCTCTGTACTCGAAGCCAGTCAAATATTTCGCGGGGAAATCTGTCGATTTATTACCTTCTCCTTTTTGCTTCGTTCGAGACTTGAAACGCCTATTGGTCGAAAAATTTTCTTTTTGAACCGATGTATTTTCCTTTTACATTTACAGAGATCACTTTTTTAACATAGTAGTATCTGAACATGTTGTTTTTACTAAGAAAAATTAATTAGATTTTTTTATTCCGCAAGTGTTACTAGTAAACGAGTCTTTTATCTTCACAAAACTAATTCTCCCGGCATTTGTTTGCTATATCCTTTAGTTAAATTATAGAAGAATGCATTAGTTTGGGATCGTTATTTGTAGATAACTAATCATACGATTAAATAATTTCCTTTCAAATATAACGCTGAGCTGCGTATTTACTTGGACGTGCCGCGACGATTAAGTTCGAAAAAGTAATATTCAAATTTTCCTTAACAAAATCGGAAAAATAAATCAGAAAAAAATGTTTAAAAAAATAAATAAAAACTTACGAACGATTTCTGCGGTGGCTCGTATTGTAGATAGAGCATCGAACTTCTATGCGGAAGGTATTTCCACTGTGTACCTCTGACTTCTTTCTTCCAAAAAGAGTAGGTTTCGAAATCAACACAGTAGTTCGAATTCCACTGGCCAATAAACTGTAGGTCCAGTATCTGAAGGCGAACCTTCGTTTACTTTCGTCACAATTGTAGAAGCTAAAAAGGCATGGATAAACTTCCCTACCACACATCGGGGTCAACGCAGCGATGGTGGGCGAGTCCCCGTCTGTCTCCAGACCAATGTGCTGATACGCAACCAATAACTAATTACCCTTTCCTTTCAAATATTACGCTCAAAGACGGATGCACTTTGGCGGGAGCCTTCATTCCTCATAAGCTCTTTAGATATACAATTAGTAGGCTGCAAAATGTTATTTTTTTTTTGCATTCAATTTTGTGACATGATTTTATAGCTTTCATCATTTCATCTTTTTTTTTATTTCGTAATGGTGAAAAATGTAATGATTATCATGATGTTATATCCAGCTGGCTGGATGTATTTTTTTAACGAAAAAACGTCACAATAAAAAAAAATATTTATTTCTGTTTTTCCAATAAGTATACTATCGATTCCGATGGTGACGTTTTTTCTTTATTTTTTTCGCAAAGAAAAATAAATATTTCTTCACTTTTTATATTGACGTACAGAAAAAATGCTGAGTTAAACCGAATTTTTTGTCGAAGATCTCTTGTGAAAGTAGCGTACATAGTTATAGAAAACCGTAGTTTTTTGAGAGTTTGAATAAAAAAGTCATTCAATAAACCATGACGTAAATTCTTATTTTTTTCTACATAGTCGAAACAACTACTATCGAAACTTGACATGATTTTTTTCCCAGTACTTGTTGTCTTTCTCCAAAAGATGATTTGGTGAAATTGAGTACTATTGAACGCCAAACTTTCCAAAAGCACTAAAGTAAAAAATACTTTCAACTTGTGTAGCATCGGAAACGCATACATTCCACTCGAGCAAATTCTCGCACAAGAAAATCGTAAGCAGCTCAATCTCTGACTATCATAAAACGCAAAGCTCACCTCTAAATCATCGCTCGTACAATAGGCCCTGCATAAAGTGCTTTCTACGCGTATATTTCAGACGAGGGCCAACTGGGTTTGGAGGCACGACTGCGTCGCATCAGGTCAGCGAACAGTCGCAGGAAGTCCGGCCAGCAGCAGCAGCGCAGCATAGACGCGAGCTCACTGTCGTCCCTCGACAACGATACTTCCGGTTACCGGCCACTGGTCAACGAGCCGGACGTACCTACGCTTCTGCCTGCGAGTACTAACCTCGAGGACAATAAGAACGGGAAGCAGCAGCCGCAGCAACGCAAGAGGCCCGGGACAACCGCGAGAAATCGGTACCCATCCCTTTCCATTTATTATACCTTCTCTTCCACCTAAAAATCAAGCTGTGCGCGTTTCACTGTCAACTCCAAGATTTTTCGTTCGTCCGACCCGTGCTATTCATCATCGTATCTCGCGTGTGTGATTTATCGTGTCGGGATGTGCGCTCGTACACTCGCCTTCGCGAAAGATCGTTTCGCAACGATCTCCCTCATTTGCAACTGATTTCTGGCAAATTTTAACGGTCTGGCGCGAAAAGGAATTCAGTTGTCTACCCGAACTCGAGTTGTACTACTAAAATTGAAATATTTTTTTTCTATTATTCGCGTCAAATTTAGCAGTACTTGTGATTTTCACGTATCAAAGTTCCCGTTGGATGTCTTCTTTCACGAAAAACACATCTAAGCACAATAACTAACATCGAGATTGTTTCTTTCTTTCATCATTCCCAATAAATTACTCACCCAATATGAAAACAGCACTAAATCGAAAAATAATCTCGCAAAGACTCGTAGTGCTGTAAAAACTTACTGTTTAACGTTCTCTTATTAACTCTTCGTTGCAGGGTAGCACCAATAGAGCAAGCTGAGCCAGCAGCAGTAGCAGCAGCAGTAGCAGCAACAGCAGCAGAGCCGGACGTAGAGACCGTCGACCCCTTGGAGCCCTGGAGCACGCGCGGCATCAAAAACATGAACGCGATACTCGCGTGGAAGGATGAAGAAGCTACGGGCAGCCCTTAGATCTTCTCCTTTTGTCTCGCCAGAGAGAAAGAGAGAGAGAGACGGGAGAGAGCTTTGCAGATAAAGATCCCCGGAAGCCGCGCTCGCTTTTATTTACTCGCAAAAAAAAATTCGAGCTCAAAGACATCTCAGTCTTTTTTTGTCGGCGTCGACGACGACAAAAGCCTACTGGCATGAGCTATATTATAAATTTCCTTTTTTTCTTCTCGTAACGTCAGATGATCTGGTTATTGTTTTGAATCTTGAATTTTCTCAGACATTGCGAGTGACAGATTCATGTTAGAAATGGTTTTTTACAAATAATTGGTTTGTTTTCCTTTCCACGCAGAGAAAATAAGAATTAACTGTGCCTGTTGTTATGTTCTCATTCAATTTAAATAGTTAGCTGATCATTATCACTAAGAATAAGCGTAAAACCTTTGATAAAATTAAAAATATTAATTGAACCTCTACTTTTTTTACGAGCAATGAGTGTAGCCCAATTATAAGCAGCATAAAAATCGCGAAACATAAAGGAATCTAAGTTTTCATAATTACAGCTGTATAAAATCCGATTATTTTCTTTGGAAACTGTAAAGCTCGATTTACCGCTCTATTCATAATGTACAGTACTTTGGGGAGAGAGAAAGAGGGAGAAAATCGTAAAACAAAAGCTGCCTTTTTGAGTGTGCAAGTGTATAAGTATCATAACTGTTCATTGTTTTACTACTCATTATAGCGTTAATCAAACCCTCCAAAGTTTTATATAGTGAGAATAAAAAAAGTTGGAGCATCAAAAAGTCAAGTATGTAAGCATTGTATCGTGTGTAATATTCATATCAAGCAGCGTGAAAGCATCTAACGAATGTCGTAAGGTCGGAAAAAGGGTACCTTATTTTTCTACATATATATGAATGGACAAAGGCGCCAGGCGAAGAGCGCGGAGTGGAGAAAAAATCTACGCGTACTTCTCTCGGAACTCACAAACAAAGAACAATAAATTTAGAAGCAGAAAATCCCACGCTAGTGCACACTTTTATAAACGCACAAACACTTTAATTTTCCGTTTTGCCTCTGTCCTTTTCAATTACTCTCGGCGTTGATTATTTATCGAGGGGTGAGAAATTGCACGCACGTGCGTTGATTTAGTAGGGCCGCGGATATTGAGCGCTGCGAACGAAAAGGGAAGAAAAAAACGAAAAACAAATGGGGCGGGGAGAGGGGGAGAAAAAGTTATTGTCCAATCGAGAGCAATCAACGCAGCCTCGCGAGCCTAGTTGTAAATAACTTGTGGTTTCGCCGGCGTATTTGAATTTAATTTTAGCCCACAAAGCTTCTCTCGCGCCGGCGCATCGGTTATGAATAATAAAACAATGTATTAAGGGCAACAGCAACAGCTGCAAGAGAGAAGATATCTAATTTGAATTTTCTTCAGTCTGTCGCGCGCCCAAGCTCGAGCTTGTTTGCCTCAATTTAAAGTTTAAACTAGTATATTGATTCTTGAGATTGTAATTGATCCGGCTTGGCTGATGAATAAGATAATTGGATTCGCGCATCTCGCTCGGAGAGATACACTTTCCCCTTTCCTTTGCTCTCTTCGCTTGATTGCTAAAGTTTCGTGCTGCCTGCTTACGGGATCTGCCAAGTCGGCCGCGATCATGAAATTTTTCTTTCGTCGAGCCTTGCCGACAAATACATTGTATACAAATCAATTGGTTGAACGAGCTTCCGTTTCATACCTTGAGATGTCTATTTAAAGCGTTCATAACTTGATCAACATCAGGCTGAGCTAGTTTCATTTTAATTCTCGTGACGTAGAGTGGATTTCAATAAATCTTTCACGTTCATGATCGCTTGTCATCGGCTGTATCTTTAGAGCAACCCAATTTGCATCGAGGGTTTTTTTTCAAACTGGCCTCAATGAGAAAACTTATAAAGTCTGGTGCCTCTTTTTGCTATCGCCTTGTAAATAAGCAACTGGATAACATAAGAATAGCCCGAGCGGCAATAAGTCGCCAACGAAGAGGAGTGAAATCTTAGAGCATGGTTCGGCGAAGGTGAGATTCAATTATAATTAGAGAGCGTGAGAGTATGTGCTCGAGTCGAAATTTAATAATAACACGTCGTATCAAAGGGACGCATAATGGATAGATATACGCGCAGCAGCGAAACAATTTATTGACTAGAGCAACAATTTTGGACTAAAGAGCAGTTAATTTCCTCTCGTGAAGTTTTAATCATTAAATTATGAAACTAAACTCCTCCTGACAAAAGCAAACGCATTTAATTTTCAACAAGTCGCAACTTACACGACCCCCGTTTCAAACGAAACAGCCACGCGCGCGCGTGTGTTAGCCTAAAAGCGCTGGATCGACTTTCAATTCCCATTGCGAAAATATTCATCAGAGAGTGAGCGAGAGAGCAGCGTCCAACATTTTTCACAATAACTCGGCGAGATATATTCATGAAAAAGCCGAGCCGCGCAGTAGAGTCTCCAAATCCACGCATACAAAGTAGGGATTTGCGCACACAGTCTCGAATGGAGAGAAAGAGAGAGAGAGAGAGAGAGAGAGAGAGAGAGAGAGAGAGAGAGAGAGAAAGAGAAAGAGAGAGACTGTCACATTAAAAAGCGTTCCAAGTGTTGCGCGCGCGAGAAATCGATTTTCGATTACGCCGGATACAAGGAGCGGGTGCTTTTGTGGCCAAGAGGAAGTTTCGTTACGAAGCAGTTGTGCTTCTCTCTCTCTCCCTCTCTCTTGGATGAAAGCGTGCATTCAAGCGAGTTAGCCTGAGAAATGGCCCGCGCGCTCGCTCGCTGCCGCGCGGCTGTAAAACAATTAGTTCCAGTTTGGTCCGCTCAACTTCTTCTTCTTCCTCTTCTTCTAAAGTTTATTGAGAACGAGCAACCGCGTTCCGTGTAATCATTGGCAACCACAGTTTTTTTTTCGTGTTTTTCAGTTTGATCATTTGATAATTTGATAATAGGAGCAGCGGAACAGATATCCGAAGTTTCGTTCGTAGACAATCTATTTGTTTCGTCTATCGTTCGCTCTCTGCAGTTGACCTTTCGCTGGATCGACGTTGCCACACGCGGCATTGCTCAAAACAAGTTGCAAATCGCCGTTGATGCAGGGGCTTGCGCGGGCATCTACAGCGCGATCCTTTAGAAGCAAACCATACCCAATTGTGCCATTGTTCTCGTATATTTATTTTTAGATCCAGATCGAGCTTGCGCTAGGGAGGCAAGCTCGAAAGCTCGCATTTGTAATTCTGAGTAATTTGGCCGCGTTCGTAATATCGAAGAGTACAGACGGCACGGCGATAAAATAAAGGGAGGCGTTGCTCGGCAGCAGCGCACGATCGTTAGCGATGCAATTCAGCGGACGACTTTTCGTCTCTCGTCGCGCGAGCGAGAAAAAAAGCTCGGACAGAGAGAAGAGCAACAATAACATTACGCGTCCTCCCTTGTGGCTCTACGAAGCCAATCGCGCGCAAACGATCCTCGGAGACGCCGCGGCGATAAAAAATAATCGCGAACCGTTAAAAAACGAGAAAAGGCATAATGCGATCGGCGATAAACGGAGGGAGGAGAGGGTCACGCGGAGGGAATCACGCGATTGTAAAAGTGCGCTCGCGCCAGACGAAGACGCGCGTATCGAAATCGCGGCGAGTGGCGAGGCGCGAAACGAGAGCGAGGGCGGCGCCACGCGGCAGTCGATGCTCCATAATTAATTTGGCGAACGCGCGTGTTGCATGATTATTTAGAGCAATATGATTGCGACGTGTATCAAAACGAAGGCCTTATTATCTTGCCATTATGTAGATTATCAGGTCGTGAGCCGATGTCGGACAATTAGTGACGGCTAATTGGACTTTCGATGTAATTTAATCTAACGGGGACCGGCGCGAGTATGCGTATACGCTTTTCAGTTGTAATGCCCAGGCTCGGCGCGCCTGCGCTCGTGCATTATCCGTCAACCGTGGGCTTTCACGGCCGCTCCACGTTTGCTCCAGATTAGCGATGGGAATCCAGTCGATCAAGTTGCACATTAATACAGGCACTTTCAGATGCGGACGAGCCATAGCTGCATCGATTCAACATGGGAAGAGGATCGGGAGCAAGTTATTTTTGATCTTCCTCGAGCGACTGCTAAAACAAGTGTCGGGGGAAAAATAGCGAATCTACATTTGTGGATAAAAATAGAGACGTCGAGGGAGGAAAGAGAGACCGGAGTGGTTCGATCCGATCCCCTCGATAATAAATAACGAATTCGATCATCGTATGCATTTTGCCGAGAATTTTAACTTTCCATCTGGGTTGGTTAAAAGTTCCGCCATGTGCGGCATTCCTATTTTCGCCTCGTCTATTTTTCCCGCGACAATTGGCATAGCCGAGAAAAACGCGGCGGACGAGCGTTGGGCCCTCGGCTGCGCGTCGATTTTCAAAACAACAGTGATTCGGCCTGTAACGCGCGTCCTAATTACCAATCCGACCGCAGGCGCCGCTGCCGACCAACAAAAGCGAATCGCCGGTAAACAAAACCTCGGGCGCTAGCGGCGTGCACGCAACGAAAACGGTCAAATAAACCGCATCTCCCAAATTACAGTCCCTTCGCCGGAGTGGAATTCGAATGCACAACGCAAAAGTCCAATAACCGAATCAGCGGCAAGGCAAGAGAGTGACACTGACAAGATGAGCTGGGGCTTGATGTTGCTTTTTTTGATCAGCGCATCGCCGAGCAAGACCTGGCGAGCTACCGGCGATGATGACACTGCTCGTTACTGCCGGATTTGCCCTGACCACACTATGTGCCGTTTTTCCGGTGGGTTCGCCTCAACGTCAATCAACGTCCTCTCTCTCTCTCTCTCTCTTTCTCTCTCTCTTGCTCTGAGCTTTCTCGCAGTCGATACGCGTAACCTCCGCCTCCGCTTCTTCGCGCGACGCGCGCGTGTCATTAACGAGCGTTGTTTCTCCGCGACGGCCTCTCATTGGTTCATTCGAAAGCTTTGTCGTGATTTTCGCGTCTCTTGCTTCGTTAGCAGAAATTTGGCGGAAAAGGGATTTACTCTTTTTCCGTTCGCTTTGACGCGCTCGCCGACCTCCCGGCATCACGATCGATAGTCAACCGGGCTTCCTTGCGTAAGACATTAAAAGTTACCATATTCGAACGCGTTTCTAAAGATCCTTCCGAGCGAATAAACAACTTTGAAAAAGATACCGATGCTGGCTCTCGTCAAAGCTCTTTGTAAATAACGAAAAAATTCTTCGATCGCGACGATACGTCTTGCGGGAAAATTCCACGATACGTTTGTATTTATACGAATATGCGTGCACTTTGAATTCTCCGGAGCTTTCTGAAGCTCAAAGCAGTTTATAATAAATAACGCACAAGTTGTTTTTGAAATACCGGCCTTCCCAAGTTGAGCGCGCAAAAATAAAGAACGCCCCGCGCGGGGTTTAATAACGCTCCGCCCATATCGCTACGAATTATTTACATTTGTCAAGCGTTTTCTCTTCGCTTCCATTACTTTTTTGCACGCGAGCGCTCGCAACTCTCGCACGGCGATCGCTAATTCCATTTTAATTTCATCCTCCACCCGCTTCCTTTCTTTTTCGCTCTCTATTCGTCATCTAATTTTTCCCTTCCTCTCGCGCAGTTTTTACCTCTTCGCGATCCTCTGCTCCTATTTTCTTTCCATCTTTCGGGCGCAACCTCCTTTCGCTTCTTGCTCGCGCGGAGTAGATTATCTTTTTTCTGTATTCGTTTCCGGGCCAATCGGTAAATGCTTTTTAAAGCGCTAACTATCCCAAAGAGAAAAATCGGCCAGAGTCGAAACAACCGCGCCCCCATTAATGTTGTATTATCGTTATCGAAGCCGTTACTTTTTCCAGGGCAATGTAAATGTTTGTTATTGCGAAAGCCAATTAGCATCGATGCGAAAGCTCCAAACTGTGAGCGGAACGATCATTGTTTTATTAAACCGCAATGAATGGTTTTCCCGGAATTGTTTCGCAATTTAATAAAAGGGTCGCTGCATCATCATTACACTTTTTCGCATTCCATAAAAGCGCGCGCAACTCGGACCAAACTTTCGAATAACTTGGCTACATAATTACGCGTTCGTACCGAGGCATCTCTCTCTCTCTCTCTCTCTCTCTCTCTCTCTCTCTCTCTCTCTCTCTCTCTCTCCTCTCTCTCCTCTCTCTCTCTCTCTCTCTCTTCTCTCCTCTCTCTCTCTCTCTCTCTCCTCCTCTCTCTCTCTCTCTCTTTCTCTCTCTCCTCTCTCTCTCTCTCTCTCTCTCTCTTTTCCGCGAAAATGAATGACGCATCTGCGAGTGAAACGACGTCACGCCCAAAACTAAAAACGCGCTGGTATTCACAGTACGACGAGCCAGGGCTCGGCTGCACGGAAGTGTCGAGCGTGGACCTCGACGACGTGGAAATCGAGTGGCTGCTGCTGCGGCATAACTCACTGCTGAAAGCTTCTGGTGACGACGCGAAGGTAACGTTTGCCCGGCCTGGCCGAAGCTAATTCGCGCTTGCTCCGGATCGAAGCGAGGAACGCATCTCTTGGTTTTTCGCAGATCATTTGGACCGACGAGCTGGCGTGGATCGCCCGAAGATGGGCGCTTCAGTGCAATCTTCACGAAACTGACTCGTGTCGCAGTGTCGGTGGGTGTGCATCTCTCGAGTTGACAATAAATCAGAGATATCCGCGTTCGCTTGATTAGCGCGCGCGAGTTGATTCGCCGCCAATCCAAAGTGCGTCGAATAATGAAAGTTTCAGAGCTCGGCCGTGCCGTTTTTTATATCCGCGAGGGACGGAGTGCATTCGAATAATTCATATTTATGAGATCCCGTAGCTGCCGCTGGTGCTTGCTTCTGCTCGGTCTGGCCGAGCTCGCGCGGCCCAGAACCAAGCCGTGCGCAAACAAAGCCCAAAGTATTTTCGTTGTTCGATATCGCTCGGAAAATATATCCCGGTATTAGGTGGATTATTATTATACATTGGCAATAGCGCCGAGCTATCTGACGCGCAGTACTGATACTTCGTAAAAGCAACGAGGCGCGAAACCGGCAGTTACCTTGTACACGAGAAATTTTGAAGCAAATATAACCACAATCGACGTTTGCATTCGGTTCAACATCGGTATTGATTAACATCAACGAGAGCAGTCGTGTCGCGACAACGAGAAGCAATAGCCTTAGGTGGGGATCGACGGGAAAGGCTCTTACTCCACTTACTCCATTGCGATTCCGCGGTAGGCTTTCTAAAAATTAACTTATACGCCCGATAGCATTACGTCAAAGAATTGATAGCCGGGGAATTAGCCTTGTTCTTGCTCATGCCACTCCTCCTTTTTTTTCTGCTCGTGCGCCGAGCTTGCAATTCTCAACGTTTATCAAATCAATTTCGAGCGAACTTGCCTCGCGGGTGCTAATAAAAATTCCGACGCTCGCGCGCGCTAAAAGAAACCTGCCGCCACGACTTGGCCCTCGTTTCCAAAAATACTCGCTTGTTTTCCCTTGCCAATTAATTTACTGCGCGCGCAGCCATCGCAACCATCGCGGAAAAAGGAACAAAGCGAGCGAGTGAGTATTTACAGCGGTAGGAAGGGAGAAAAAAGGGCACAAAGCCCAATCGATCTTCCGGGGAAGGGAGGAAGAAAAAGGCAGGCCTCCTCGTTTTCTATAATGAGCGCCAATGAAATTTGCGCTCCGCCGAAATCGGATTTCGCCCAAGCCAATTTGCCGAGCTTTTTTTTTTTCTTTTTTTTTCACTCTCCCCGGCTCGCGTAATGCCGGATTAGCCGACGGCTTTCGCGAGGGTAAGGGCATTGATCGCGGTGCCGGCGACGGCCGAGACCTGTTACAGCCTCCCTTTTGACGTCTCCCGCCTCCGCCTCCTCGCGCGCACCACTGCGAATTAGCATATTTGCATGAGAACTGCTTTCGACTAATGAGTCTCTATCTCTTTTCCCTGCCCGTCGCTTTTCCACGTGACCCGCTTTCCCTCCCGCTATATCGCCGCTAGTTTGGATTTCCAAAGTTATGAGTTATATCTTGTTAGCTAATGGTTTTAGATGATCTTGTAAATGAGTTATTAAGGTTTTAGGAAGTTGGAGTTCCATTCAAGCCGGTCGTTGGTCGATTTTCGCTCGAAATCTCGTAGATTTCAGGTACGCTACGTATAAGGCCATTCACGCTTCGCTTCAGATTCATATCAAAATTTGTTCTGCAAATCTCAATTGAATTTTTCATTAACTTACGCGATCAATTGCAGCTCGTTGCGAGCCTTGAATGTTGCCGTGGCCTGACAATGTTTCAAAAGTAACATCGACGAACCGACAAAGAAACAACCGTATTCTCTATTTCCACTATAACAATGCCGCAATAACTTGGGGAAACAATTCGGAATGGAAATGCAAACTGAAACGTCACTCGAAAAATATTGATATCCAGTAAGAATGTCAGAGGCCCTTGCCGACAATGCAACGTTATCGAAATCCGGCGAGACTTTCCTATAAAAATGATTTACGCGCGCGCGGAAAGAAACGCGATCGGGAGCCATTAGCAGCGACGCAAACGACGCATAGAAACACCAGTGAGAAATCCAGCCACCCTCGCGTCTTTTTCTTTCATCGATCAAAGAACCAAGCAAGTAATTTACCCAATAAAAAGCACAGAACGATTCGAGGTGCAGCAGCTGGTGAACGCCTTGGAGTTGGCCGACGCGACGGACAAGCGCACGAGTCTTCAACGGCTTGGCTTTCACGTAAGCACTTGGGAGGACGTTTTGAAGGCACGCGGGTAAGTGGACGTACAGAGAGAGCAGTTAATTCGTGCATAACAATTTTTCTCGCACTCGAATACGTATCGAGCAATCAAGGCATCCCACGGATCTCATTAAGTCGCCGAAGCCTCCTTCTATAACCTAATACCTCGCGCAGAAAGCAAATCGGTCGGCGCAAAACAAAGCCCCTTTCGTCGTCCCCCTATCCATTCCGATTCTAGTTTGCTTTCCTTTCCCTCGGGCATGCACTCAAAATACGTCTCTCGATTTGAGTTTGCTTTCGTCAGCCTCGAGAGGAAATAAACAACTTTCGTAACGAATACCTTTGCCGTCCTAGATTTTGCTTTTCAGTTCGATACATCCGTGAAACAAAGTAGAAAAACCGGAGATCAGATGCACTCGTGCACTTGGAAACCGCGAACGAAGGGAGAAGGGAAAATCGTACGCTCAATCACCCAACAACACTACTCCGTCATCCGCCTTCACCTCAACGCTTTCTCTCTCTCTCTCTCTCTCTCTCTCTCTCTCTCTCTCTCTCTCTCTCTCTCTCTCTCTCTCTCTCTCTCTCTCTCTCTCTCTCTCTCTCTCTCTCTCTCTTTCAGAAACGAGTAGAAGCTTTTCTGACGTCAAAGAGCGAATCGAATCAAAGTAAAACGTGCATCAAATCAACCTCCCTCCAACATTCACTGCCAAAGAGCCTTTTCTTTATAAAACTTGAGGCGAATCATTAAAAAGTTGTTGGCCACCAGGGAAAGCTATTGAATATCCCTCTCGCGAACGTTTCGTTTACTCGAACTAACGTGTATTTATTTTATTAATTGTCTTAACAAAGTTATAGCTTCAATTACAGCAATGGACTTCTTAATATTTGTCTATCTTCTCCTGTTCAATACAACTCTCGTGCAATCCAATAATAAGACCCGTGTCAATATTTGCATTACGATATTTATAAGCATCTAACGCGATATGTGTGAATCGATCGGCTTTTACCGCGCAAATTGTTTGGTTAGCTCATTCATCGCTCTGACGCGAAAAAAGAATTTTCGTAAAATAAATCGCTCGGCGTAGATTTGCTTTTAGAGCTGCGCCGCACTCGTAAGATTGCATTGCAATTAGCGGCGCATTACGCGCTTCTGCGTCGCGCGCCCGAGCTCATTTAATATTTGCGAAAGCCAAACATCGGAGAGGAGAATCGCCGAGAGGAGTCTGATTAACCGATCATCGCGCTTTCCTACAAACGCGACATACTGTAATCGAATTACGACGGGAGTACTTTTCCTTTTTACTCCCTCGACAGTTTTCCCACAATCGTTCGGATCGTCAAGTTATAACTTGGTTTGAAGATGCTCGTCATGACCACAAGACTCGACACATACGTTCGTCGTGTTTTAGAAAAGCGTCGTCGAGCAATCGAGTGACGAGGTTCGGCTGCGCCCGAGCGATCTACAGCGTAGACTTCGGCTCGGAGCGAGCGTGGGTCGATACGCTGGTATGCAATTACGGCCCGATCAAGACTACCGACGTACAAGTTCGATCTCCTCGGGTGAGTCGCTGTTTCTTCTAGCTTCTTCCCCCTATCACTCTCGCGGTTAGTTGGGGAGTTGGACGTGTTGTTGCGATGCGACTGTAGTAATGCCACGTATTCGAAAGGCATGCGAGTCCCGAACCGAGATCGATCGATCGCGCGGCTGCTTTGCTTTGCTTTCGGCTCTCGTGCCGAATACTCGAGTCGCCGATTATCGCTTGCGCACGGCAACGCCACCTTGCGACACCAACACCACGCGCGAAATCATTCTTTTTAATTTGCGCGGTACTTTTACGGTTCACGCGTCACTTGGGGCAAGAGCACGTTAACGAAGGAAAAGGCGCGAATCCCGATGGTTTACTCGCAGTCCGCAGAGCGCTTAGTTCTAAATCTTTACTCCGGCCGGAAGTTAACTTCGAAGGCATTTCGAAGCTCTTCCAGCGTCGTTCGAGCGCCGCTCGAAATGAAATAATGCCGCCGGCGTGTCTCGCGCAGTCGCGACAATATCTGCGGGAAGAAAAATTGATCCGCCAGCGAGACGCCGAGAAATCGGGCTGCGAGAGTGCTCGCACGCGAGACGCGCTCGTTAGAAAGCAATCGATCTCGGTTTTTGGCTCTCGGCCGCTCTTCTTGTTCGGCGCACGGCCTCGCCGGCTAAAATAGATTAAATCTGTCTGGGCTTGGAAACTTGCAGGATGAGCTTCCGCAGTTGAATGCCACCGCTTCCGCCGTTAGGATCGCCACGACGACGACGACGACGACGACGACGAGGCGCCGACTTCTGCTCGTTGGCTGCCTTTTCCTCGTTGTCCAGCGAGCTGTAGCTGCCGCTTCTTCGTCTTTTCTCCCGGCCGACTTTTTCTCCTTTCTCGCTCGCCGCAGCTCATTCAGACTTGGGCTTAATATCGTGAGTTTCTCTTGTGTTTCTTTGGGGATTCGATGCAATACTTAATTGATTGCTCGCGAGATTGAGTTTTTCCGTCTTGCCTCTATCGTCCAAGTCAGGAGCGAAGGGAATGCCGTGAAATAAATCACTTTAATGATAGAATAGAACTCTCGCGCGAGCCAGTTTAATTCATGCGCGTGAATTTAAATATTTGGCATAATATCCATCTTAACTAGCACAAGAGTTTACTATTAAATTAAAGCGTTTAGCTGCACGTGCACTTTGCAAATAAAACACAGCAGAGCTTCTAACATGCTTGCGTAGTATCTGAAAAGCAATTTGCGCGGTAATACTGAAGGAAAGTGAATCCACAGCGCATAACTTTATATGCTCAAATATAATTAATAATAAATCAATCGGCACGATCGCAAAGTGAACTTTCTGTCGCGACATGCTCGATGCAAGGTCGGAAAAAACAAGCAGCCGAGCTTTTGGCAAAAGGTTCGCCTAATTAAAGGAAAACAGCCCAAAGCCGACGGAATTAACAAGTCGTCGTCTGGCCGGGGCTTTCTTAGGTGTAACTTCATCGTACGTGGCTGCAAGCAGTCCGCTTTTGAAAACGACGATCGATTTTTCATGTCGGCAATTATTTCTCCCCGCAGCAAGTGTACGTATATAGCTCGCGCAACGTCTGTATTGCGAGCACGAGGCGAAATTTCGGTCTGTAATTCCCTGCCGCGAGCCCGGGGATGGATTTCGCGAGTATAAGAGTTCAAGGATATGTAGGTCGGAGAAAGATGCTGAGATCTGCTTTTCTTTTTCTTTTACATTCGTTCGTGTATATATATTTTCGCTTAACTACAGTCTAATATCTTTTTGTTCTCGAGAAAAACTTGTAGCAATCGTTTTTTATTACGCGAAAAGTCAGTGGATTTATTAATACTTTCGATTGTCATCGAACCTGAAACTCTGTCAAATGAGTGAATTGTTTTATTATTACAATAAGTCGTATAAATACTTTTTGGCGTCCTTTGCCCATAAGAAGTCAAAGTGGTTGAAGCGAGGATGCTTTACAGCCTTTACAGCAAACACGTTTGGTAAACGTTTCGCCAAAAGTTTTACATCCTGAAAGGTGAATAATGATAAGGTGATTTTGAAGATAATCGTCTTTTGTTTTATGATATATACGTGACAAATTGCAACGTACCTTTTCGTTGACGATATCGTCATTTTTTCCGTAAAATATTAACGTTGGCACCATGACCTTGGTTAAATTGTAAACTGGTGGCCTTTTTCGACCGTATTTTTCGATGTTTTTTGATTGGCCGTAATCGTAGGCTGCGAATGTTTCTGCAACAAGATAAGTAATTTCATTATCAATTTTTTAATGACGACTAACGTGCATTCACGTTTCTTTCGTTTTGCAAACATTGACTCAGAATTCAAATAAACATCAAGGTAGATAAAATGTATTGTACTTTCATCAAAACGCGTTTTTATCTATAATATAATTGTATAATGTAAAAATTCAGAGCGAACAATAGCAGGATAATTACATTCTTAACGTTTAAATTATTGCAAGCAATTGATTTTTTTAAAAAGTTTTATTTTATTTTGGAACTGATAATTTTATATATTCCGAAATTGCTTGTTTGAACATTGACGCATACCTCGGATAAAAATTAGCGCGAATAAAGCCAGCTACCTAAGTTATTACAGCTGTTATACTTACTCCTTTTAAAATTCTGGTTGTAATGATAGACTGTTAATTTCGACATGCCTGCAGGAAAGTGTGCCATAATATTTGGAAGAGCAGTCTAAAAAAGATAACACGGGTTTTTTTCAGAATTCTAAGCGTGATAAGACAAGGTTTCCATGCTAAAACTTTACCTCATTAAATCGATCAGGATCTAAGCCAATATTTGAAAATAAAGCAACGCAAATAGGTTGAGTTAAAACGTCACTATCCCCACAAAATCGACCCCCCAAGTACGCAGCCACAGCTGTTTGTGGTAACAGCTCATTCAATTTCAAATAGTCGATGCTCGTCTAAAACAACAAACGATATTCATTCGTAAAATTTTTTTCACGGACGTATGCACCGATAAGATAACTTGTGCGCCTACGTCAAAGAAAATATTGATTTACATCGCGATTGAATTAATCATATTAATAAACCGGAAAAAATGCGCTACAAATGCTTAACTTTTAAGCAATTAGCCTTTACTGTAAAAACATGAATTATTTCTTTATTCTAAAATAATGAATTCGCGGATGACTGTTTAAGAAACAAAGTAAATTATCAAATATTGACATCGAACGCTAAAGTAATGGAAGTCTAATGTGACATATTTTTTTCGAGCAGTCTTTTTCTCCTTGAAATGTTATCTTTAACTTTTTAACAATCACCTGTTGAAAAAGCGCGGCAGAAACGTTGTTGTCTGAAAAATCGATGGCCCGATGACAATCTTTAAGAAATAAACATCCCGAAGGAAAAGAAAAATAACGGGTACCTGTATCAGGTCGAAAAGCGCATCAACGATTTTCATCAGTCTCTTGAGCTCGTGTCTCCAGAACACAACTGGAGCAGCACTGTAAAGCAGATTGATCTTGGCATTGTACTCGGGATAAGTCGAGAGGAGCACGTAGCTCAACGTCGTCCCCATGGAGTAGCCGTAATACGTCAGATTTTCCACTCCTGTTTCAGCGAGAACACGATCGATGAACGACTTCACGTCGTAGATTGCCATCTCGTGGTAGCTGCGCACAAAGATGTGTGTCAAGAACACGAATTCCGTTTTATTTTACGAGACTTTAGCGGATCAAATTCACCGTTTTTCCTCCCATTTACTTTTTTGAATTACAAAAAAAAACTTATTTCTCTCTCTTTTGCAGAATACCTGAACTCCCAAAAGTCCGAATTTTCTGGGCTCTTGGAAACGTGGGATCTTGAATAACAGTTCCCTCGAACGTTTCCTATCCAGACGTCGAACCCAGCATCGACCAGCAGGAAAGCTATGAAAATAATGTTTATACGAATAAGTCGATTTTAAGATACATCAGAACATTTTTCAAACAAATTTTATTATAAATATATAAATACATTACATTAGAAACAAAATAAAAACAAATTAAAAATAATTCTTGGCGACTTGTCATTTTGTTCGGTGCAATAAGCGTTTAAATGCCATTATCTGATTTTATCGTTTCATCCGTATTTTACAAATATAATTATTTATGTAGGTTTCGTAAAAGTACTGATATATCACTTACGTGATTGCACTTATATAATAGAGAAAATTATAATGACAACTGACGTATGAAGGTAATACATTAATCATAAAAGGAAGAAAAATCAAATAATCAAGACTTAAATTCGATAATAATATATCAGGTATCAAGTTCCACAGTCTCTTCATCCTATTCAATGACGCGTTAGAGCCAACATTAGAGATTCAAAAGTATGTAACTTGTAAGACACATAACATATTCAAAATTTGTTCATTAGGCTAGAACTAAAAAAAAAAGTTGTAAAAGTCATTTCACGTAATGAATAGTAATGAATAGTAGCGATAGGAGGCATAATTATGGTCGCAATGTTTGGTTGCGAAAGATTTGATTCGAGGATTAAATAGGATTTCTGAGTCCATGATGAAAAATGCTCTGTTTATTTTTACCGACCCAATAAAATAATCATGTAACTCGGTCCTAAGGCCTTGTAGAAGGGGAGTAAACAGCGGCTTTTTTTTTGGATCAGATGTTAAATTGTTTTCTAAAGCTAGTCTGTTAAATGGCATTGCAGAGCGACCAATTTTCACCCAAAGTCTACGGATACAGCGAAGATTTTAATGCCATCCGCATAAAATGGAATTTTAGCAAACTTTATCAATGAAACGTGCGTAATCTAGTCGAATGAAACGAGGGAAAACAAGCGTAATGTTATTACGAATATTGCTACCGGATACATAACACAATTCAAATACCCAATTATCGAACTTTCACGTAATTGTTTATCTCAGGCAACAATAACGACAAGTTTCCGTATTGGCTCATTCAGCGATAATGTAAACGCATATGAACGATCGACGCACTTGAAGAGTGAAAAAAGGATTAATGATCGATCATTCATAAGTACGGTCGATGGCATCACGTAGCTCGCGGTATTTTCATCGTGTTTGAGGGGAAAAAAGCGATTGAAAAGCGAATTACCAAGATCTCTTTGCGGACCGATAAGTACCCAACTGTCGCTGGAGAGGCCGATTCCATGTTGAAGATAAAAAGCCGGTTTACCAGGTTGTTTCGGTCTTGAAGGACTGCCGCTGATACGATGAAGACGTAAAATATAACCGTCGTCGGTCGTAACATTGTACTCCTCTGCAATGTAACCGTGCTGCTCCACTAAGCCGATCTGTGCAAAGTATCCGCGACAAACAGTTAATCATTGTGAAATTGTTTAGAGCATGTGCGGAAAGCAAATTGCCACTTGCAAACGTTACTGTTGCCGGTTCCAATTTGTTTTCAGAGTTATTTTAATCCATTGTCGATACAAAAATTCATTGAAATTAGAGCGCTGAGATATTTCAGCATTACTGGCGGATTTTCTGCAAGCGCGATAACAGAAAATTTATGGTTTTCAAAAGATGGGTGAAATACTATTCAAGAAACGAATGATTAAGCTTCTTACGCCTATCTCAATCTAATACAAATGTAATCGAAAAGGTCGTGTGATCTCTGAATTACTTTGGAATTACATTGGCGAATGATCGACGGTGGAAGCTCATTCTCAGCGATTGTTTGTTTGTTTTCATTGCAAAAAAAAAAAAAAAAAAAAAACTACAAATAAACTCCATGTGAATTTGACTGGCAAATGCGTGCTGCACTCACAAAATCAAGAACAGCATACTGCGTGTTTGTATCGATCCTTTCTTGCAAGCTTCTTACATGGACGACTTGTTTACTCAACGGTATAAAATCGTTAATCAATGGCTCCAAGAAGTTTTTGTAAGTCGTGACGAGTAGCGGCAACAGCATGCGCAAAAATATCCCTTTCATGGTTATCGTCCTGCACTCACACTGGGACAGTCGTTGTCTCACTAAAAATTGGTCGAGGCCAGGTCGCGCACACACAATTTATAGGTATACACCTCCCCGGCACACACGCTCGAATTACAAATCGAGCGCACTTCGTTTTCCACAGCCACGTGCTTCAAAAGTTATAAGCCTTATCTTAGTCGGCGCGTGGCGTTTTGTTTTACGTAAGCTTTGATTGTTTTCGACTTGCGTATAATTAGTACCGTTTCTTTTTCATTGTTGATACACGTGTGTGCCTGCGTTTGTGTGTATTCTTTTGTGGGTAATGCCCATCGCGCTTGTTCCACTCCTCCGCGATCTGCACATGCAGCGCAGATGCAGCCTTGGCACTTTTCACTTTGGTGCCTGCAAGACTTTCTCTTTTTTAATGTTTGTCATTCGCCGTCATCGCCGCTTATCAGTGCACCTGGCCTTCGCTTACGTACGGGTTAGATCAGAAAGATGTGTATCTTAGGAGTACCGAACGGCGCCATTACTCTACGAAAACCATATGGGCTTGCTCTATAAGTACACACTTAGATTATTCGCGAAGCAAATATTCAAAATCGATAGTTTCGATCTCATATGCAGCATTCGCTCTATCTGGAAACGAACGATAGCACGTACGCGTTGCTAGGGAAAATGTTTAAAAGGAAAACGACTAATGTTTGTCTATTTGAAATACCGATTTCTGTTTGGCCTTCGGATGTTCTGCGTTAATTATTACACGTGTGGGCAATTACGTTAAATACTATTCCTTGAATAGATGATGATACTTGTCAACAGCTAATGTCCACGTTAAAATAGACAAAGTAACGTCGTAGTATTTGATAATTATTGCGAGATGGTTTATTCTAAGCTTGGGGATTCAGAAATCTTTCACGACGGACTCAAATATTTTTACCACTGGAAAACATTACCGTTGTAATGTTATGATCACCTGAGCTTCAACTTGATCTTATGATTCGACATTCGGTACCAAACCAACTATCATTTTGTAATCGGTTTAAACTTTACATCATAAATGCGTAATAGAATTAATTAATTCACAGGTATATCCATTCGTTACAACTTTGATGTAATCAATTACCAATTTTTTCTACTCGTTCAATTTACTTATCGATCAATTCCAAAGAAATATCTCGTCGTTAGCGTTAAACGATTGCTTGGAAAATTCAATTAATCAAAAAGAATTAATTTTTTTTAAGAAAAATATCGTCACCGCGTCATAATATTCACTTTATTGAATTTACTGAGATACAAAATAGTTATAGTGATTTGAACATGTTTTTTTGACAGTTATTAATAATATTAAGTTGTGGTTATTAGCGAGAAAAAGGAAGATCATTTAATTTCTGTGATGAACGCTTCGGAAAAAGAATAAGCAATTGCATTCAGCTAACAACTTTACATAATAAACTAATTTGTAAATGAGAATGTTACCCTGTAGACTAGATAAGATGGCTAAGCTTTAAAGATTGGTTCTGTGGCTTGTCGGAGATCAAAAAAGAAAACTGAATTTCAATATGCCGGACTAACAATTGGTATGCTTTGGGAATATGTTTGGTAGGTCTTGAAACAATTCTCCGACCACTTTAGTCCTTATCCACAGATCGGATAATTGTATTCCTCCAAAACTGTACACTTAAAAAAGTATACATCAAGCTGAAAGTTTGTCATACAAGAAAAGTGATTTACCCAACATCGTTTCGCGAGTGAAAGATCTCGACGGAAGCAAGTGACACTCACTCCCGGTCGCTCGTTAGAAAACGATCGATCTTGCCAATTCTTTACGGTCGTACTTCGTACGTAGAGACTTTACAGAATATCGTATCAACGAAATTCTCAACGAAATAACTCAAATGAAAACAAGTTTGACGCTGCTTATTCCGCAATTCACGTTACAGAATGTTTTCTGCTTAACACTCTAATAAATAATGCACGAGCCGGCGTAATCGATAAGCGATCACTTTAATCCCAACGACGAATGTCAATTTATATGTATTTGTTCAAATAATTTTCCTCGACTATATACGCTCGAAATAAAACAAAAAAAAAGAAATAAAACTCGCACGAGTGTAAGCTACATCTCTTTCATCAAATGACATAAAAAAAATTAGACGCCTGTATCCAATTACAGAGAAAACAACAAACTTAACGAGCGCGCCGTCGAAACGAACAAGTTTTTGGCGTTGAACTCCATCGGCTTACAAGTTGACTCGAGTCTCCTAATATCGACTTCACCTGCTCACGGCAATTATTTTTCCATGACGAATTCAACGCCGCTCGCACCTTATGTCTGCGTCTGTGGCGCCTGTGTGCGTATAATACGATATTTCGAGCACGTAGGCGAAATTTCGGGAGCTACGTAATTCGCCTGCCACCCTACTCTCATACCCTCGAATCTCCTTCGGATTGGATTTCAGCGGTAGAATATGAGAGTCCAAGGATGCGCTCAGATTTAGATATTCCCTTTTTTTCAACATTCGTCGATGCGTCTTAGCTTATATGCAATTGCGATATTATACACTTTATGCTTTATCGAGTTTTACAGTCACATTGCTTCTAATCAAAAGCTACTGTATAATGCTTGCTTATTACTGACAAAAAGGTCCAGTAGTTGAAGCTGGAATCCTTTAAGAAAAATAGACAGTTTTTATTTCATCAGCAATTTTATCGGCTTATCTATACTTAGAATGTACAATTGAGTAATCCAAAATGGAATAGTCAGCATTGCCACTACAGATTCGAAAGAATCCATCGGCAATACTCATCAGCCTCTTAAACTCGATGTCTAACGCTAAGCGCGTAGCTCAACGCCGCGTCAGCATGGAATACAACCGTGATACATTAGATTTCGTGCGCGTCTCAGTTTCTCGGAGATGCGCGATTGATAAACAACTTAACGCCGTACATTGCCATCCGATGATGGCTATATTAGCCAAGTCATTCCTTCAAAAAGGATGTATTTTTCTGTGATTTCACGCGAACCTATCCGAGAATTTAATGTTTCAATCTTGTAACTTATCTCGAATTTTGCGGACGAAAAACTAAAATTGTTAAATAACAATGAGGATTGCGTACAATTATTCGAATTCTTTGATCAACCAACAACGAAACAATCACTTTGAAAATGAAAAGAAACATCCAAAAGGATCAAAGAGGATCTAATGACGCAATTATCTATAGACAGCCGACTAATCAACGATGGTGACTGTACGATCGATTGGAAAATTACAAAGACCTTTCTGAGGCTCGATCAGCATTTAGCTACCTGTACTGTTACTCATCCATAAAAAGGTAAGTAACCGGTTTGTTAGACACTTTCAGTCTCGACGAACTGCCATCGACACGTTTTAGACGCACAATAATATAATCGACATCAGTTATGGCACTGCGCTCCCCTTCAGCGTAGTAGCCGTACTGCTCCATTGAGCCAAGCGAAGGTATCAATTTTGTACATGCAGTGGGCCAAACTGTATCATGTTAGACGATTTGCGCAACATGAGGTATTGTGGAACTTCGTGACGGAAAACTAAGTGCACTGAAAAATGTCTATATTTTATTTTAAATTGAACGATAGTTCTGGTTAGATGGTGGTAGAACAATATCAACGACTGTGTGGTCCATAGCGTCATCAACAGCCGAAGCCGTGCACAACCATTTGATAGCTCTAATTGCATTAGTTCTATATTCTATTAGTTCAAGGCATTAAGTCGACGCGCCGCACGTGTCACGATATATACGTATCTATATAACCTCTGAATAACAACCTTGGCCAATAAATTTTTTCTTCGTTGTTGCACATGCATGATTATTGTACCAGACTGTATTAAACTTGTAACAATTTCGATTTTTTGACAATTATTATTTAACAAATAATGAAATTTTCATGTTAAAATGGACGAAAAATGTTATTAATAATCATCCACTGGAAATCATTTATCATTTCCATCTTATCTCACGAATAATTAAATATTTTAGATTGCGAACAACAACTTGGAAAATAGAGACAAGTCCAGTCTCCAACATTCTTTAGGAAAGCAAAAAGAGCGATGTCTCATGGGTATCCTAACAATTGATAAATTAGTTATTAGATTTCTATCTAAAAATTCATTATTTTTCTGACGAATAGTAGTAGAATTTGTTGAGTTTAATATCTTCCACTTGCTTGAAAAATTACAATAAAAATCGGTTTCTCACAATAAATAATGAGTAATACATTAGACGCCTATCGACTGATTTCTTTGGTACTAAAAATAATGATTGTTGATTACGTAAATTTATGTATAAGCGAGATTACTCTATCGTATAGTAAACTCTTCACATCTTTGTTTATAAGGACATCCAAGTGATTGAAAGAATCGTTTGGTATTTGTTTCAAAAGCACAACATTTGGCAGCTTTTTTGCCAAGTAAACAATGTCCTGAAAAAAATTAGACAAATGAAAAATAAAGCGTACAATCTTTATCTTGAATTATAATTTGCTAACCTCGGGTGAGGCAAAATAATCTTTCTTTCCATAATACAAAGCAGTAGGAACCGTGACTCGGTTCAAATCGTAAGTCGGAGGCCTTGTCTTTTTGTATTTAATGTAATTCAGCTGAGGTCCGTAGTCGAATGCTTGGAATCTTTGGCTTAGAATAAGTTGAATGTAATGTTCGAAACACTTTGCTGAGGTTCCCGAAGGGAAGTACGATAAAAAGGTTGAGTAAGTGGTCTATAAAAAAATCTATAGTTTTATTGGAATGTTGATCGATCAGTTAAACTGTACTATTGAAAATAATTTACCGAGTTGATTCTAGCAACATCGACCATCGGTACTACGGCAGTAAAGAATCCATTGCAAAACAAGATTTGTGTCGATTTCGTTTTATCGCTGCAGAAATATTTGCCCAAGTTTCCTATAAACGACGACTGCGGAAATATTTCGTAGTGCTGATGTCGATCTAAGAATTCCTAAAGATACGAGTAAAAATTGATTAAATTACACAATGTTATTTGTAAAATATCGTTACCTTGATCGCTTCCCTATTATCTATAATCCATTTCATCTGCGGAGGCAACTTGTGTTTCCAAAAGACAATCGGGGTGAAATTGATCAAGAGGCTGACTTTGCTATTGTACTCTGGGCGTGTGGCTAACAAAGCAAAAGCTTCGGTTGTGCCCATCGAATAAGCTATGAGAATCAAACGCGCTTGACTCGTTATTTTTAAAGCATAATCCATTTGCAAGCTCAAATCGTAGATGGCAATTTCGTGAAAGCTGCCAAATTGAAGAATAAATCAACGTACAGATTTTTCTAATGATTGTGTGTAAAGAAATTAGAGATTTCCGTACCTGAAATTCCAGAATTTTTTGTCTTGAGGTTTCAAATTGACGTGAGATCTACCGTAAGCATTCCCACGTGTGTTTCCTAACCATACATCATAGCCTGCGTCTGCGAGGAGGAAAGCTATAACGATAGATATTACGCATGAATAAAAAAATAAAGTTCAAAATTACCGAAGGAAAATCAGGAAGTTAGTGAATAAAACCACCAGTCCGGTTCCAGTGAGTTTGCAAGCTTGTATTGTTGAGTGAGAGATAGAGAAAGAGAGAGAGAGAGAGAGAGAGAGAGAGAGAATCAGAGGAGATCGTCGCGTAGAACGATAGGATATAGCAGCACACACCGAGATCTTTGCCAGGACCAGTTAAAACGAAACAGTCGCTAGACAATAGCATGCCATGCTGCAAGAACACGATCGGCTTGCCTGGTGCTTTCGGACTGAACGGGCTGCCGGTAATCCGGTGCAATAACGAAATATAGCCGTCCCGCGTCGTCAGCTTGTACTCTTCCGCTGTATAGCCGCTGTGACGCTCGACAAGCCCGATCTGCAATAGATTCGCGGGGCCGTGTGAAAACTCGTTTTTCTATTTTTTTTTCATTCACGAGATCGCTGTTCGTGTAAGGTGCTTTTTATGTTTTTTTTTCTTTGTCTGTGCGTGCTTCGATAGGAGATCGCCGTTCACAATCACAGAGAACAAATTACATTTGCCCATTTGAGTTCTTACGTTCATTCGTGAATATATATTTAGAAACTTCAATGAATTCAGAGAGATGTGCAAAGTTTGAAAAAACATTTTTTATAACATTGTTTTATTTATGAATGTTTATTATCATTCTTTCTTATTCGAATGTTGATTAAAAATGTTGCACTATTTGCCTGTTCATCGTGCCGAAATAATCGAAAAATACGCGGATTATTTGAAAATTATTCCCGGCAGTAGTTTGTTACTTACGAAATCAAGAACTGCATATCGATTACCCACAGATCGCATTTGTTGCTCACTTCTAACACGAACAACGTCGTACTTGATCGGAAGAATATCCTTCAACTTCCAGCAAACACTACAATTCAGACAAAACATAAATAATACAAGCGTAATTAATTTTATCTGCATGTCAGCCATTTGGACATTTGCACTCGTGAAAGAAACTACAACTCTTCGATATAGAAATCGGATCCGAGTTCACTGGTCGACGGTCTCTAATAAAATAAGCAAAAATGCCTTGATATCGCGAGTATATAAATACGATAATATATTTCACCATTGCATCATCTCGATCCCAACAGAAATAATCTCGATGAATATTATTCCATCTTGACAGCGCGAGACGAATCTAGTTTTTTGTTCCTCCATCAAAAAGTCACATAGTTGACTTTCGTGAATCGAAATGTATATACAAGCCACACGATGTCACTTTTATCGAGCGTTCGTGTATACCTGAATTTATTACTGCAATTTTTCACTGACCTTATGTAGTATGACATCGAATGAAATTGTTCCACCGCACTCGGAAAAAGTAGCCCGTTTTGTACGGTTAATACGAGCGCAAAATCCCTTTATTTCATCAGCACTCCTTTTGTTTTAAGAGGACTTTTCTTCAGCGCGTAATGAAATTTATACCGAAGAGCGTGTGAAATAACAAACAAGATCTCAACAAACGAAAGCTCGTGTCTCGTTGATCCTGAGGTAGGATCCTAAGGAGTAAGTTTTTCTGACACGATACAATTCAGACGAGCCAGGCGTTTCATTCGGACGGATCACTGGAGCGGTCGATAATCAGTCGCTTGGCTGCGTCATTCTATATACTTATTTGGGTTTCCTCGCGCAGTCCACACAATCGGCACCGGATCTAATCTGCGCGTCTTATCTTCCTTTCCTCCCTGCCGCGATGCTGGCGCTGACGTCGCATAATGTGCTAAGCCGGGCTGGGAGGAAAGTCCAGTGGGCCTTTGTGATTTCCTTGGGCGTCATTAATTTTAGTGCCGTGTTTACTTTGGTAACGACTTTTACGCGTTTCTTGCTTTCGTTGATTGCGCGCCTGTCGATACCCGAGCCACGAAAATCAATAACGATCTAGTCTATCTGGAAATGAACATGTCGATACGTAGCGAGAGCTTTCGCGCTAATCAAAGCAGAAGCCCCTCGGCATATGTTAATTTCCAGTCAACGTTTGACTTCGCGTCGACGACGAATAAAAATCATGTCGTGTGTAATACATTCCACGTGGCAACTCGACCCATCTTTACGCGCGATACAGGCGCGCGTGTCGGGTCGAAAGTGCGGTAGGCAAAATCCAATCTCGTGTTCCCCCCTTCGAGAGTCGCTTGGATCGTCGCTTGATTATCCGTTACCGAGTTTCGTAATACTAGACGTCATAATTGCACAGTGACGCTCCTCGCGCAACGTCCTCGAAATACGTTTCTCGAGCGCACGTGCCGGCGTCGATCGGTCACGAGGACAGCGGCACGGGGGGAGCTCGATAAAATAATTTAAAAAAAGCGTCGTAGGCGTGGCCGTTTATTCGGGGAGGCAGAAAACACGACAGAAGAGGGATTGAGAAAGCCCGCGAGCCTGGAAAAACTGGCCGCTCTGGACGCTCGAAACGTTTAATCCGGCGAGCTACGGAGCCGCGGAGGTCGATGAGGTCGACAAGGTTTTGCGGGCCGGTGACGGAAGACCGGCACTCGATTTCTCGATTTCGATCTCGAGGTTAGCCTCTCGTTTGATGAGCTCCATGATGCCGTGGCTCATTTCTTCGAGAACCTCCCACTCCGTCAACCCCAAGCGCCTTTTGTTGCTCAAGTCGTAGACGCCATCCGTGCTGTCGCTGTGCTCGCCCTGCGTGCCCCGCACCTGCGTCGACAATTTTTTTTATTGTAGTTTTTCTTTCCCCGCGACGAGTGCATTGACGCGCAGCCTCGCGCGAATCCACCTGCAGGTTGTATGTGGAGGCGATGCACTTAAACTGTCGCAAATCAGCAGAGAGATTGGGCAGCTTGATGTGCACCGAAGCGCGAATAGTTGTGCCGAGGTTAGTCGGACAGAACGTCAAGTAGCCGAGACGTTCGTGGCGGGCGAACGTGATTGTCTTCTCCAGACAGGTCACTGCCTCGACTAGACGGCCGTAGACTTCTGCGAGATTGCTACCCTCTTGCATCGAAATCAAGCGCAGGTGGTCTTCCTCGTTGCACCATGCCAGTAATGTTTTCTCGGCATTGTAAAAAATGCCGCGACCTGCGATATCGAACGAAGACAATCGTTGTTCGTTGACATTCCTTTTTCTTAACTTGTCATATTACTCGTAGGACCGAAGACAATTGAACGATGAAGTGTAAAAAAAGCCAGAAACGTAGTATCGTGCTTCGAAATTCGATTTGAACGCCCGAACTCGGATAATTCCTTCGGTACGATGAAGACTTTTAACATTGAATAAAGGGAAAATTGTAACGCTACAAGTGTCAATATTGCATAACTATAGATAGATTCTATTCCAAATTAGTTTATCTCGATCCATTTACATTCCGGTTGACGTCGAGTATAAAGCTAGATCGAGCAGTGTGCATGTTAGAGTAAATAACCACTTCATATCCGTGCTTGACAAACTCTGCATGTAATTAATTATTTTTCCGCGACAGACGATTGATGTTATTTCGAAAGTCTATATAAGTAGACTAATTTTGCACTATTAAATTCAACTAAATCGTCGACGAAGCTTGAATAACAAATATGCTAATTAACGTTCGCGAAGCTTATCAAATTCTGCATAATCAGGCGATCGGCTCGGGGGGCCAATCTTGCGCTAATAATAAATTCAGCTTCGCCGGCCTCCCCCCGAAAAATTAATAATTCAAAATCGATTAATTCTCGAACGAAGCACTGACGAAAATCGATAATTCGCCCCAGCTTTTAGCACGCACGTGAATCCAATTACCTTCCGATTTTCCGCTACTCTTTTTTCCGCGACATCGAAGTTACGGACTGTGTGGAGCTTTGTACGCGCAGGAAGAGAAGATAAGTGAACTCGCTCGCGAGACGTAAGAAAAGAAGGGTGGAGGTGGGAGGAGACGATCGCGATGCTCTAAGGTTCGCTTTTATTGCTCGTGAGAGGGATGATCGATCTTTATTGGCCAGAAATTTTTGCGTCGATTTCCCCGTATTTTTTTTCACATCTTACGATGTTATGAATCGCGCGCGATCTTATATCAGCATTTTTTCGTACGCGCGAGATATTAAATTTTATGAATATCGGATCATCGAATTTTTCGTCTCATCGATATGTCGTTTTATTAAAATTTTAATATTAACTCTTGCGTCGAATGTTGTTGATTGATTTGGTACAACTGTTTTCACAGAGCGCTTATTGAACGAGGATGCTTTTAGAATCGAGAATGCGATAAGAAGTAAGAAATTGAGATGTTTCCAGAGCTACACAGTTATCTTATAGTGGCATACGTCTAAGCAGATACATACATCACGGCTGCTTACCTTTTCAATTAGAATTGGATAGATTGAAACAATACAGTTTATCTAGTTTGTTCCCAAAAAGATACGCTGTTTTATTCGGCATCCCGATAATATGACGTGCTATAGAAATTTTCCATTCACATCGTTCCAGTTTGCTGACGCCATGCATGCCCAAATACCTCGCAGTCGCAAGAAATAAACGCGACAACCTAATTTAAAATCGATAAAGCGTGTCTAGACGTCAATTAAGCACAAGACCCTCGATCGCGTCTCGTTCCTTCTCTGAGCAGATTATATAGAAAATTCGCGTCGTAATAATTTTCCGTCGTTCGAGCGGTAGCTTCTCTCCCTTCTGTAGTACATCAAAAAGCCGACAGTAGCTTTCAAGCGAAATAAATACATTCGCCCCTCTTAAATACGACTTTTCTCTCCTACCCTCCTCGCTCGAGCGCTTCAAAGTGGCGTCTTCCCCGAAATTCCATTCCCATGCCTCCCTCGTCGTCGACTCTATACGGAAGCGACTCAATTACTCGTCGAGAAAGAGAGAGAAGGAAGCGCGTACGCTCGATTGTTTTCGCGAGCGAGCGAAAAAAGCAGTCGACTGGAAAATCAAGGGGAAACGGCAAGTGGGATGAAACTCGCACGTCAAAGGCTCCTTTTTTACCCCATTGTCGGTGCGCGTTTTGTTAAGACCACGCAACGTTGTTCCAAGGGAGGGAATTGTCGTTTGACGAAGAATTTTTATGGCAGTCAAACGTTTTCGTACGATGCAATGCGAGTTCGCGTGGAAAGAAAAGAAAAGTCGAAGAAACGTTTAATCAGCCCGTACGTCTTACTCGTTAGATACGCGACACTCGTTCTTTCGCTCTCGCGGAAGCGGGAAACGAAAAGTTCGCCACATTCGATCACGCGAGTAAGAAACCGCGAGCTTTGTGTATTTTTTTCCTTTTGGCGTTCATTTTAAAATCAGTTTCGCGAAAATTTAAATGGCTTATCAAATGTATTCCACTAGCAAGATTCTTAGAATTGATTAAACCTTTTAAAAAAGCTATTCAACTTTCACCGCGGGAAGAGCTTTCACGCTCATTAAGAGATCTGTTTTGGAAAATGAGAAAAACTTTTTAAATGGCTTCTTTGACAAAAAAAGAGTGATAATGGGAGAAAGAACAAGTCTGGAACAATCTAGGGTACGGTATATCGGATCAAACGAGAAGAACATTTATCCGTAGAATAAATCGACGGTCTTTGAAAGGATTGTCACTCACCAGCCGGCCAAAAAGAACAGGCTCCAGCCTCCTGCAGGAAGCGGTCACCCTCCTTGAAGAGATAGTGTTGACTGATCAGTTTCTCCTTCGTTACACGGTCCATGGAAACCAGTGACTGGTATGTGCCCTTCAGGTCGCCTTCCAAATTGCCCAATGCTTTTGATATCTACGAACGAAAAGAGCGCTACTTTTTTTCTGTGTCTAACGAAACTCTCGTTGTTTCGCGTCGGCTTCAGATTAAAGTCGGATGAAAAGGGAGGTGAAAAAAAAAGAGAAAAGGAGAGGGAGAGGGAGAGAAGCCTGTTTATCCTTAAGAGCGCGAACTGGCGTTTTCACTTGGGCGTGCTCTGTTTCATTTCGCTGAGTGCGCGCGCGGCGGCGAGGAAGGAAGCTTGTGTGTACGTGGCTTTTGTCGGGAGGAGGAGGCTGCGGCTAAACGAATTAACACCCGATAAATTAAATAAAACCTTAGTTCTTCTACAAATGAATTTAATTACTACCCAACGCCAACTGCCTTTACCTTCTTTATTCTTTTTTTTCGCGTTTCGACAATTTCATTGAATCGCCGCTCATACGCAATGAGTTTTTATTTTGTCGAACTGGATCTCACTGATCGGATGATGACAAAAAAAAACCAGAAAAATAACAGTTGAAGAAAAGAGCATCTCTGGCCGGTGTAGCGTTTTGGTCGCGCACCCGTCGACAAGAGCGAGAGCGCGAGACGAAATCTCGCATAAGTAATGAAGTTAGGAGTCCGAGTCGGCGCAGTTGTTTTATTGGCATTCGGGCGCGCGCGGAAGGGGCAGAGATAGTAGGTGGAAATTAATGAGGAGTTTTAGCCCAGACTCATAATTAAACTCTCGGCCGACAACTTTAGTCCTAATCTGCATTCATATTCCGGCGCTAAATGGCGTTAACCCGCGGCAACGCCCGGTGGCATTCATTTCGGAATTATGTGGCCGCCCACGTGCGAACGCGCTGCCGGCGTAATAGCCAAAAATAATACCTGGCGGCTTATTGGTCCGCGTCTGAAATATGCGCGCGAGATTGATTGGCGGCGCGCTCTTGCTGCCGAAAATTTCGTAAGGTCGCACGCGGAATGTTACTAGCGGCGAGTAACTCGAAATGCTCACCGCGGACTGGAATTGCGCGCTCTCTCTCTCTCTAATGAGAATTTAACTGCATCTAAACTCGCGATGCTGTGCAGGCAGCGTTCGTGACGGAGTACGAACCTATTGTCAAAGAAATACCGTGGCATTCGACGCGCAACACAGAATTCGCGTTCACCGAGATAATTAGGAACATATTGCTGAAATTAAAATCTTGTAAATTGATTAGAGAGACGCTAGAGGACGAATGGTGCATTATTCACGAAATAACTTACATGCTTGAAAATACTAATATGGACATTGCAGTTTAAATACAATAAATTGTCTCTGCTTTAATAAAGTTGTGAAGGTATCTGTCAGCAATATGGTATATGTTAAAACAAGTATATAATATGAGATAATATTACGAAGGACATAATATTTAGCCATAATACAGACGCTTATGAAAAATCACTCCGAGATTAAGAATAAAGTATTTTCTTATCTGTCGCTTTAAACTTACTTTTCTTTGAATTTCGCAATAATGCTCCTTCTCCATCTTAGGGTTGAAAGGATAATCATAGACAGACCTGGCACACCTGACCCTCGTCGAGACGACGTACTTGTTCGTAGGATCGAGATTCGGCAATTTCGTTGGATCACCCCAGTTGGTTGGTGGATGTATTTGATCGGCGTTAAAACCCTCGTGATATTCTTCGATGATGGGATTGAAGAGGTCGGCAAACACATCGTATGCACAGGGATCACTGGCGTAAGCACCGATGCTGGAGTCTAGATTTTTTAAGCCCGACCGGATGACGTCGAAGAGGGATGACCCGAACTTAGTTTTCCGATGCTAAGAGAAAGGGCATGTTTATCCGTGAGCTTTTTTTTCCAAGTAATTGTAGAGGTACACGCGAGACGAATTACGCCGCAAGATAAGAAAACCAAACGGTTAATGGGCGGGGCAGGAAAGGTGTTACGCTCCTCTTCCGCGGAGATTGGAGCTGGGACAATAGACGTGGTTTTCCGGCGCTCTTCATTTGAATTGTAACTGCATATAGGTTTTTTTCGTTACTCGCCCTCCGACCCGCTCCCTGCCTCCTTGTTCTACGGTAGTTTCGAGGGAATGATTTTAATTTTAAGCCCGCTGGTTTATTGACATTGCAAGCGCGACGTCACCGTTCCCAAATGCCATCATTTCTCACGAGAAAGACAATTAAAGTTCGATAGGGGCTCGCGAAGATGAGCTCGCTTCTTTTCTCTTCTCCTCGTCTTGGGCAAACAACATATTTCGCTTGTAAATAACAACCTAGCGTTGCTTTCAATGGGGAGCCGAGCGCTCTCAAGTGAGAAACATTCTAAAAATCCCGACTAAAAGATTTCCCAAGAGGGCTTCATACAGAGCGGCTTGCTGCTCGCGGAAGCAGCAAGTAGGCAAGTAGCGAGTTATATACACCTAACTAAATTCGACGCAGAAATGGGGTCGGAGAGGCGAGCTCCAGGACAAAGAGGCAAACTTGGGCTTTTCGTCGGAGGCCAATCGATAATTAACATGCAAGACTTATGCGTTACCTTAATTGCTCTGAAGACATTGCAAGTCAAATACTTCTTCATCAGCGAGTCGCTCTCCTTCAAGAAGAAAGCGTTGAACTCGTTTTCGAGCGATTTTGACTCGTCCCGATTCGACTTACACCGCACAGCCTTATCACTCTATGTGTTTAAATTTAAACGTTTTAAGTGTGTAATTGTGACGTCACCCATAAGAAATACATTGTCGCTGAATTTAAACGTTTAGAAGTGTTTAAAATTGAGGACAATGTATTTCTTATGAGTGATGTCATATTAAACCTTTAAATTTAAACACATGGGTTTACCGTGGTAGCGTTTTTTTCCTTGCAGCGGCATTTGTCATAGTCGCACATCTTTCAAATGCGTTGGCTTTTCTTCTTTGATGTCACTTGTGAATTTTGAGGTACCCAGAGATGACTCGGCCAGCAGGTCGACGCTCCTTTTTCCCGAAATGGGGTTAGGCCATCGCGATGAAAGACATTTTTTTTTTTATAGACTTTCATTTCTTTCGCATTGAACGGATTGTTCTTTTTTCTCGCGAATTTTGGTAGCGATTGTAGGCCGTTTTACAGTGACGCTTTTATTATTAATTCTTAATCTCGAAAATCAGGGTATCCCGTAAAAGAATTGTAAAAGGCAAAATTTCTCTTGGACGGTAAGAGAAAAAAACGAATGAATTATAAAGGTCAACTTTTCCATGAAAAGAAACGAGATATGAGCTATTCTGTTTGTACCCAAGATTTAAAAGAGAAAAAAAGTCCTTTCTAGTTTTTCACCACCATATAGTGCAATATTGTCCTTCTTTGATGGAAATAATACAAGACGAGCTGGCTTTCTTACTACAACTATAATAATTCATCTTGAGAGAATAATGCAAAGATTTCGTCGACGTCATTTCGAAATATATCATCAGTACGAAAAAAAACAATCAAATAAACTCTCATTTAGAATAAAGCCAAGGATAACAATGATGAAAGTGAATTGCACACGATTGCGCACGCGAATCACACGTGAAGAAAGCTAAAACATTAATCGACTGAAAAAACTATTTCTTTTCTTTTCTGTTTTTGGAAAAAAGAAAAGCATTTTTTTTTTCATTCGCTCATTAGTGAATGCTTTAACGATTCTCGCTTCCGTCATTATATTGCTTTTGCTCAATCATACGCGAGCTTTTAATCGGTAACTTTCGTTCCCGGCAGCGACTACTCGTTTAAATACGCCCTCGCGCGCTTCATTTGCCCGTTCATCGACCGTATAGTTACGTCTCGCTGCACTTTTCAAGTCCTGCGCGCAATTAAAAAGGACAACGCTGCAAGTGTGGCTGCGTGTACGAGAGCTCGTAAAGATGAATATGTGCGAGGGAGTATCGGTAGTACCTTTTCGTTCTCTCGCGGTGCTAATTGCCACATCAGCTTAGTCGACGCAAAGTCCCCGAGACTAACGGCCCCCGTGAATTATTGAGGTGACAGTGCACGACTTGAAGTGGAAACGAGGCGCAATCCGAGTCGCTCTTTCGCTAAATTGGATCGCGCACGTATGCCCGTTTTGAGCTTTGCGCTTTGCGCTTTGCGCTCTGAAAATTGGATGTTTGACGTGACACGTGAGCAATGCGCGAGTGAAAAAAATAATTAATCCGATAAACAGCGAAATGAAGCAACGATTACCGACGTATAACGACCGAAATCCGCGTTTTAATAAACAAAGCTATGTCGTTAAAAGTCGCTAATTAGAAGAGTCGCGCGGGAACACGCGAGATCAAAGTCGCGAATACTTTACTAGTCTAGGAACAACGGGAGTTTTCGTAAATGATTCTTATGTATTGTGATCTCCTGAACCTGATTTTCGATGGTGGAGACCTGTGAGTGGTGAAACTAAGTTGTTATTGACAAATTAATTGCTTAAACGTTCATAACTTTCATTGTATTTGACTTGACGAGTCTTGAGAAATGTCAAACGATCCGTTATTTAATAACAAATACATCCGTGTTTATGCAACAACAAAGATTTTTATTTGTCTCGTGTACCGACTGCTTTGAAGGAAAAAAAGTTTTAGTCCCGTAAAGAATAAAAAATTAAACTATCCCGAATTTATTTTAGTTAATTGAGCATATCTCCGGTTATACTAAATATTTTTTTATTTTGAGAACACGGATGTATTTGTTATTAAATAACGGATCGTTTGACATTTCTCAAGACTCGTCAAGTCAAATACAATGAAAGTTATGACCGTTTAAACAATTAATTTGTCAATAACAACTTAGTTTCACCACTCACAGGTCTCCATCATCGAAAATCGGGTTCAGGACGACAAAATACATAAGAGTCATTTGGGTGATTCCGTGGACATCGAAAGGCCACGAAAACCCCCGTTGATCCTAGACTATACCGCGCGCAGACCTTTGATCGGCTCGTTCAATTGTTAACAGGAGCACAGCTTGACCGCAAGCACAATAAGCAATGGGGCCGTCGCTCGTTCCACAAATAATTCATTCACGTCGCGTGTGTTGCGTGATGATCGATCGCCAGTTGCCGGCGGCTCGACAACCCAACAACAACAACAAAATTGTCCTAACTTGTTGGGTTTCTCGCGTGGTGTACGTTTCTCGCATTCTTTTCTCCGCAGTGCCAACAAACGTCGATATGCCGAACGTCATCCGTTACATCTGTCTTGCTTGACTATTCTAAATTTTTCTGTTTCGAACGTACTTTCTTTTTTATTTTTCGTCACTTTTTCAAAGCTCAAATCTCATTATAACGCCGTGCTTGCGATGTTTTATGTTTTCGCTGGGGATTCGATAACGAAATCTTTTGTTTCCTTTTGAATGCATTCTTTTTTTCTGAATATTTCGATATAATCAAGTTTGATAATTGGAAGAGAACTTTCTGTCCAACATGCACGAAAGGGTAATAATTAGAAATGTGTCGAATGTTATTTTCATGTAGAGCTGTATTTATTTTTCATAAATGAATATAAAAAAAATTATTTTTTAATAAATGTACGATATTTTAAGCATTGCTCTACTGTGCAATAGATGCATACTTTAAATTTTTTACTCCACCGATAAATTTTGGCTTTCATTTTCAGGATTTTAATGAAAATTTTTTATTTAAAAATTCTTTTCTTTTAAATTATCATGTTTATTATCTTGAAAAAGAATATTTTCGCAACTGCAAAAAAGTCTAATGTCACGGTTCATTATTAGGCGTCTACGGAATGAAAAACATTTTGTAACTGATTAATCAAGGGGGTATTCACTTTGAAAAAAAGGGGGTGTTCACTTTGGAAAAAATGTAAATTGATTTTTTATGTCATTTGCTTATGACTTCAATCTGATTTCAAAGGCTACTAGTCTAATAAATTACTTTCAACACGCATAACTTGGCTTATAAAAGGATCGTTTACTTCACAAACAAAAGAAAAAGCTCATTTATGATAACTACGTCAATAAGATAGGTATGTTTTTGCCTGTCTTATTGATGTAAAACCACGTAACTGTTTTCTTTGTACAGTACAAACATTAGGCACACGACATCAACGATCACACTAAAAATACGCATCGATGGATTTTAAATTATTCAAAAAACGGGTTATGACGCAATTAGAGTTCGCACTTTGAACCTCGGTGAACTATCATAAAATTCGTGTCGACTGGAAGCAAAAACGTGGACGAGACAAGATTCTTCAATCAATCAATTAGATCAATTAATCAGAGTCCCTCTCGGCTTCCGCGCTCAACTTTATTTTTCTCGTCTCCCACGCTCTATCATCTTGCTCTTGTTTTTTTTCTTTTTTACTTTTCTTCTTCCTGTCAAGTCTAGGTTAGTCCAAAATTAACGTGGTCGTTCGGCAGCAATAAATTATCAGGTGTTGTGGAAATAAAAATAAAAGTGCTGAAAAAAAGAAACTTTAAAAAAATAAAAAGAAAAAAAGAGCTATGGACGACAATCGACTGCTGAGGCATTATCGCTCAACAGAGTTCGGCTGGAAGCAGCTGGTGAGGATTATGGAATTAAGTTTCTTTTGACTTTTAGTTGCAATTTACCGGCGCAGTTAATAGGTTAAGTTTTTTTCCTTGGCCTTCTCCTTTCATTTCGATTTCAATTTTAAATTTTTATAATTTTTATTACTCTCTGCTGCTTGGAAAGTTTTTCATCATCCTCTCTCTCTCTCTCTCTCTCTCTCTTTTCCTTTTATTGTGAGATATTAAGAATATCTTACGAAAGTTTATACCTCTTCTCTCTCTCTCTCTCTCATTTTTTGTACATTTGAATTTTTAAAAAGTAATCATCACTTTCATACTGGTTTCTAATAAATTTTGCGAACTTTTCCTACGCGTTTAGCGGGGTGAAAATGACTTTTTCGTGTACAATAAAGTTTCATGAAATTTTGCAGGTCTACAATTATTTGCTAACTGATAGGTACTTCAGAACATTATTTCACTTTGGACCACAATGCGGTGCTTTAACGGCGATTACGTGCCTTCTTATTGGTCTCGTTTTCGTGTACACAATAACCGTGAGTACTGCAGCTATTCATAATTTTGCCTTAGCCACTCGAAATTATAACGTAGACTTTGGAAATGTAACGAGATCTGTCGAACTAAAAAGAATCTTGCTCTACGCGAAAATCAACGAAACGTTTCGTACGCGAATTTCATCACCAACAGTTGTTTTTTTCCGAGGAATATTGAAATCAAATCCAATTTCGACGCGATAAACTTGAGAAGAAAACGCGAGAAGCTCCTTTCAAGCTCGATAGGCTTTCGTATAACCAATTTCACAACTTTAACGAGCTTTCCCGGGAAGAAAAGTCTTCGTCGTAACTTTTGCCACGCCGAAAATGAACACCACGGACGCTTCCTTTCAGCTAGAACACTAGGCAACGAGTCCTCGCTCCAAATTATCTGCGTGCGTGTGTGTGAATACGAGAAGCGAGCTTTTGTGCGAAATCCATTAAAGACGAGTGCGTCACAGAGAGAGAGACAGATAAAACTAGGTCGAGCGCGGCATCGTATGCTCATTTCTTCTCTGCGCTTGCACCCGCTTTTGTGAAGCGTCATTTTCACACGGCTGTTGATTGAACCTTGTGTTGATTCACTCGTCAAAAATTAGTTTGCCACTTCAACGAGATTCTCGCGCGCCTTCTTTTTGCCGCGACTCGCGTGACGATGAGTTTCAATCGAGCAAGGCCGGTCAAACACGCGACACACTCCGGCATCACGACCGTCAAAATTCAGAAGCGGATTAACAGGAGAAATGGAACTCGACCAGCACACACGGACAATCTTTAGGCCGCGAAGCGAGAAGCGCGTGGATTCGCACATTCATGCGCGGGCGAGCATATACGCAGAGCAACCTACGTGCCCGAATATTGACATTGCGTGTTGGTTAATATGCGGTGACATCGCATCACGTACATTTGCCATATCGACGTTATCGTCATCTGGTATTCCACGCATCTTAATACTGTGCGGCTGGCGGGTCGCGTGAAATGCAACCGCATACAACATCCCGCACACACCCACACACGCGCGCGACCGAATCGCGAGGTATTAGTAAATCAAGCCACGACGACGAGCGGCATATTCAGCATAGATTTAGTTACTGGCGCTAGCGCTGCGGATGCTCCCTCATCCGAAAATTTACATCTCAACGGCTATTAGAGCTCGCAATTAGCTTCGCCTGGCTATTTCGGAAAAGAAAAATATCGCTGGTGGCGCGACGGCGACGCCGCGATCGCGCTCTCCACCGACAGTCGCCGAAATTTCTGAATGCTTCTACGGCGGCTAGGATCCGTTCTCTCTCCGAAATTGAAACTGCAGGACCGACAGCAGTGGCGCTTTCGCGTATAAATGCATTTTTTTTTCGCGTGCATCGCGCGTTCAAAAAAAAAAACAAACAAAAAGAAATTCATAAACGCGCGCGGCGAACGGGAGAGCAAAGCACACTCTTCAACGCGCGCAAATCCGCGGCCCGAGCCTTTCATATCGCGCGCGGTGATCTCTCGCAACGAGAAGCATTCGTATATATCCACTGTTGTAACGCGCGCGGCGAAAAAAAAGAAGGGAGAACGTCGCGCTAATCTCCGCTGACACGCAAATCTCCGCGGGGGCCCGGGTCGATCCCTTTATTTACCGAAAACCGGTGCAGTACAGAAACATTTTTCGGCTACAAAAAAAGAGAGAGGGAAGGCGCCTCTCTCATTTGCGCGGCTTAATAGCGGGCGCATGCTCAGCCAAGAGAGTGAGAGAGAGAGAGAGAGAGAGAGAGAGAGTGCAGCCGCCTGTTGACACACATATTCGAGGCGAGCGGCTGCCGCATAAAAAGCGATATTAAAGGCTGTGTAGCAGCAGCTGCACGTGCTCTCTTTCACCACGGCCAAAACGATTTTTTTCTTCGTCTTCGTTGAAAAGGAAGGGAAACCTTTTATCATCTCCCGTCCCTTTGTTTCGCAGCCTTCTTTCAAAGCTTCTTCTTCTATCGCCCGTCTAATATTCTCTCGATTCGCACTTGCTGCGGCGCGTCCCACGCGCTGTTTTATTGTCGCCAAGACACGGCCTTTTTCTCTTTCAAAGACGAAAAAACGCGGCTCCTCTTCCTCGGACACTTTGGCGGCCTCTCAGCGAATGGAAAACACATCCGTCAGCGCGTTTTTCTTTTTCTCTCGCGTCGAGGCTCACGAGAATATACTTCGCTCTTCTCTCTCTCTCTCTCTCTCTCTCTCTCTCTCTCTCTCTCTCTCTCTCTCTCTCTCTCGGGCGAGCTTTCCGTATTCCGTGCGCGAAACGACCAGCGATCCGTGAAATCTGCCTGTCCAGTTCCTGTCGATGACACATGTATATTTATGTCAGCCGTGGCGGATCCGAAATATACTTTTATTGCGCGTGTCAGCGGGTATCATAATAATTTCTAGAAATAAAATGGAATTGAAAATACTTCGAACGAGCGTTGGCTCGAGTTACCGAGTAACGCAGTTTCGAACAATCAGGACGTGTACGCGCGAAAAGGGATCGCGCTCTTCGGCCAATCAATCGACGAACGGCAACTCGCGAGATCGCGCGCCGATCCGCCTTCGGCGGCAGTCGCTAACGGGACACGTGATTTCTCCCGCAGAGCTGGTGCATCTTCCTGATGAACCTCGACAAGTTCAACGAGCTCAACAGCGAGTCCGCAAAGGTACGCGCGATCGCGGCGGCCGCCCCGGCCAACTAATCGCTCGAGGTGCATTGCAGAAGCTGCCCCGTAAGCAGAGCGTGTTGCAGGTGAAGCCGGCGTACAATTGCATAAACAAGCACGTGAGTGCGCGGCGTCGTCTTCGCCGGCGCTGCATTATTGCCAGGGCGTCGCGCGACGAGACGATCTCTCACAAAAGGCTCGCGCGGCTTTTGTCGAGGCGCGCGCCTTGCCTCCCATTGTTGCGCCGACACCGCGCTGCACGCCGGCACGCGTGCGACGAGCAGAGATATTGTTTTGACGTTTCTTGGTCGGCGAGCTGGCGACGACGACCGGCGCGCTTGTCGCCGGCTTTATTTCCGCGAGTGTTCGCGCATTGAGTGATGCTAATTTCTTTTCTGTCTCTTCTGTACTTTGGCATTCTGCGTTTTTCTTTCTTCGGCTTTTTTTTTCTTTTCTTTCTAATGTTGTTTGCTTGTTTCTTTGCTTTGAGATTTTGAGATTATGAAAATGTTTGGAGGTTAAACTGGCAAGTTAAGTATTCACGCATCATTATTTAATTATCTATTATGTTTTAATGCATTTCAAGCAATCTGTCGGTTTTTATAGCACTGTATGATTTAAGTCCGCAATCAAGAATGTTTCGTCACTCAAATTATTATATTATATATTTAAAGGAATATCATTTCAATTATTGGTAATAACAACTCCGAAATCTCATATTCGGCGATATATTTAAAAAGTTATAATTTAACACTGTAATAACATAGGCAATTCGTATTTCAGTTGCAAAATGTAAACGACCGTTTCGTTACAGCTGCAGCAGACGGACATTTTCCTCGACAAAACGAGCAAAGTTGTAAGTTCAAACTACATTCGATCGCGTTGCGAATAATTTGAAAATTATACCCGGAAATCAACACGGGCTTGTTGGTAGAACGAAGGGAATATCGAATAGATAAAACATTTGTAATGAGCTTTCGCGCAAGCAGGTCGAACATGAGCTCTGTGTTCGCGATCGCAATTTTTCATAATGAGGCGCGTCGCAGAATTACATAGAAAAACAATGAGTGATGGTCTAAACATCGAGAGAATTAAATTGAATATTAATTCGCAGAAAACAAATTTAGAGTTGGCCAGAGCAGTATAATTCCAGTGCATTGTGATAAAGTTTATTCATTAACTATGCCATCAACGTTAAAACTAATTTACCGAGTAAGTCTGAAGTTTATACTGTTGCATCTCGTTGCTCTCGGTCCGCGCTACTCTCCCTTTTGCGCTTGCTTGCGCGCGAGCTTTTTGAAACCGAAACCTTAGCTTAAAGGTGGAGCTTAATTGAAATGTACAATTAGCGTAAATCTACCGTAGAGAGGGAGAGAGAGAGAGAGAGTGAGTGAGTGAGTGAGTAGATAGTGAGGAGGAGGAGAAATGAAAAGTCACGGTAACACAATATCTCACTTGTAGGTGCGCAAGGAGCAGTTGGAAGTTGAGCTGCTCAACAGTCGAATCGACTGTGTAAACGAGTTACTCAATCCTGGGGTACGTCCATTATTATTTTTCAGAAATTTCAGGTCTTTGATCGAGAAACAAAAGAACCGTTCATTGTAACAAATCGGTGCACTTTTGTTTATCGACTCTACTCTGTCGATCCGAGTTTTTTTCTCTCTTTTTTATAACGGCTTAAACGACAGTAAACAACGTCGAAAGCTTAAAATCCTTCGATATATTCATAGTCGAAAATTGGACGATCGGTGACAAGACGATCATCGTCGTCACATTCTAATTCAAAGAATTGATAATTAGCTCACTTTAAGGAGAAAGTTGATCTCGCTGCGTTGCAAGTTTATGAATTTCGTAACCGCTTGCATAATTTATTTTCAGGACAAGTCGCAGTGGAGCTTCACCAGACCGCCAAGAGGATACTTTCGTGACATAAACACGCCGTCGACGTTGTAAACAAGAAAGTTCAATTAATTAACGCCAAACTGCAAATATATCGTTTACGCTCGGATTACTGGATTACAGATTTTAACATTCGGTCTGTTTCTGTGGTACGGCGTACGAAGTGATTCCGTAATAAAGAGCTCGAACGGAGCACGATTAATGTATCTGGATGTCGAACATTTCCTCATTGAAATATTCTCTAGCGCACGTCAGTCGAGTGGGTATCCGAAAATCCCGAGGTCGAATGTGACAGTCCGAAATTTTCATTAGGGGAGCTTTTCGCCCCCCCCCTCCCCGAAAACTTCATCGCTCATGCATTTTGCAGGAGAGCAAGCGTGTCTCGTCGCTTAAAGTTTCGTATACACGTCCTTCACTATCAGCGCCTTCCTTCCCTATTCTCCTCGTTTCACTGTCATTTCTGGCTTTTCATTATTCAAGGCCCCGCCCCCTTATCCTTTTCTTTTGCTACTTCCTCAGTTTGGCTTTAACTATTTAAGTGCAGCTACAGTCCACTTTTACTTTTGCCTCTTCTTATCCTTGTCTCGCCAATGTGCCGAGTATTTTTATTTGTTCTCGCGTGCATTGGTTTATTATTGATGAATTGTACGCCAAAAGAAGCACGAACGCTGCTTGGTATTTCAGCCTGGCTTGAGCACGTATACAAATTTTGCATGGGTTCATCAATTATGGACGGAAAGCTACGCGTAGGCATGATGCCTCGCTGGGACATTATGCGCGTCCACGTCCAATTAGTTGACTCTCGAGTGGCTTTACGGCTCAATGAAATTAACGTTGATCGATGTCATAGAATCATAGATTTCCAACGCGCAATCGATCATGCATTTTTTCCTCGACCGCGTCGCAGTTGATTGCACGTATCGCGGCGCCCACGCGCGCATTTACGATCAAAAGTGCGTGAGCACGCGCTTCCTCGTCTCACAATATAGCAGCAGCGGGGCGGCGATGTTTCACGGAAAAGCTCATACCTTCCGTGGAAAATGCTGTTCCGCAGCAGGGCAACAATTCGCCACGCATAAGTATAATATACTTACTCGCTCTCGCGGCCCTGCGTAACGTTACTATTTTTCACTCGGCCTGTATGAAAAGAGAAAAAAAAGGGAAAGAAAACTTGATTCCATTTTTTATTTCTTCCGCACGCGTGCAAAACTCGATCCTCGCCTTATCTCGCGCAAGGCTTGGCAGTTGTATTTTGCGCGCGCGCAGCTCTCTCTCTCTCTCTCTCTCGAGTCGAGAAGGGGCACGGAGAACCGCGAAAAAATAGCTCGAGGAGCAAGGTTGGCGCGCGCTCGAGTGATTTTCCAAGACGAGAAGAGAAAACACAAGGAGAGAAGGGAAAGAAGAAGAGGAAGATGTTTCGCCACCAACGTTCCGCGCTCTTTGTTCCCCCTCTCTCGACGCGCTGGATATAGTCCTTTTATTCCTCTGTTTTCTCTTCCGCCGCGGAGCGCAGCTTTTCGTTGCTCCTCGCAACGTAATTACGGATGTTTTCATTCATAGAATCAGTTGATAAGCGCTGCCGTGGAAACCGACGCGGGGGCAATTTTTCGAAAGGAGGTCGAGGACCAATTGAAGAAGCTACATGTTACTCGTAGTACACGTTGCTCGGACCTTCGAATTCTTTTCAATCATGCGGCTCGAGTGGTTTACTCCTTCTTCTCCGAGATGCCTTGGCTGCTGCTTCAATCATCCCAATGAAAACACCTCGAATGTCAGATGAGATTTTAATCCGGGCATTGAATTTCTGTGATTCTTTTGCCGTAGCAACGAGCTGGTGGTCGAGTGATTTATCCATAAAATCGAACATCACTTACAGACGGATATTTGATTGGGAAATTTCTCAAGGGAATGGAAATAGCCCGAAGGAGCCGTAGTTCGATACAAAAGTAGACATAGATACGTGCCGGCAACCAATCAATCACAATGACTCGGCAACGCAGGTATTTATTTTCTCTGGAATATATATTGATGACGCGTCATCGACCGGAACGAGATGAGATGTGCGGGCGTGTTTGCGAAGAAAATATATATGTGTTTTGAGGTGCACTCGCCTTTATGTGGCTTTGACAGCTCGGCTGTGTAACAAGGGAATGCTTTTTGCGCATATAAGTGCTATGCTCTTACTGAACGCCGCGCTACGCTATCCACATCCTCATCGTATCAGCGTATGAATAAACGGTCGAACTTTAATACCCATCAACATGCAAATTTGACGTTTATTATTTTGTTTATGATTATAATATCGCGGTTAAATGGGACGATGAAATTTTAGCACACGCATCGTGCGCGAGATTGCGACCGAATCTAAAAACCGTTGTTTAACGACCATCGTATTCTGTATACCGCGGATAAGTGATCCTGCTCCTATCAATATATTTCCTAGTGGATTTTTCTATACGGACACTAATAACATTCATACCTAAAGGCTTCCACTTGCGATTTGGAAACGGCATTGAATGGCGCTAATAAACGTACACAAGTATGGAATATGTATAAATTGTCGGTGAAATGTATGAGTAAAACGTCGGCCGAGCAGGCAGGCTGCGCCGAATTCCGCGTGAATACCGTCGACGTGCGCGGCAAATTTAATATAGGAAATAAATAAATTTCAGGCAGACGGGAAGGAAAGAAAAACAAGCGACGCCGTACCGACGGACCATCGACCTCTGTTTTTCTCTGTACTATTGTCCGCGGCATAGGAACGTAGAGACTCGCTCGGGGATATACTCGCGCGTCATTGGAAAATTCCACGTGTTGAGAAGCATTTCCAGACTTTACTTCCAGTCACTTTGTTATGTGTACCTGTATATGCAGACGCGAAATGAGTAAGCAATGTTCAATAGAATTTTTTTTCGCCGAGTATGTAAAAAAGTTTGGCTTTTCTTTATCTCTGCACAGCGAATTCTAAATGAAATATAAAGTCGAAAAGAAATGTAAATAAAAAACTTCTCTTTGATTTTTATGCGTATATAAATAAATCCTACCGAAAAATGAAGGTACCGTTTGAAGTAATACGACTGCAAAGAATTTATATGTTTTGATTAAAGAACGATTTGTTCCTTTCGTTCGGACTTTTGCAGAAAAAAAACTCAAATTAATTTGACATCAGTCACTAATTTGAATAAAAGAAAGATACAAAGTTGTAGAAAGCGGTAGGAGGAACCTCGGTCGAGGCAGGAAAAGGAAAAAAGGACACCTCGAGGACCGACAAGATGTATTGTTCGTTTGGCGAATCGAAATCGCGAATACGAGATGACTCTGCAGCTTTGCCTCGTTCGATAACTACGATAAGACTCGATAACTGTTCCATTAGCTGCACTAATGACGACAGAGAGCATCGCCGGTGAAAATTTCGCCGCGGAAGTCGGCCGTCTTCGTCGTTCGATGCTTTCTCAGCTGTCGAGTAATAAACGGCAATGTCCCGCGCGAGAAAACGAAGAATAAGCGCAGTCGAAAGCTAAAAGGAAGCGATGTCTCACGTGCGTGACCGGCCGCCGTAGCCGTAGTTTGTTTTTAAAGCTCGGGGATTTGCTCGCAGTCGGAGATGCCCTGCGAGATGCGCGAGAGCCGCAAGTGTCGACGGACATTATTGCAACGCGACACGGAACTTGCACAGCTTACGCGCCGTATGATTAGCGTTACACTCTCCATTCAGCCGCGTCTCGCTTTGACTTACATCGTTTATTCGTCGTAACCGACTCGCGAGCACGTGCTTTTCCGCGTTTCGCCAAAAAAATCTACTCCCACGGGTTTGTTGTGTGTACGTATAGAAATTATTAATATTCTGATCGCAAGAGCGTATAGACCGTTACGTACACGCTGCGTAGGCTATGTAATCGATATTACCTTACATAGCTATCACCGGTGATATTTTTCCGTGCAGCAGGTACATGTTAATATCGTAAAAATAACACGCGCGCGGGCAGTTATTGAATTTCTTTTCAAAGCTACAACGTCAAATTGAATTTTTGGAATTTCGCTCGATTTATGTAGATACACACACACACACACACACACACACACACACACACACACACACACACACACACACATCGAACCGCGATGCCAACGACAACGCGGTAGAGCTTCGCACACAACGGGGAAAACAGCTTACGTGCGCGAAAAAGTGACTTTACATATTCATACACGCGCAAAAATTGCAGATTCTTTGTACCGTCGAACATTCGCCGCGAACGGAAAACAAGGTCGCCCACCGCTGACGAAACGGGAGAAGTTAATAATTTTTTTTTTGCGCGCGCGCACCTCTTCTAGAGCTGCTCGAGCGTAATGTATTATCCCTCGGAGCACGCCATAAACATCCGATCGAATTAAAATTCAACGAGCTTTTTTTCTGGAAATAATGCAGAGGGAGGGGAGAACTGAAGAAAACAGACGCGCGAGCTTTTATCGCACGCGTCAGCGGCGGAATGAGATCGTCGAGGGGAACTTGTCGACGTTTCTGTTGCGTATCGTGATGGTTATATTCAGCGACGATGACTCGCGAGAGGCATCTAATTATTGAAAAGTCCGTTTCTCTTGCCTTCCAAGTAAACTACTCGACCGACTCCGAGAAACAATGGCATAACAATAGGAATGCAGGTTAATGAGCTTTCTCGATTACTCTTATCGATCGTTTGGATGCTGTTTGCTACTTTACATCAATTGGAAGTCCTCCTCCACGCAGAAACTAAAACGCTGTACAATTGAGTCTCTCTCTCTCTCTCTTTGTTTGTCGCGTCGCTTTTTCAGGTGATCCATCTTTCTTCAAAGAAATTAAATTCCTACTTACCTGTTAAACCAAAGTGTAAGTCTCGCTGGAGGTACAATTTAATAATTCTCGAGGCGAAACTCGCTACTCAGCAATCGAGCGAGACTGCGAAAACTTGACCGTTATTTTGTTATTTTCAACTGACCGCCTGCCACCCCCTCGGAGAAAGAACCGATGTACAGCGAAAAAAAAAAATTCTCGGCCCATTAATCACAGTCTCTTTTCTCCGTCAAAAAAAGCGTTGCGCAAAGCTTCCTAGTATATATAGGCCGAGCGAGCGCTAGTACGTGTAAGGGTCGCGGTGTCGACACCTGCGGTCTTTGTCCTCCGCTTTAATATTTCAGATGGTTCATCGACGCTGCGATGCGCGCGCTCGGCTATACATACGCGCGCGCGCGCGCCAACGACTGAATTCTGCTCGCCGGCGTTCGACCAATGTTTCCTGGAATCGCGTATAATATTTGTGGTGAACGCGCGGCTTGCAAGGATATGCTTGCGAATAACTTGGGCCTGTGCCATTCGTGAAATAAAAGCGACAAGGTCGGATTCCAAGTAAAATTTATAAGTACTTGCTGATCTTCGAGGAATGAGTAACGAGGTGAGTGCAATCGACGCTCTTTTTCAATGAAGGACGGATGAATTCGCCGATTGGATACCTTGGCGCAAGCTCGGCAGTAATGTTACAACTTTGCCTCGTCGAGTGGATTTACGAATGTTTCGAGAATTCTAAAAATGACGTCGCGAGCTGCAACTCTTAATATTTCTGCAGCGTCGTCGAAGAAACATTTACGGCTGCTGCTGTAAATGTTTCGAATGCATGTTTTTAACTGTCGAATGATTTCTTCCTTTGCGACGCGAGAAAATTACTCCCTAGGATAAAACAAAGAGAAAAAAACCTGACGCTAGAAAGCGAATTTCATCAATAAGCTTGCGAGATGGTCGAAAGTGTGGCACTTATTCTGTTCGTGTGGTTGCGCACCAGAAGTGACGCTTGTAAGAATACTTATTCCGACGTACGCTCTAAATTGATCAATCGCAATTCTTTTGTTCATTGTCGTTGATGATAAGTTCGTAGGAAACATTGTTGACTAGCACAGTTGCATCCTATTATAGACCGTGTTTCTTGGAGACGTGTAAAGACGGTATGTTGTCGCGATCAAGCAAAACAGCAGCGCAATGAGGATCCGGTATAAAGAAAGTAGGTCAAATGTTATAAATGGATAAATTGTAGTTTGTCAACCGGTGCTTCCCGAACGAACGGCGCATCAACGTTGGAAAAAATTTTTTTTTTTTTATATCGTTTAACAATTTATACCTTGACAGTTGAGGAGTTGACTTTGTTCGAGTGTAATATTTCGGATTCACAAGCAGTGATCTACAAAGAGTACGGAAGTATGCGCGATAACCGCACTTAACCCCAATGATGGCAGCAGTATTAATAGCTTTGAAGTAACTACGAGAGCTGATATTCATCGGCGATAATGACGTATCAAAGGAAAAGTTGGTTAATATAATAACAGTGCAGAAATTGGCCTTGCGAACAGAGCAGACACTGCCGGTTGAAAGCGTCTCGATCGATCTCCCGCGGAGTTAGCAAGATCGACGGGGGTCGGATTGACCGTTCTGTTGCGAGGCGCGTCTGGATAAATAGGTCGAGCTTCAAACCCGACAGTATCAGGCTGGCATTTGCTTGAGGTTTGGGCTCACGTGTGTGGCTTCGCTAACGCGGACCTGATAAGCGCGATAGCTACAGTCCTCGATTGAGCTGTTGCACTTGAGCACTGCTGATCGTTACTTTGTCTTGACGAGCGAATGGAAAGTCGTGCGATGAAAAAGTTTATTCGATCGGAGGATCAATCGCTGGAACTGGCTACGAAGATAACAGCGGGAGTAAACTGAAATGTCGCCTCTCGTCTTCGCGTCAGTGACTCGACCAATTAGATTTCCGTTCCGATACAGCGGCACTCGAACAATTTGCCGCTCAGCTCGTAACTCCGCCTTCGCAATAAACTACGAGTACGTCGACAGGCGTATTCCGTATCGCCGGAATAATTCGATGAAATATCTGCACGCGAAAGCATTCGCGTTCAGGCGACGCTGCGAAGAAAGCAAAGCCGGACGAGCAAACTCACGGCACTGATGGACCAGTCGGCGTTCGCATCGAAAAGCAGCGCGGGTGTAATAACGCAGGCGAAGAAAAGAGGAGGCAAGCTCCGCGCGGGAAAACGCAGCCGAGGGAGTTGCGATATTTGACGTGCTAGGAAAAGTCACTCGTGTATATTCAGCAGCGAGGGCTCTTTCGCTCTCGCCTCCGCTATTGTTTTGTTATGCCTCGGCAAAGAGAGAGAGAGAGAGAAACAGAGAGAGAGTGAAAGAGGAGGGGGAGACCCTTATCGAATATGCAGATCGGTCGCTACTCCTGCCACAACGATTGAATAAAGTCCTTTCGATCCGCGAATCGCTCTCGGGACCTCGGGCAAAGTTAAATCTCGACCCCCCCTCCCGCTACCCCTTTTTTTTCCTCTCGACGTCTGTCGAGAAATGCCTGACTTCTGCGGGATTTTACGGGCGCCGCGTCCCGCTTATTTCCGAATACCTATCGCCTTTACTCTCTTGCTCCTCTTTCGCCGTCGATTGCCGAGGCTCTATGTTTTTTTCAAAAGTCGAGAGAGGATTATCGATTGCATTCGGCGGACTACCTGCTTATTTCGCTCGGTACACGTAAGCTTTGAGTTTGGCACACTTTCGAAAAAGTTGCGTCGGCGTCAGTCGTGACGTTATCGTCGCGAAACAAGCGGAAACTATACGAGGCCGCCGGAGACGTAAAGCCCGAGCGGGACTTTTTTCCTCCCCCAATAAACAATTATCCGCGCACAATGAATCCCGAAAGAATGGCTTTTAGCACACGAGAACTCCATCGGCCCTTTGTTGAGATATTAAGGTCTTGAGAGAGAGTACAAGCCTCTGCGTTTCAGTGCCGAATAAAGGGAAGAGAGGGAATACTGCCCTCCCGTGATTTATTAACGTGAGTAAATTTCCTCGAGCTCTTTGCCCTCTTGCATAGGCGCGAGGTTGTTTCTCAGTGTGCGTGCCGTGAAAATTGTCCAACGCATCATTTCGCCTCAATAATTTCGTCAAAAATACGTTCGACAGTTCGTCTCGTGTCACAATCCAATTTTTGTTATTGTAAAAAATTCATTCTTTAGGGAAATTTCCAGGATTTTTCGTTAAAAACTGACACCTGCATTCGTTAATATTGTGACGTCGGGGTCACTCTCAGGTACGCTTGGAGCAAGCGTAAACTCAGGGTTGCTCTGATTTGGCTATCGTGTAACACACAAGCCGGGACGAGCAATATTGTTGCGTTGAGAAAACTGTATGCTAACGGGGAATGTAATAACCAAATGTTATTACGAACACACCAGACTCACGCTTAATGTGTTCTTAAGGGACTTTAATGGAAATTCACCAGACTCACGCTTAATGAATTTCCAAAAGAAAGGCGGATTACTTAAAGAAAGAAAAGGATAGCCAGGTTTAAGATTTTACTTACTTTTATTTTATCAATTTAGTTATTATTAATGTTGCGTTCTCTCTCTGCTCTTTGGCCTCTTTCTCTCTCTATATGTTCTGAATATAGTTGGGTGATTTGATGCTTGCTCCGGGACTCGCTCACTAGTAAAAACTTCTTATTACGGACTTCCTGGTGCTCACTCCGCACTTACTCTATCTGAACTTGACTTCCTCTAACTTAACTGACTGAACTGAGCTTAACTTCACTTAACTTCCTCTCCAGCCTTGTACAGAGCTTTTTATAAGCCGTGGGTGGTTGGGTGGAAATCCCTTTCCTCAGGCCCATGAAGCGATAACGGCTAAATTTTGTATTGGTCGGAAATTTTCTAATCATATCCAGAATTTCTTTATTGGTCTGTGGGCGTGAATTTTCAGAGAGAGAAAGGGCGGTCCCTTTTTAACTTGGGCCCTTTTCTCCAGAGATGGCTCTCGGAGTGCCACTTTTAAGAGCAAGAGTAACGCTATAGCTTATAATTACTTATACATAATTGTACTAAACTTAATTAATTATGACGATACATAGTGACTATTATGAACATTCAGAAAAATTCAAACCTTTTACGATTTATTATAAAATACATTATTGTTCTATTTATTGGTTATTCGGTGACAAAAAGGTGCGCATTATAATGGCTTACAAAATTGATGAAAATCTATTTAATATTACGGATATTTTCTTAAAAATCGGTGGGAAAAAAAAAGATAGATTGCATTTTTATGGTCCCCTTCCATTATCGGCGTGATAACACTTCACGATGTATACGCGATGATCGTAGGCCCCTGTCAACACATACGTGTGGGACAAAGCAGGATAGAGCGTTGATTGTAAGCTTGAGTACGCAGGCTCGGGCCACTATCAAAGTTTATATTTCGAATGCGTTTTCATCGTGGGAAATCAGGAAGGTTCCCACTCCGTTCGTCATATTTAATAATTAAATATAAAAAAAACTAAGTTATGGCTAGCCGTCACAATATCGTAGTTCCCTAAAAAAAGCATTTTTTTACCTGTGTTCTAAAACAAGCGTAATATAAAAATTCGATCGGAGTAAAGTTACAGCGAAAAAAATGCACGAACAAAAGTAGTCATCTGAATTTTCATAGGAGTTTCAATACCGGCAAGTCAGTTGCTATTTTTATTCGCAAATCAAATTTCGCGAAAACTATTTATTTTGATAGACTCGGTAAACATAAAATAAAAAATATAAAAAAAAAAGCAGCAAGCTTACGAAACGCGCCGGTGCACGGCCGATCGATGACAGAGGCGAAATCAGCGAAATGACGCGCAACAATTCACCGACGGGCAAAATCGAAAACTATAGTAATCAATGCGGCGAGAATCGAGCGAGCGAGCTAGGCTACAAAAGCGAATCAATCATCGACAGAGGCGGTCAACGCGTGTGCCGGCTGCAACGAGGAGAAAGCAAGTAGAAAACGCGCGCGCGGGCGATCGATGTTCGCGAGCGTCATAATCCAATAATTAATTCAGCGCAATTACCGAGGCTATCGGTTGTCAGTACGCTCGCTCGCGGGGACTGTAAATGCGTGCCCTCGGAGCCGAGCCGAGCATTCGAATGGCGCATTAGGCCGCCTACCTTGCTTCAAGTATTTTCGACGATAGCGTTTATGCAACTGTGTCGCGCGACGCCTACCCCCGCCAACCAGATAAAACTTCCGGCCGTTGGAAAGTTTGCTTTTGCCCTGACCGCCTTTATTATTGGCCCGGCCAGCGGCGTTCTTTTTATTTAATCCCGGGTTATTCTGCCGCGCGGAACTTTGCTCAAACTATTCTCTCGACACGGGCTTTCCTGCTGGTGATGCTCTCACGACGAGTCCGCTCGCGCTCCAATAATAGCAACGAGCTCAGGCATTCCGCGATGTATCCACGTCGCTTCATACCTAATTCAATTGAGTATTGTCACTTACAAATGTTACGTATCGAGGCGTCGTCATCGATCGAGTGCACAGAACAGAGGAGAAAAACATTGCCAAGAGGCGAGATTGTTTATTGAGTCGGTCGTTCGCTCGGTCGCCGTCTCCCTACCAGTCACGTCGTTAGGTCTATGATTCAATAAAGCCCCGCTTTTACATGCGTGCTGTCCTTGTTTCAGATCGTGCCCCAATACATTTATTAACGCAATTGCCGACTGACTTGAGTCGGATCTCGTGCTGGTTTCACAAGAAACAACGACTGAGCAGCCATCGATATTCCTAGGTCTGAATAATTATCGCCAAGCAAAGCTCTGTCTGTCTCTCTCTCTCTCTCTCTCTCTCTCTCTCTCTCTCTGCGCCCGGGAGTAATAATGTGTGTCTTTGCGATTGCTCGTTAATTATGCGCGAGCGCGCGCAGCCAGGCGAAGGGAAAGCCGAGTAGTAGGCAGGTGAGAGTGAGGTGCATTACGTGTTAAAAAGTCCGTAAACTACGGCGAAACTAGCGCACGCGCCACGCTCAAAGAGCAAATAGTCTGTCACTTTCAAACAAAGTTCAACTTGTGTCTTACGCGTATACCTATGAGCGCCCGGAACTTGCGAGAACGATAGATAAAATCTTGGAGCGTCTAATGAGAGAGGAGGACTGTATATGTGTTCAGGGAACGCGTGGATTGCAGTAATTTTATTCTTGCTTGAGTTTCTTGCTTGCTTGCGTACGGCCGCTTGCTCCCCTCTTGCCTCGGACTGCCATACCTTCCGATTCATTTCTAATGTCCTGTTATGAGCATTAGATCGTATCACGCGAGACGCAATCTATAGAGGTAATTTAGCCGGGGCGCCTGAGCGATCGATTATGCGCGACGAAAACTTCAATTTCCTGTTGAACAATTCGATGTTCTATTATTTCCATAGCCAATATTATCGGCCAAAAAGAGATCTCGCGAAAAAGCGCAGACTAATTACTGAGCGAGCGACGTTAATCCCGCTAGTCAATTATCAATAACACATCAAAAAGCAACGTTATTGAAATATACCACGCTCCGCGAGCGGAAATTGATAGAATTGAAAGCTAACTTGAATTAGACCACCGATCGAATTTGACGGTACACACAAAGCCCTGTCGACGCCGAGCGCGATCCGAAAGCAGTGTAAGTAGATACGCTCCGTTATTGGTCAGACTATATATACAATAGTAGCGCGAGACTAAATCCGACTGGCATAACTTTCATCTGGATATGGTTCTGTGGGAAATTTGTCGCCTGATAATTGATATGATCGTTGCGAATTAATCCAAACTCGACACTCGCGTCCGATTTAATTATCCTCGAAATGACAGGCTATTTTTGGATTTCGCTCGAGCTGGATTCAGTCATCGGATTTCCATTCGTCCGTTAAATCACGCTGTGCCTCTCCTATTTCGCCGAAACGAGCTGCGAATTAGTCGAGCGATTTTGCCGCCGGCAGTTCGCGTCGGGTATGTCCGTAGAAAAAAAAAAGAAAAAAAAAAAAACAGGAAATCGTCTCGACGTGGCGACCAAGAAAAAAAATCTTTGGCGAAGCAGTCCACGAAGCGATCGTCCGTTTGGCGGGGCGGCCGGAGCGTCGAAAAACCGGTCAATCTTGTCTCGGAGAAGCGAGCTCGAAAATTTCATTTCGCCTCGCGAGATACTCGCCGAACGTGACTTATATACCCGTGGCTTCCGGCGCAGGTGCGTGTACGCGCGCGAAACGAATGATCCGCGCGTGTCACGTCTCTCGCTCGCGCATCGACTCCCGCGCGCTTCTGTGCAGTGATAAAACTTGAAGCAGTACGAGTGGCTGTAAGTGATCGCCACTATGGCAAGTCTGATCCAGGCTTCGTTAATGAGATTGTACAGAGCCTGGAGATTTCGAGTTTCTTTTTCATTTTCAAAACACTAATTATCATTATTACGAAATGTAGAAAATCTGAGCGTCAATCCGATGCATCGCACCTAACGATCTCGAATGCAAACCAGCAAAGATAGCTCGCGAGGCGAAACAGTGTTTCCTCGCGAACGACGCGAATGCATCTTCGGGGAGCGACGTGCCGGCCGAAAAGGGCGGGAGAAAAAAAAAAGAGAAAACAAGCGAGCCGAGATGGAATATCGGGTAATTTTATCGCAGATTTACGTGTCTTAGAAAACTTTGCCGCGCGCGCTCCGTGTTTCATATATCTTCCGCCTTTACGACTCTCACGCGAGCTCCCTCTACACGTACGCTCTCTCAAGGCGCACCTTGTGTGCGCGCGCGTTTGTGTTTTTCGTCTTTCTCACTTTCACTTTGTTTCGCTTCTTCTTCTGTGCTCCGCTCGCTTTTTGCTTTTCTTTCGTTCTTTTTTTTTCTCTCAATTTTTTGTTTGCGAACCCCGCGGGCCTTTCCCAAAGCCTCTCCGACTCTATTATTCTTCGTACGCTATATTTCCGCTCGTCCGTTCTCTCTCTTGCTTTGCTTTTTTCCTCGTAGTTCTAATGCCTGTTAGTTCGGGCGTAATTGCAAAGATATAGCAGAAAATGTGAATCATGAAACGTATTGCTTTGTTTCGGAGTAGGTTATACTAACTCGAATAATTTTGAACGGTAACTGACAATAGTTCCATTATCTACATAGCAATTACACGCGCGCGCGTGCACATACACGTAGACACACGTACATACAGAGAAAGGTTAATCCGAAGTAATTAACTTGGATAATTGACTGACTGCTTGTTTGATGAATCCAGGTACATCGTTAACCTTTGGATAGTCGTTTCAAATGTATCATGTATGTGTGTATATATATACATAAATATATCGCCAGCTAGCTAGGAGTGCATTTCCAAATGTTCACCTAGTAGAGAGACCGAACGCGTATCTTTGGGAAAGCGATAGTCGAGGAGCACAATTTTCATAAAATTATTATCATACTTATTTCTACATCTTCGTTAGTGTGGATGCTATGTGACAGTGTTAAAATTAATTTAATGTAATACGTTAACGACGGCAGAGTATTTTTCAATTCAAAAATTCGCTAAATTTGTAAGTATCATTTCAAAGGAACATTCCCTTCTCGGAAAAGCCGTTATCGGACAAGTATTCTTTCAAAATTCATCTCTAAAATTGTGTATTAATGAAATGACTTTTCTCTTTTCTGCAATAAACATAAAATTCGAAGAAGCATCAGCAAAGAGATACGGGTTGCGCTAAGCTAAACAGTGAACCAAAAACGGAAAGCTATATATTACGTGCAAACCGACAGGAAAGCTCGCATCGCCGTCGGCGCGCGTGCGTGTAAGTTGGAAAATCAGCGAAGAAACGCAATAAACGTCGGCACTTCCACATAAGAGTTCTCGTCCGCGCGCCTCTATTTACCCGGTCTTCGCATTCTTCCCTCGGCGGTGACGCGCCCCTCATATCTCCATAGCGCTGGAACCCTCGAGCGTCGAATCTTTCTCTCTCTCTCTCTCTGTCCCGCGCTGTAGTACGTGCCGTCTCTGCTTTTTGGCTCTCCAGCGCACCCCTCGGCGTACAGAGCGCTTTCTGCGAAGTATCGATTGGTCGACTGCCGCGGACGAGTTGAAAGCATGGGAGCAGCTTGCAGTTTCGCAGAGCGAGAGAAAGGTTGATTAGGTTTTGATGGGCTGCGGCGATGAGACCTTCTCCCTCTCGTCTTTCCACGCGCGCGCATTGATATTTATGGATTTGGTCGCGCCGGGATTGCAGCGACGATTCGCTTTGGTCGCTGCTGCAGCTGCATATAAAGATACAGATCGCCGAGCTCCAAAGTTAAGTTTCGCAACGCGGAAGTTTTTTTTTAAGGGTATTTCGCGACGAAGCGTTGTAGAGCGAAAATTCAATGAATCCCAATCGCGAAAGGCTGATTTGAAATCTGTAATACTGTAGCTATAAATAAGCGTACAATTAATAGCAGATATATCATCGACGACAGTAGCACTGACAGAGTTAACTGCTGATAAGAAAACAATCGTGGTCAAATGTCCTTTATATCAAAACAATAATGTTCGGACAGATAAGGCTTTCGATACGCACCGTTAGGGAGATGAGGGTTAGTGAAGCACACGCGAAAAAACAGGAAAGTTAAAGACCATATAGAAGATATTGTCGCGGGGGTCGGGAAAAGAGAGAAAAAAGAGAGGAAGCAGAGCTGATAATAACCTCGAGGGACGACCTTTTGTGTGACCCATATCATTGCACATATATATATATATATATATATATATATATATATATATATATATATATATATATATATATATATGTATAAACATATGTATATGAAAGCATAAATTTAGAAGAGATTGACCCAGTTGATCCCTCGGGGAAATAAAAAAAACAGCCTGTTGAAATTGAATCGTGTGTACAACTTTTGTAAAACTTCATTTCGAAAAAGTGGGGCAGTCGTTTACTGAACACGAAGTATTTTGAGAATGATGGAAAACATGTCACACGCACACACACGCACACACACACACTCGTGTTCAAGGGTAATTTAATAAGAAAAGTATTCGCGTGGAAGCTATTGCGCTTAAAACGTACAATTAATTTAATCTGAAAAGAGCTCCGTGTAGACCGGATTAATGCAGCTTTCGCGATATCCTTGCGCCAGCTTTCGCAAAGAATCGAGATCGCACACGCCGCCAATCTTGCAAATTGCCGCACTTCACCTTTGAAGAGGGCATAAAAGAAAAAAGAAAAAAAAAAGGAACAGCGCGCGAGCGAGAAAAAGGGCGCAAGGTTATGAGGAACGCTCGCGTTGCGCGCACGTGATCCGCCGAGTTTCGCGAGCCTGACTGTTTCTATTTAACTTTCGCGTTTGCAATCGAAAGCGCGCGTGGTCGCCTCGATGCCCAACCAACTTTTTCGCGATATTCCTCGCGAACGCCGCCTTCCATTTTTCGATCCTGGGACACGCGAAGGTGGCGCGCGGCCAAAGCGGCTCTGCGTGCGACACCTGTTCGTAAGTTTCTTCTCAAATTTGCACGGCATTTGCGCCGCGCCGAGCGTGGAGTTCGCCGAGCGCGCCGGTTTCTATTCAGATTTCCCCAATTGTTCCGACTTTTCGCTCTCTTGTAAGGATTTTTTTTCCTCCCTCTCCCTTTTCCTCCTCTCTCTTTCTCTCTCTCTCTCGATCTCGAGAGTTTGATTTAGTACTGAAAATCACGAACGTCCCACTTTTTATCGTCGAGTTTCACTCGGTCTGATTATATTGATATGTTAATCAAAAAAACAAGTTCAAATGCAGTGCTTTAGGTTCAAGGATCTTTCACGTAAACGCTTGCTGTTCTACATCGAAAGCAAAGTAGAGAACGATTTATAATTATCCTAGCTACTTGTGTTATAGTGGGTACTTGAATTCTCATTTTATTTGAAATAAATACTAAAGTATATTTTTACGTATACAAGTTACTTGAAATGTTAATACGCAATGAAAAGCTGATTAATAACATGCAGGAAAATAACACATCACAGTTCTTAACGTAATATTGCATGTTCCGATTGAATAAGATAAATTGTTTTAGTCGTAGACTCACGGGACTTGCGCGTGCCGTTGCTGTGCGAAAAATATATTTGGCATCACAGCGCCACTTGTCAAAAGGACTTTTTCATTTTAAGGAAAAGTAGAAAAACACAGGTTTGAATATGTACTTAATTAAAGCAGTATAGTTATAATCACCTAGGTCAACCGTCTCGATAGCTCTGAATTATCGAAATCCAATTTAACGATTCCACTTCGCTATTGAAACGATCCTCGTGAGTAAGACTCGTGTAAACTGGTCAACGATTCTATATTTTTACAGGCAACGCGAACGGCCGAGCTGATCCGAACGTCGCGATTAATCGAATCAATAAACGCGCACAACTTGTTTACTACGTGCTGCAGACGAACGAAAAACAAAGTTGAAGCTTGTAAAGAAACTCCGTTATTATGGCAGTTTACACACTTTTATTTCTTAAGCACGAGCTTAATTGCTTCCTTTTCATATATAACCTCGATGCGCGTTCCCCGAGTATTTTTCCCTCGGAAGAAGAGAAGGAAAAAAGTTTTCCGCCGTGGCCATTACCTTTCACGTGTTTCTTATCACTTTATCTTATCCCTCCTATTCTTGTGCCGCCACCACTTAGGCGTCTCGAGAATTTCCTGCAACCGACGACGAGAGGAATCTCTCTCGCCGAGAGAAAGGATGGAAGACCCTTGTGCGCGATTATTATTGAGAACTTTTGCTCGCTATGTCCTCGCTGTGGCGCTTCTAACTCGCGTATACGACCGACTGTTTAGTTCCTTTGTCTGCTTTATCGCATTTTTTCGTTCTTCCTTTTCCATTTGCAATTGAAGAATCTTCATTGGAAGATCGCAAGAATGACAAACAACTATTGCAAATAAACTTCCACTCGACGTCAGCCTGCGCATGACACTTGAATTCCCTTTCCACTTGGAATAATCCAGCGCCGTCGAAACAATCATTTGTCTCTCTCGCACACACGACTTCCCCTCGGGCCACGCACATACACTCCTCTTTTTTATTCTCTCGCTCTCGCTCTCGCTCTCTCTCTCTCTCTCTCTCTCTCTCTCTCTCTCTCTCTCTCTTACTTCTCTCGGGAGACGGATTTTTTTTTCTTTCGCGCCCCCTCGCTCTCCGGAAAAAAAGTTTTTAGCGTGTCTGAACTCGCTCACGGCGACGCGGGTGGCGCCTCAGACAAACGCCGCGATGGTTTCCTCCTCTTCTGGAATTACTTTTTTCATGCGTCACGTTATACGGTCGGGATTGTTGATCGTATCCTCGCTTTATGCGCGTTTCCCGAGAAATGACAATTTAATAATACCGTGTCGATCAATGGGACTTTTTTTTTATTTCGAGGGTAGTAAAAGCACTGGCTCCGGGCTAGATTGGCTCAGTCTCCTAAAAAAGGGGGAGAATATTTTTTATTGCAGAGTTACCATTGTTTACGGATACGCATCAGACAATTCTGAGGTTCGTTGGCGTTGGCTCTCACAATTGTATTACCAAGTGCCTTTTTATACCTTTTATAAGTTATGTATCAGATTCGTTGCGCAACTCACTTTCATGCATTTCAAATACACTTATCAAGATAAAAAATATATTTTGAAGCCGGCGACTGAAGATTTCTCCGTTGCTGCTGCTGCTGCTGCTGTTCGAGTGAAATAGTGACTAATACCACTCAAAGTTGAGCGAATTCGGCCGCTACGAAAAATCTGCTCTGATCCAAGCATTTTTCATGCACATTTACACGAAATTGCATTGTTACACCTTTTATTTACACTGAAATATGTGAAAACGATCTATTTCATCAATAACAGTCTTTCAGTACACGAGAATAAAGTCAGACGTTACGTTTGGCCTTCTAAAACGATGTGATAAACTGTACGGCAAGTTTGATTTTTCAACGTATTCCTTTGGACGACCCATACGAAAAGTTCCCCTCTTGCGTGGCTCGAGATCGAATGTAACGGACACGCCCATTTTTAACGGACACGCCATTTGACCAACAAGCGTGACTTTTCTTGCAGATCGTACGCTTTGGTTTATAATTTTAAGCGACGCCTACGTGCCATTTCGCCAGTAGGCGCTTCCTTCGACAAGACTTTACTAAGCGAAGTCACTCTTCAGTTCTTCTATCGCATCCTTCGAGATTCTATTGAACACAGAATGGAATTGATTTGCTTTCATTTATATAATCAGCTGCGCTTTTTCACTCATGATCAATTACTCGTGTGCGCTGCCTTACGTTCAAATTAATCCAAGTATATCACTAATGATCGTAATAAACATCCTCCATAGGTTTTGTAATTATAACATGGAAAAATATTTTTGCTGAAATTAAAATTAATTAGTACAGTTGATACCGCTTGTCAAGGAATGAAAGCGCAATTGAATTAATAATTATAAATTAATCTGTTGTTAATAAACCGACATAGCCAGAAAATTTCTTAGCTAATTATATTTTTTTACAGGTGATTGAATAGTTTACAGAAATGAAGTTTCAAATACCTCAGATCGTTTCGAGCACTGTTACTTATCAAGTGTGAAAATGCTAATCATCACAAAACAAAGATTATTATGACGTTCAGTATTTTCACGTTCAAGAATAGGAAAATTAATTACATTGCTGTAACGGCGCAATTATATAAATAAAGCAATAGTGCTGAAAAGGATCTTCAAAACGTATTTCTGTAAACTACTCAATCGCTAGTAAATCATATTATTAGTGAGCAGTGTTATAACGCACCAAACAAACGCGCTGAACAAAAATGTTGATAAGTTATTTCCCATTCTTTCAGGGGCCCATAACTTACTAAATCGATCGATTATGTCACTATGAATGTAATTCAATATCGTTCTACTCCGTTTAAATAACTATAAAATTGTGTCTTTCGTTAAAGTAATATAAACTACCATTAACAAGAATTTTGTACTCATATAGTTAATAAGCCAGGTTGAAATAAAATAATCAAATTTTCTAAAAAGGAAAGAAATTGGCAATAGACTGGTAGACGTTTAATGACGCTAGTTTTCATTATCCTAGCAAACAATAGAGTAATCAGTTGGACGGATTATGCTGCCAGAAAACTAAAAAGAAAAAAATTATCTCCGCAGACGTGCAGTAGAGCACGACAACGTTCGAGGGAAAACGGAGCATGTAACACCAGCAGCTGTAGGCACCCACAAGGAAAAAAAAAATAATAATCACTCGTGTTCCCCCTGCACTTTCACGAAGGAAAAAAACGAAGGGAGAGCTCTAAGAATGCCACGGCGAAATTAGCCGCTGATGACAGCCGATTTCCGTAGACACTGCTGATGAGCCGAGTGGCCTCGTTACTTACCGATAGGCAGCTGGCTTCTTTCCTTTTTTAGACTGCTATTGTTGCGTGGCGGATTAGAGTGATGGTGGATTGGGCAACGAACCACTCTTTTTGGCAGTCTCTTTTCGCGCTTTAATCGTTGGAGTACAGAGGGTTATTTAACAGACTTACACGAGTCGATATTATGGGATTGAGATGTGTTTTTAAAAATGTTCTTTTCATTTATTTCGATTTTTACACAAGCACTTTGTTCAAATATATCAATACTGCGTGCTTATTCAAATGTTTATCTAGTTTGCTGCGTTAAATATTTAAACAACCTTTGTGTCAGTGCTGTTCAAATTTAAGTACATCAAATCAGCGAAAACCTAACTTATTTAACGATATCTATTTTTAAATTGAATAATAAGAGTAGTAGTGACTGATATAAAACATTCCGTTTTATTTTACAATTCACTCTAACGTTGGTTTCAAATCTTACCAACTAAATCTTCACAAAAGTTTTACCGAATGCATCCAGTTTAAATAGATTTAATTTTTCTTGTGGTCAGCTGCGCCTGCAAATAATTATTGTAATTTCTGTTAAAATCAATGTCTTGCAAGCTATCGATTTTATGTCCGGAAATAAAATTATTTAAAACTTGCAGTAATTAAATTTAGACATAAAGTTATATAATTATGCATTAATTTGTTTTCAAGTAATATCGATCAAGATTGTAATCTCATTTTACGCTATTAATTCTTTTTATTATCTGAATACTCTCCTCAAGCTTGAATCAGTTAAAGCAATATAAAAGAAAACTAGACGCGATTTTGATGGATGCTAGATAAGCCTAGTTCTCATTGTGCTTTTTCGACAATGGGACGATTACTCTGATTGCGTTGCAACGACCAAATTTATTTGAATAAAAATTGCAGTTTAAAACGAAAAAAAATTTTCAAATACTTTGATAACGTTTCTAGTAATAAAAAACGTAGTATCTGACAGAAAGGAAAAAATCATAATCGTTTTAAAAATGTGCTTTTCATGAATTTCTGATAAATTAGCATCCATATTCGTTGAAAAGATAAATATATTGCACTGCCATCAATAGGACCAGGTCTCTACTTGGTTATTGCGGAGATTGAAAAATATTCGCTTGGTGGTCTCGAGGCAAGCAACAAAGCCAATAAATATCCCCGAATAAGTGCGGCAGGCGAAAACAATATGGTGTCCCCTCGGAAAAAAAAATTCCTCGTGTAGCAATCTGGCGCGCGTACGGCTATGTAATCTGGGCATCGACCAAAAACTTGGCTGCTGCCGTTCGTCGTCGCGCGAACAAAAGACGTGCAGGAACAAAGCCTTTTTCCAGCAGAGCGGTCATCGAAGGGGACGAGAGAGTGAGCAGCACGGCAGCGTGTCACTTGGAAAGTTGTGCAGCTGCTCCGCTCCAACTCTCGCACACGTGTTTTTCGAAATAATTGTTTGACCTTTAATTAAGGCCACGGCGATTGCTGCAGCCATTCGTGCAAGACTTACACCTACTGCAATTACGGATGGTTGGGCTCTAACGAGATGCGCCTTCTTCCTCCTTCAGCGCCTCTTTTTTCGCGCCCTCCAGACGAGCAGAAATGCTGTTTATTGGGATTCTTCGGCTCGCTATCGAAAGTGGAAAGGCTTTTCGGATTTCAGACTTGATGTAATTAAAGTCGAGAATTCATTCGTTTTTATGATCGAATACTTGGATTTATTCAATTGACTTTTGATCAGTTCGCAATATTTCATTAGAATACACAATTTATTAAACGTCAAATTCTAAGATATATGTCGAATCGACTGTAGCAAACGGAACGAGGATAATTTAATTGAGTCATCCATATCCCAAGTCCCATTCAGTCCGTCGTTATAAAGTCAAATTAAAATCAAGATACCATTCTGTTCACGATAATCTGGTTGATGATTCCATTGAATTTTTCAAATGAAGAAAAAGTAATTATTCAACTAGGTCAATGAATTTCAAATGAATAAAAACGAAGATGTAATTTTTTACAAATATAATAGTTTATTACATCGTATGTATATAATAATTATGTAATAAATAATACAGTGTCCATACGAAATTATTCGTTACCCTTATACAGTAATTATATCCAACTAAGTGGGTCTCTTCTTTTAAACAAATAGAGGTAGGGAAGGGCCACCCAACCGATTGCTATACAAATATTCGACGCGCATATAATACGACTTTACAAAGTAAAAAAGGAAATATTTCTTAAATCCATAAAATCACGATTATTTATATCCTCGTCATATAACCTCATAATCAGTCCACCGAAGCAATATCAGAACGCAGAACTCTCGAACCGCTAGGATTTTTTGGTTTTATTTATTTAATCTTTTTTTAGTTATTTTTTTGTCTGTAGTTACTTTTTAATATTGTATGTGTGTGTATGTGTATGTTTGTGTTGTCATGCATATCGTATTTCTTTTGTTACTTAATTTGTCGTTTATCTTACAGAAAAAACTTGTCTTTTTCTCCGCTCGTACTTACATCATATAATTATACGTATAATTATGAACACGTACTGAGTAGTCGCTCGGAATAACTTTTAGGGATTTCTGTTTGTTCAGCCACCTGCATCGTACACACGTGTGTTTGTCTATGTTTTTTTTTTTCTTTTTTGCTTTGGTATCTAAATCTTTACGCCGACGTGAATTTTTCTTTAAGAAAAAACTGGCTATATACCCAACTCGACATCCCTGTCAGAATTTCTCGCTTTACTTTTCCTTCGTATTACACGAGGCATGTGATCAGACACATTATTAGTTTACAAAACAACTCTTGCCTCGTCGCGGAGCTTTCGCGCAGGAATATCGAGATTTTTTTTTTGTTTCTCGCGCAACACTAAATTACACAATTTGTACATCTTTAACATCGTCCTCATTTCCTTATGTTTTATTACGAACGTTCTATGTATACATATCATACGCGTGCATATGATACACACACACATACACATATCACGCGTCGCGCTCGCGCGATACACACATTACAACAGCAATGAAATATAGTCAGCCTTCGCGTTTTTTTGTATGGTTGTTTCTCTCTCTAGCGGAAAAAAGAAGGGAAAACATAAAAATGCAGCGATGCCGTTCTCGCGATAATACTCGTTATTTACATCAGCGCGCGGAGCCCCACTGATAAGGCGCACTCGTAATTATTTTCCTAAGAGCGAGGATGTTACGCGGATGAGGAGGAACTTTGTGGCAACAATAACAACAAAGAGAAAAACAACCCTTCCACTACGTATACACCCCGCTTGATAATTTATTTGAGTGGGACTTCAGACTCGTTTGTTTACTTTCTTTTTTCGTCTCGTCGACAAGTAGATTAAGCACTTCTACTACGTGCGTTGTGTTTGAATTCATTCACGTTATGGATTCAAACGAGTAGTGATAACATTTGCAAAAGTTTTTCTTCGTTACGGATTTTACGAGCCTTGTACGATTTTGAAAAGCGGTCATTTAGGAAAAATAAATCCACTACAGTCTCCTACATGAGTATGCTGTTGCGATATCGACACGAAAGCGTTTCGTTGAGATGACAATACAGAATCTCAGCAAAACGTTTTCCACGACAAGACCAAATGAAAGAACCTTCGGCGCGGAAAACTTTGTTCGTAAGAACGGCATTGCCACATTTTTTTCAAAACTCGATTCTTTGAAAACTATATATATATATGTATATTTTTACGGACGCACGCTTTGTATAATATACTAGTGTAACGTTGCACTCAACCAACATTCACTAATAATCTTACATGCGTTTGTTTTCTTTTTCATTCCTTATCGTCGTCCTAATTTACGCCTTACATTTTCGGTTTTTTCTTCGACAGAGTTACGCTCGATACGAATCAATTGCACCACACGCTCATAGAATCACCCAAACGAGTTTAGTACACTTAAAGAGTGGAAAAAGGGAATCGGGTGCGTATCTCGACGGAAAATTTCCCCCCGTTTGGAATTGTATTGTCGTACACCCGGAATGGTTTTGCGAGCACTTTGATATGTGTTGATATGCAAATGGAAATTTTCCCTCTCGATGCATCTCTTGCGGTTGAATTTTTATTCGGGATATGGCGCGATTCATATATTTCTGATTTTTCATAAATAATCAAGATTTTTGTCCGGGATTAATTTGCAAATTATATACGGGGGTAATTTCTTTTTCTTAAGAAATGCAATTTTGGATATGTTTGTTGAACGATAATCAATAGAAATTATAGATATGTAATGATGATGTAATGATATTGTTTGTACGAATAAAATATTTGGAAGATATGTTGTAAGAACGATAAACAAGGATATGTAATTGTATTGCCGATATTTTTTTTAGTTTGCACCGAATTAAAAACTCAATCGTGCAAATTTTGATTTTTACTTTAAAATTATTGCTTTTACTTTTTCCGATAAGATATGTTGAATTCAAAAACTAACAAATTGACAAGTGTACAGTTTTTCGATTAATTCAACTTACACATCGTTGGTGATTGAGAAGAATTTTAAGTCTTAATTGTAAGACTATAAAACTATTCTCTTAACGTGTTAAGCATTACTAAAGTTGACATTTGATTAAGCGTGGTGATTAATTGATATTTTTTCTTGTTAATGATAAAAATGTTGATATTTTTAATCATTATAATTTGAATAATTGATAAGATTCGATACATATGACCGTTGTAATTTTGATAATTGATAATAGTTCACATATATATACATATATTTGTTTTCCACCGATATTATCGTGATTTACGAGGTATAATTGATAGTTTGAAAAGGAAAATCGAATTCTATATAGCAACGAATAAAAATTCAACCGTAACCGATCGAATCCATTCCCCTGTACTAACACTTAATTAATTACTCTAAACATATGATTACACTTAACTCAATTTTGCTTTTGTTAACCTTAGAATAAAAGTGATAACTACTAGTCAAGTCTTGGAATATTTTCCATAATAAAACGCATAATATTGTACTTTGCCATTGCAAACTTAATGATACATTATTGAACGCATTATTTAAACTCGTAAGTGTCATTCGAAGTGTGACATTGTACCGAGGAAACAGGCCAAACTCGGAATGTTGAATAATGGCTAATCACGTTTAGGAGCATCGAAAATTCAAACGATAAAACTCAATTAAGGGTAAACTGAACGGGAAAAAGTGCATGTGGAGCGAATCGAGGATAAAAGTGCACGGGGTCAATCGGATTCAAACGGACGAACGAAAAGTAAAAAAAAAAAGAAAGATCCATAAGTATGTACACGTGTTCAATGTGAGGCAGAACCTAGGGAAACAAACAAAACAAGCGGCGCCGGCACGTCGTCGTCGTCGTCGTCGTGTATCTCATTCGTTCAGCCTGTCACCTCGGGAATGCCTAATATCGTCGTCGGAGCGTTTGAGGGATTGATAAATGCGCGGCTGCTTTCCTTGGTCCGCGTCTCTTCTACGAGACGCCGTCAAGAGTACGAAAGGGGCGGGGGATAGTCTATTGTTTGCCTCGTTCAATTTTCGACAATTCAGTGCCATGAGCATCGGAGTCATACTGAATGCGATACGTGACGGCGAAAGAGAGAGAGAGAGAGAGAGCTGCTTTAGTCTTTGAATCGATGTACTCTCGCGCGCTTACGTAAAGCCGCGCGGCAGCGCTCGGCCGCCCCATGTGTCTGCGCGAGCTCGCGTTATAACTTTCGTCTGCCCCGCGTCGCGGTATTGTTAGTGTACTGCACGAGAGGGGAGAACGAGGCTCTCCGCTCGATTGCCTTTTATCGCACGCGTGCGCCGTTTTCAGAATTGGCCCTCTTTCTTTGCCCCTCGCAATTCTCAATCGACGCTCTTTCCGCGTTGTGCGACCGCGGAAGAGCGATGACGGGCAGCGCTGCTCTCTCCCAAATAAAAGGAAGCTCGTGCGCGCGCTCACAGGCACGAGATTGGATAATCTCTGCGCCGCTGTGGCGCGGTGATCGTCGAACGAGCGATCGCGCGGCTCGCGCGGCTCGCGCGCTTTTGCAATAAATTTTTATCGCTCCTCGGGAGAAAAGCGCACGCTAATGCTCGCTCCGCACGTGATATAATGTCGAGGTTGTAGTGCTGCCCGATCAATCAGGTTTTGCGGCAGACAAAAGAGCGCCACACACCGTATATTATACGTAAGTGTGTGTGTGTGTGTGTGTGTGTTTGTTTTTTTGCTTGTTCGAACAACAAGAACAACGCATGAACAACGAACGACGAGAAAAATTTCAATTTCTTTTTGCTTATCGCAGACATGTAATTCAAAAACAAATTGTGTGAAATTCGCATACAGTAGACGTCGCACTCGCACCTGTGATTGAGGATAGAAAGATGAAGAGAGAGAGTGCAAGGGAGGAGGGGGGGGAAGAGAGAGAGAGACAAAGAAAGTGACAGAAGTATCGAGTATGAGAGAAGAGTGCGTGTGAATCGAGAGTCCATCATCTGTATGTACATGTAAAACGCACTATACACTCCACTCTAGCACAGTCTTGAGCCTCGTGTTGCACTAGACGTCAGTACCGGTGCCTTCCTGATAGCCCTCGTCGGGCGACGAGCGCGTGGAGCCGAGGACGCGCTTGAGAGCGGACACCGGCGGCAGCACCGGCACGCCCTTCTGCCACACGCGGATCTGTTTGGCACCCGGCGGGAACTCCTGCAGCTGTGCCGCCGCTGCCGCGGCCGACTGGTGCGCCGGCGTCGGCGTCGGCGTCGTCGTCGGCTGCTGCGACACCGACGGCCTGCACACCTGCTGCTCCCAGCTGAGGCACTCGGAGTAGAGCAGCTTGCCGGCCTCCGGCTCCATGTCGACGAGCCGGCTGCCGTAGGTCGCGGTGACGTCGAGCGCCGCCGCCGCCGCCGACGCCGCCTGCAGGTAGGTGGCGGACGAGGGCGGCGGCGGCGGCGGCAGCAGCAGCTCGTCGCCCGAGCCGCCACGCGTGTCGCGTATCAGGTCCGGGTTGTCGATCAGCTGCGACGAGTACGCGGCCGCGCTGCTCTTGGCCACCAGGACGCCGGGCTGCAGGCGCATCGTCGACGTCGTCTCCTCGTAGCCGCGGTTCACCAGATAGTGGTCGAGGCTGTTCTCCGGCACGTGGTGATGATGATGATGGTGGTGGTGGTGGTGGTAGTTGTTGGTCGCCTGGGTGCGCTGCAGCGCGTAGCCGGCGACCGCGGGGGGCTGGGTGCTCTCGCCGGCGAAGCTCGTCGTCTCCACGAGCTCCTCGGCCTTGCGCCGGCTGATCGTCGACGTGGCGGACTGCGGGTCCTGCGCCGACTGCGGATTGCTCGTGCTGTTGCAGCCGTCGAGCGGCAGGTTGTCCGAGTTGGGCGCCGCCGACTTGACGTCCTTCTGCGGCATCCGCTTGAGCCGTATGAACAGCACCATTATCGTGAGCAGTATCAGCAGAATGAGGACGACCAGGGCCGCGGATATGCCGGCGATCTGGCCGGAGCCCAACGTGGACATGCCGGCCGTGCGCAGCGATACGTGCAGCGTGAAATTAGCCTCGACGCTGCCGGCCGGGTTCTCGGCGACGCAGAAGAACATGGAGGTGTCGGTCTCCTGAGCGTTGGTCAGCACCAGCGTGTTCCGCTTGCGAAAGAAGCCCTCCTCGTAGATGAGGATCTTCTGGTGGTTGTTGACGGTCGAGTGGTTGGTGTAGAGCTTGCCGTTCCAGATCCAGCGCACCTTGGCGGGCGGCACGGCGGTCACGGTGCAGACGATGCTCGCGTTCTCGCCGATGGTCGCCTCGGCGTAGCGGCTCGCCAGCAGCATCACCGGCGGACAGGCGAAGTCGTCGATGGACAGCTCGGCGAAAGTCCGGTTGGCGAGCCGCGCCGGCTGCTGGCAGACCGGCGATATCGTGGTCGGCAGGTTCTGGTTGACCAGCCAGGACTTGACCTCCCGCAGCTGGCAGTCGCAGATCCAGGGGTTCTCGTGCAGCTCGATGCTGCGCAGCTTCTTCAGCGGCTCGAAGGTGCCGAGCTGCAGCGTCTGGATCCGGTTGTGGTCGATCGTCAGGGTCTCGAGCATCTCCAGGCCCTGGAACCCCTTGCTGGCGAGCTCGGCCAGCTCGGCGTTGGACAGGTCAAGCTTCACGAGGCTGGGCGTCTCCTGGAAGGCGTGCGTCTGTATCTTCTGCAGCGGGTTGTGCCCGAGGCTGAGCTCTCGCAGGAAGGGCGTGTTCGCGAAGCAGGCGCTCGGCACCTGGCCCAGCCTATTGTGGCTGAGGTCCAGCTCGACGAGGTTGGTCAGCCCCGCCAAGGCCTGCTCGTCGATGCGCTGGATCTTGCAGGCGCGCAGGTAGAGCTTCTGCAGGTTGGTCAGGCGCACCTTCACGAAGATGTTGTTGGTGAGGGCGCCGATGTCGTTGTCGCTGGCGTCGAGCACCTGGGTCTCCGGGTCGATACCGTCGGGCACCGAGGTCAGCGAGCGCGGCTTGCACTCCACCGTCCTCTTGCCGCTCTTCCACTTGCACGTGCACACGTCCGCGCACTTGTCCACGTTCGCCAGCACCAGCGGCCCAGCGTCGCAGCACAGCAGCGTCAGCAGCAGCGACAGCGGTCTCATCTTCTTCCTCGCCTCCCGCGCCTCCCTCGCGCCTCGTCTCGTCCGACCGGGGCCCTCGGCGGCTTCTCGCTCTCGGCGGCGGCGGCAACTCGGGTTCGCAAGCTCGCGACTTCAGCTGGCGTCCATCGCGTCGGGAGCCAAGCACAGGAGAGGAAAGATGGAGGAGGCTCGGTGCAGCGCGAACCACCACACTGACTGCACTCGCTCGGTCGCGCGCGCCCGATCCGAACGCCAAGCCGACTGGATCGCTACTGCGGCGGCGCTCGCGAACTAGGGCGCTCTTTCTCTGTCTGGCCGTATGCGTGTAACGCCGCTGCCGCTGCGGCCGCTGCCGCTGCCGCTGCCGCTGCTCCCCCAGAACCCAACGGACCAGCTCCCGTTCGTTGACTTCGGCAGGGGGGTGTCTGCGCGCGCAACCGCCTGCCCTCCTCGCCGTGCCGCCGCCGCCGCCGCCACCATCACCGCCACCACCACCCCCCGCGCTGTGCGTGCGAGAGCGAGAGCCAGACCAAAAGCAACCCGAGACATGGCTGCCGACATCTATCTGTTTTGCTCTCGGCACTCGAGGATTGACTGCGTACGAGCGGCCGATTCGCCGATCGATTTTATAACGTGGCATTTTTCTTCGTTCTCTCTCGTTCGAGAGTCTTTTGCAGTCAAGATGCCGACGCTTGGCTTTTGTTATGCATACGGGCCAGAGGCGAGCGAAGCGCTGGCAGGGCTGAGCGGCCTGAATGTTTCAATCGTATGTAAGTCGATTACGTAAATGAGAGATTGGATTTGCTGAGGATTTTGTCTATCGAGAATTACAAGTTTCTCTTGTAAGCTTGTTTTTTAAATGTTATGATGGGAGACTATATCCGCAAGTGGCCAAAAACGGGAACGAGGGGGCGTACAAGGAAACGAGTAGATTTTTTGAGGGCGTTATTTCCATTTTCAAAATCACCGATGAAGAATTTATCGAGTTTGGATCGATATACAACGTTCAAAGCTTCATTTCAGCTACATTTTACGAGCAGCGAGTTAAAAAAAGTCGGAAATCGATACAAATTGCAAGTGCAGCTGAATCCACAATCATCTTTTTACATTTTGATCCAAATGAATTATTTGCTCTATTTTCCAACGTTAATAGTAATCTCGTTAGTTGGACTGCACATATAAGATCATCGATATCACTCAAGAGTGTGTAATTAACATAAATTTAATTACGAGTACACGAATCAATGAAATCTGAGGTCGACTCTCGATACGTGTGCAAATCTGAAAAGATATAAATATTTTTATGAGAATTGGGATGTACATTTTCGAAATACGAACTCGATGTAACTCACGCGTGTTATCCACAGTCAACCATTGCCCGACAACTTGGCCTGGACTTCACCACCGAAAAGATAAATTTTCGACGCGCGACTATTGATAACGACACCGACTTTTTCAACAATTGCGCCAGAAATATCCTCAAGCGTGTCGCTCTCGCATCGCTAGTTTCGTCCCCTAAAGTGCCTGCAACAATTGCCCACCGTCTGCGAATCGCTGAAAGCAGCCGTAACTATCTGGCTAACTTTGCATTTAACGCTCTCCTCGCCGTTAAAAACGCCGCTAACTCTATTCTGCATGATTTTCAAGTTTGCCTTCAACGTTCTCTTTATTAAAAACCGAGGCGAACTTTGGAAACTTGGCTTTCGAGCTCTTCTCGCGCGTTCCCGCTGACATCTCTGACTTTATCCGTGATGTCGCGGCTTTTTCAAATAAGTACACCAACAGTCTCTTTCACTATGACGCACGAATTTTCCGGGACAGCTCCGCGCTATAGCGTTGATCGTCTTATGGTCACTTTGGATTACCATTCGACTTGCAGGCATATCGGATGCTGAACTAAGAAACGCAAGGCAGGTTAACGCGATTTCGACGCCTACGCCGAGAATTCTTTTTAGTCTTCGCATGTACAAAGACGAACGTATTTGAAAATATTAGGACTGCAGCAACGCAACTGCACAGCACGAAGATGCGATTTACGTATACTGTCGAGGATGTTAGAGACCACTAAACTGCAATATACTCACGGGCGACCAATCCGATTCAAGATTTTAAGTGCCAATACGTATATACCGATGTAGATTTTTTTGCGAGGTGATCAAGACTGCTAATTTTGCCAATTGAAAAAGCAATATCGAGCGAAGTTTTTCCACGTTTAAGAACTGTCTACCGGCGAAGATTGAAAATAGCAAATGTGTCTAGAGTTATAATTCACGTTTTCTCTCTCTCGAGACAGTGATATAAGAGGCGACTTTCAAAATTAACTGCATTATTAACAAAAACCCAAAAAGTTCTTAATTCCTTAAAGCGAGTTTATTTGCCGCTCGCGAGCCAAAGTGAAATCTTATGATACTATCAAAAACTTGGACGTTGTAAGGAGGCTCTTTCTCCTTTAATCCACACGACCCCGATTTTCGCCGTGAAATATATGATATGCACTTTACTTTTCGCCTTTTGCCAAAAAAGAAAAAGAAAATATACTAGTTCTGGTATTAGTATAATATATTCGAGAGCCTTAGTGCTCGTGCAACTTTAAGGCGGCTCTAATTAAACGTGATTGTCGAGTATAAAGTTCGAATTTGCATGCGTAATCTCGCGCGCAAATTTAAGAGTCCGTTTGTGTATTTTCAGAACGCCTTGCCAAGTTTTTGAAGAGTGAAGGGGGTGGGGTAGTGCTACTTCACGTCAGACAAGTTGCGAAAATAGCCCCACTTTTAAATTCCTTGCTGCACTTTCACACCAGACCGGCAAGCTTCTCGCAACTCCACTTCTGATTTATACATTTTGAAAATATTTATTGCGAGCAATTTTTTTCCGTGAAAATTTCGAAAACTCGTCGATATTTCCTCGATCAACGTTTGCCATGTATGAGTACAAGAACGGAGCTGCCTTGTGAATTTTATGCCTCAAAACACTCTCTTCGTCTATCCACACCGTTGCGCGACAAACTGGTAAGCGGATCGATTAAATTAAATGACCATTCGTACAAAGTGATCGTACAGGCTACCCGAGCCTCGTTGCTTTTTTAACTTTAATTGCATTGCTTGTTTTCACGTTTATCATTCACTTCTGCGTTGTGTTCACGCAGTTATACCAAATGAGCGCAAATTAGTTGTAAATAATTTATATTTTAAGGTCGCTTTCTCCAGCTAAAATTGGATCTTCGTGCCGGATATCTCTTTCTGTTCAAATTTCATTAAATTTCGTTTATTTACAGTTACCATTTATAATTCTCGCACCTCTACCTCAATTCAGCGTATGTACCTCTTCAATATGGCATTAAAGAATTCAAGTGATTCAAAGTGAGCTTTTCACTTTACTTGTCATTCTTTATCTATTACTTGTTTTAAATTATATACGAAGCTCCGGATGAAGAGTCTGCTATTGTGTGTACCAGGATAAAATCAGTCAATTTGTTTATTCGTGTATGGATTAGATAATGGATCAAAGAAGCGTAATTTTATATCCAATATACCATCGAGCTGCATACCTATGGGCGCTTTGTTGTCACAACTTGATACGAGTCACGCGTGTAGATAGTCACTTGAGAGGTCCACCGTGCGCTCGATACTTACCTATTCTAATTCGTATTTCTGCACATGTTAACAACTTGCGCTCAAAGCGCGTCAAATAGACAAAAAAATCTTCAAAAGTTAAACTTTCAAACTTCATTAAAAACTTTCGAATCCCAAACTTTATCCCCCCCCTCCAGCCCCATGTTCGTTAAGCGTCACGACGTTAATTCAATAATAAAAGTTTTGCATTAAGTAAAGATCACACTTGCGTATTACCGCGAGATGATCGAACGAAAGTAGCGTACATGATTAGGGTAACGATAGGCATATTTAGATATATAACATTTGACGTGCAACAATGATCAACAAGACAGTGCACAGCGCGATAACCCAACGGAAACAATCCCTCGACGAAGCTTGCAGGGCTCATTCATCAAATCCCATACACACATACATACCCACACACATGTTCGCCATTCTAATTCATCCATTTCTCGTACGTCTGCCGCAGCTACGCGTCTATTTATCATTCGTCTGTCTCGCTGTTGTATATCGCTCTCTATTTATATATGATGTTTGACGATCGTCTCTTTTGACTATGCAAATAGCGGATTCCCTCTTTCGAGAGATTCATCCGACGTTTCTATTAGCGCCCCACGACGGACGTCGTTCGTTTGGCGATCAGTGTCGCATTAGCGAGGATCAGACTGCTTTTTTACGGCTTCCGCGATATTGCCATTTCGAGTTAACCCCGCGCGCGTAGTAATTGCGTTCGCTCGAGGGTTTCGGAAATATTATAGATGGGGATATTCGATTTCGTAGTGATTAGTGAATACGATGCCACTTCATCTGCACAGAGGCGTTTGAACTATGTAAACGATATTGCTATACGCGGGTGTTCAACTCGATTGTAAACTTTGCAATTTTGCGGACCAATCGGTATTACGGAAATCTATTTCGTTTCACGCGTTAGTTTGCTTTGTTTGCCGTTCGTATAATCTTAATTTGAAAACGTCATCTATAAACACAAAATTGATTGTACGCGTTCTTTAACAGTTTCTGTTTAAACGAGCCTATCGTTCACGAGTAGTTCTATTAATTTAGGCACTGATTTCAGTTGTATCTATTATACAGTAATACGCAGCCCAATATTTACATCTAGAATAACAGAGGGCAAGTCATAAGTAATTCAGTGGATTGGACGTCATAAGCGAGACTAGGCAGGGCCGACTATAAAATTCGAGCGGTCTGCTCTCAATTCGGCGTGAAAATAGCCTGCTTCGGTCTCTCGAGTAGCGGCCATTCTCGCAGTAACTTCATCAGTCCACACACACGCGCGCGCGAACGTACCCATACAGCGCCCCGAAATCCCTCACGGCCAAAGTATCAATGTAAAAATGTAATCTCCCGGGCGAGAGAGAGAGAGAGAGAGAGAGAGAGAGAGAGAGAGAGAGCCGTAGCGGACGTGAGCGCTCGCCCCTCGCAAAAAGGGAGACGACTTCTCTGCCGTCTGCGTTGCGGACGTTAATCAAGAGAAAGGGGAGCGAAGAGAAGCGCACCCCTAGGTAAACATCGCCGCTCCCGCGCGCCTCGACGCGCCGAAAAATTTAATGCAAACGCCCCGCGAGGAGAAAAACCTCGCCGGCTGCGAAAGGATAGAAGCGGAAATCAGCATTCCGCCGTCGCCGCCGCCGCCGCCGCCGCGCCTCTAACTAGCCGACATCTTTCTCCGCGACTGCGAGAATCTTAATGCCACTTGCTCCTTCTGTTATATCGGTTTCGCATTGCGCTCGGCTCTTTCCGAATGAATAATGCAAAATGCCGAGATCGATTGCCTTCTGCCTGCGCGACAATGACGCAATCGTCTTCACGGATGATAATTCTTTCGTTTTCTTTTTTCTTTCTTTCTCTTACTCTTCGCCGTCTACTCGAGTTTTCCATGCGATTTCGAAGGCTATCGTATATTTAGCTTTTCATTCGCCAAGCGAGATCTCGTGACGGGTGAAACCGTTGTTTGGCATTCGTTGAATGGCAGCGATGCATCTGCGGATTAACGCGACATTTTTTTTCACTCCTGCATGAGTGATCGGCGTCAACGCTCTCGTAAGAAGATACGATTTAACGAGCGAAGAATAAATTGTCAAATAAAATGAATTTCAACGGGTCTGTTTACTTTAGCTGCCGCGCACGTAGGACGCTAGTACACGACGTAAATCCAATTGCGATAAAAGCATAATAAATCTCGGCGCAACAACAACAGTCATTGAAATCAAAGCTCGTAATGTTTCGGCTAACGTGACTCAACGATAAGCGAGAGAGAGAGAGAGAGAAAGCATCCGAACAATCGTTGGAAATGAGAGAGAAAGAGAGAAGCTTATAGGGCTGCACATTTGCATCGAAAGGAAAAGGAGCAGCGGCAAGCATTACAGTGTTCTCCCCTCTGTGTGGATGGGGTGGGATTTTGCGATGCCTGCAGATGTATTTCGGCTGCTGCGACGCTATGAGCGCAGACTCCCTCTCCTCGCCCAGAAGGGCCTTTTAGCCCTAATTGGCCGGCGCAATCGATATCGACGCCGCCGCCTTCCATTTAGCCAGCTCGTGCCTTTTCTTCCATTGTCAGTGCTACAGGAATCGATGGTTATTGCTCTCAGCTACTTTTCTGCGTTATTGTTCGCACGGCTCTCTTGTCGCATCCATTGTCGTCTTCTGCCGACGATATATACGCGTTCCTTCTTTTTCCTTTTCGGCGTCGTCGTTCTTGCCGGAAAAAGATACTTCATTTTTTAGTCAGCGAAAGCGTTTCACATTTGGTTTTTACCTCTCGCCGAATGAAAAAGATCGCGGCTTCAATAGACGCTAAAAGCCTCGACGAAGGATAGACGTTCGCATTAAAAATGTATTTTAACGCGTGAGTTGTTGTGAGTGTGGGTCGGCGATTTTCCAAAGTATTTCATTTCACTCTGAATTCGTTTCTCTCCACTTTGATCCTCTTCCGATATTCATTGATAAATTATTTGGATGCGCGAACATAAATATTTCATGCGCCACCACAATGGCAAAGCGTTTAATGTCATAATACGTACAGCGTGCTCCAGTCGGATTGTGCGCGCGCTCGTCAATCTCTAGCAACCTTTGTAATTTGTACGATCCACGGACGAAGCGGTCGTGCATCGGAAAATCGCGGAGGTGGAACAGGTCGGCGTTATTTTTTCGAAATAAGGAGCCCATCCGCGTTCTCGCGAGTGGAGGCGCGTCGCGCGACGACAGCGACGACGACGACGCGCGACAGCGTCGCGGATGGCTTTCAAACTTTTTCGACGGGCGTCAAAATTCGCCGCTCGTCATCGCGCCACACAGCGGCCGCGCGCTGACAAGTTGCTGATAAAGTTAGTCGCGCGGCTTTTGTCCGTTTCATAAATATGTAAAATGTGCAAATCCAAGCGACGATTTGCATTTCCTGATGGGCCGTTGCGTGCCGCGCCGTTGGACTCGCTGTCACGCGCGCCGCGGGCTATTTCGAGAGCCGGCTCGCAAAAACGTTCGCGCTCGCGGTTTCGCCCGCGTTCGGCTGCGATCGCCTCCAAAGGCCAACGCCTCTCTCCGGGACCGCCGGCAATGGGGATAGCGAGCTAGGGGCGCAGGAGGAGCTCTGCGACAAATCGCCCCGACGCGGCCAGGGGTGCACCGGTATATCGCGAACGACGCAGCGGCCAAGCGACATTCCTCGCAACTAATGGAAATAGTGGCGGTATTTCACATATCGGCGGTAACGGAGAGTGCAAACATTTGTATGCGCGCGACTTTGAGAGAGCGAGAGGGAATGAAAACAATGCTTGTATACCTGAATGGAATTGAAATTCACGTCGTTCCGTGGTAGCTCTCCGCGAGCGAGCGAGCGAGCGCTGGCTGGCCGAAAGGAAGGCAAATAGTTTGACTGACTGCGAAGCTCATCGATCTCCTCTCTCTCTCTCTCTCTCTCTCGCGGCTCACTCGCGTGCTACCGGTCTATTAAGCCGAAACTATGAGCATTCGGGCTTTTTATCTTGCGCGCGCCGCCGTTATTTGTGTTCTTTTTCGGTTGTTTCTTTCCTTTTTATTCAGATCGACAGCGCCGCGCGCATCGCGTTCAACGGCTTGCCGTGGCGCCTCTCCGCGAACATACGTGACGGAGATGGTGTGCGCTCTTCGCCTTGATTTAGCACCTGGCGCCGACACCATCGGAAAACTCGTCCAATGAGAAAAGCCAATTGCGCATTCGTCCCGGCGGGGCTCACTAGAATTGCCATATATATGTATATACATTCATAGAGCGGCCAGCGACGGCGATGAATTCGGTGGGAATTTGCATTTCGATTAGGCGCCAATCGTCATTGCACTCTCAAGACGCAGCCCTCTCGCGAGCGAAAAGAAGAGGAGGATGGGTCCCGCTCGTGTTTATCGCTCCCAACGGTGGCGTGACGGGAATGCCGTGCAAGGCCTAATAACGCTCTCTGTAAATTGCTCAGTCCAGTCAAACGGGGATTCATTCGTCCCCGGCGCCTAGCTTCTCACGCGCGCGTTTTTTTTTTTTTTTTTTTTTATTTTCACAGGCAAACTGTTTTTTTTCCTCGTCGCGTAGTGATGATCATTCATTGGAAGGGAAATCATTTGTTTCCACCGTCGTCCGATGTGTGCGTGTATGTGTGTGTGTGGTCGAGCGAGGAATGATGTATGTGCATGTGCGTCTTGATCTGCCGTGTGACTGATGGTCGCGACGCGCGGCCGACATCAATCTAGGCCGGGCTACTAATGAAATCTCGTAGCAGTGCTTTTTTATTCCTCGGCCGTTACGGGCCTTCATAAATAATCAGTTGTGCGTCTGGGATAAGATCCAAGACAAATAACACGGAGTGCTGGCGCGCATTCGGGAGGAGGGCAATTGGTCAAACATCCTACAAGCGTACAAGTAGTCGTGTATCTAATTCACGAAAACGTCATTCACTCCGACATCGAAAAGAGCACGACGCGTCGCGTTCACGCTCGAGCGTGCGAAACGATGTGCGGCTGAGTAATCGCATTCGGTCCGACGGAAAAGTAACGAGCACTGCGTCTCCTTCGTGAAAAACTTTACGTGTGTCAATTCAGTTTCAAATGCACCGGCCGCAAACTCGACTGGTTTTTTCATTCGGCTGTGACGGACTAAGGGACGCGGTATTGCCGTCGCGCCCCACAATTTCCGACAGACGTCTCGATCGAAAATTCATATAAACTCTTCGGCGCTCGCGGAGGATGGATACGGCGATTCACCCGCGTGTAATTAGTAATTTCGGGCGGGAAATGGTTGTCGCCCGCACGCGCGGTTTGCCTGTCCGCCCTTCCCTTTCTTTCGCCGTCGCGATTGATGGATCGAGCGAGCGTCGCCGGACCATTTGTCGCGAGTCCGCTTTTTTTCGCACGAGGATTATTACTCGATCGCGAACGGCGCGGATGTTCAAGACGTTGTTCCCGTCTACGACTGGGAAATCGAGCATCGACGGACGCATCGATCTCGCACGCGGCGACGCGCGCAGATCGATCGAGCCGCGAGCCACGAAGGCGCACTTAATTACCATCGAGCACGCGACTTGACCTCCAACAAAACAGCAATTTATTTATGATGAATTAGGTTATGTAAACGTGTAAAGTGGAGACTGAAGTTTAGCGGACTTTCTTGTTAAAATATAATTATAGTTAACACGGGAGGAAAACAGAAGACTTAAAGACTGATTAAGCTGTACGCCCTTTCTGTGCGACATCTCATGAAAATCGGGCAAACTTTATCTGAAGTCGGATAAAACATCACGTAGCATAACAAAAGTTAGAGCAAACAAAAATGAACGGAGAAGCACGAGAACGTAGTTAGAACAAACGACTTTGATAATTTACACCATTGAGCCATAGACAGCAACGCGCGAAGAGTAAAAGTAATCGAATGAGCGTCTACAGCCGAATCCCACTGGTATTGTTATTTTTAACACGCCTGTGCATGTCAACGAAGCTCTGGGTCATCCGGCACCGCTCGCCCTTGTATTCCCAGCAAAGCGCGAGGTTCGGCAAGTCGGTGCAGTAGCACAAAGTGCAATTCTCGAACGTGAACGTCCTCGAAACGCAGGCGACGTACTCTGCAAACGCGTCCAAGATAAGCGTTATAGAATGCTTGGATATGTCATTTTGGACAATTAATAATGCGCTACTTACTCTGGTATGGCACGAAGTCCGGATCCGGGTAACGACCGCTGTTGGTACCCACTAGTTTGACGTTGAACTTTGGTGACGTGACTACTGTTCCTGTATGAAGGATGAAGTGTACTTCCGGTTAATTGTGTTATATTATCGTAGGCTTAATTTGATTTTGACTCGGAGCGCGTATTGTCCTTTTCTGATGGCTATGGGAGGAAACGAAGTTGAAATTACGGTATGGAGCGTTCATTTTATTTAAAATGAAATCCCGTTATGCGTAGCGGCTACTTTTATTGATAAAATTCCTTTTATTCAGCACATTTTTGTTAAAACTATAGAAATAACGATGAGAAAATTCTCCGCTAAATATTGAGATATTTTACGGCTTCGATCAAACAGTAAACTGCCGCACCGACAGCTTGGAATCACATCCGGATAGTAAAATACGCGTATCGGTCTCACGTAACCTTAAACTGTTTGTACAAATGTAGTGTAAATAGTTAGAGATTTTCTCAAAAATCGAGTTCGCAACAGTTTTCGTTAGATTTTTCGTTTGTACAAATTGCGCTAAATTATTTTTGAGAAAAAAAATCAATAGCATTGCATATCTTTATGCATATATTATAAAATGACGGCCCCATGCAGTGACATTGTTGAGGATATTGAAGATTTGATATCCTCCCAAGACATAACTCCAAAAGATCGTTATAGTTATAAAAAGACACACACAGTCGCATCGCGTGTCAAAAGAAAAACAAAGGAACAGATAGTCTATCCAGAATTACAACCTTACTCTAGTATTATTCCTGGTGTTCAGACTATTTTTATTAAAACATGGGGATGCACGCACAACAGTTCGGACAGCGAGTACATGGCTGGTCAACTTGCTGCTTTTGGATACAATTTGACAGAGGACAAAAGTATTGCTGATTTATGGCTTCTCAATTCTTGTACAGTTAAAAATCCAGCCGAAGATCACTTTAGAAATGAAATTGAAGAGGCACGAAAGCTTGGAAAATATATTGTCGTTGCTGGGTAAGTCTAATATAATGTAGTGAAAGTATGATTTGTTAAGCACACGAACTTGGAACAAATTTATATTGATTCAAGGTGTGTGCCACAAGGAGCTCCAAAATCAAGTTTCATACAGGGTTTGAGCGTGATTGGAACACATCAAATTGATAGAGTAGTTGAGATAGTAGAGGAAACATTGAAAGGCAATACAGTTAGAATTTTAAGTCAAAAGAAAGTAGCTGGTAAGAAAATTGGAGGTGCTTCACTGTCATTACCCAAAATTAGAAGAAACCCATTAATTGAAATTATTGCAATCAATACTGGCTGCCTTAATCAATGTACATACTGTAAGACAAAGCACGCAAGAGGTGAACTTGGAAGTTACAAACCAGAAGAAATTGTTGAGCGAGCCAAACAAGCTTTTGAGGAAGGTGTTTGTGAACTTTGGTTGACATCAGAAGACACAGGAACATATGGCAGAGATATTAACACTAGTTTACCAGAATTGTTATGGAAGCTCATAGATGTTATACCAAATGGTTGTCGTATGAGGATAGGCATGACAAATCCACCTTACATCTTGGAGCATTTAGAAGAAATGAGTAAAATTTTGCAGCATCCCAAAGTTTATAGTTTCCTGCATATTCCTGTTCAATCTGGCAGCGATCGAGTTCTTTCAGATATGAAAAGAGAGTACACCGTCCAAGATTTTGAATGTATTGTTGATTACTTGAAAGAAAGAATCCCAAGTATAACCATAGCAACAGATATCATCTGTGGCTTTCCATATGAAACTGAAGAAGACTTTGAAGAAACAATGAAACTTTGTAGAAAATACCAGTTCCCAAGTCTCTTTATTAATCAATTTTTCCCAAGACCAGGTACTCCAGCTGCACTGATGCCTCAAGTGTCAAGGCAAGAAATTAAAAAACGCACAAAAATGCTTTCCGAATTTTTCAAATCCTACGAACCGTATAATCACAAGGTTGGCGAAGAGCAAGAAGTTCTTGTAACCGAAGTCGCTCACGATAAGCAACATTACGTCGCACATAACCGTTGCTACGAACAAGTTCTAGTACCAATGGAGAAAGAGTACATGGGAAAAATTGTCAGAGTAAAGATTGTATCAGCCTCGAAACACTCGATGGTTGGACAACCTCTAAACAAAGGAATTTCCTCGAATTTAATTCCGGCACTGGAGAAGGGATGTATTTCAAGAATTCCGGTAAAAGATGAGACGAACATGATGTACTTGTACGTTATAGTTGCGATTTTTTTAGTCGTCGTTGCGCGATTATTATGGAAATATTTACAAATGTAAATAAATTATTGTTAAGTATATTTACAATCTTTTGATTTCACCTACGTTCATCGAGATTTTTCCTTATTATTACTAGAGCGATTGACAGAATAACAAAGTGGTATAATCAGCGTTTAATCCGACGGATTGAAATTAGTTTTGCAAAAAGCTTATGAACTGATAATCGTAAAAAAATACTTTTTATAATTCTTAATACTATTTGAAATTCAAAGTAACATTTGAAAAAATATATTGTTAATTTTATGGCGATTCAATCGTTACGTTTGCGGCGAATGGTCTTCCCTTTTTAAACGTCATCGAAGAAAAAGTTCCACCTGGTTTAAAAAATTCACATGCCAGAGCGCAAAGTATCTCATCAGAAGCAAAACTATTATTTAAACAGTAAAAAATAACGCGAAAAGTTTACCTGACCGCTTGAAATAATAATCCAATGGGTTTTGAACAGTCTGCATGGGTTTGCCGTCGGCAACTGTGAAATAATTCAGAATTACATAAAGAAAAACCATCCCCAAAGGAAAACTTCTCCAGATAAATAAAAGAAGAAGAAAACTCACCAATGAACACCAGAGCAAGGGTAAAAACGGTTACAAAGTATTTCATGATTAGGAATGAAGAAATAACAAAAACTACCCAAGGTCTGGTCTTGTTCCGAAAACTGCGTGTTCGTCAAGGTGCAAGTGTCAGTTGAGGCTAATGAGAACAGGCGCAAGCATATATACCGCACCGTTGTTGAGAGATAAGTGGGGCGAGAATGAACATCACACAGTATGCAACAGTTAACGATTCCTTTTCCTCGGCACAAACTTTCCCTGCATTGTTTCTCTGGAAAGCCATTATTTTCGGTATGCCAACTGTTTGTCATCGATCGGACCAGTTTGTTAATTGGGTTCGCTCGGAAATTGAAACTCCGCGCCGCTGATAGTTCGTCAGGATAAGAATATCGTCATTTTCGCGATGAACATGCTGATGATAAATCCGTTTGGATCTCGCCTAAAGCGAGTTGTGGCGATCTGTCGCGCGCGTAAACTATTAACTAGACGTTTAGCAGATTTTAACGAAATGCTCGATCGGAGTGCATACGTCGCTTTGTTTGTGTTTATTTTTTTTTTCTTGCACGTTAACTCGAATTTCGATTGTCTCTCTTTTTTCTTTTTAAGTCCAATACATTTTATCAATAAATAAATCCTGCGCTACTTGGGCATCCTTCTAATGTCAATTATTTCCCTATTATTATGCCCGTTCGAAATCTTGATAGTGTACCTTAGTCAACGGGAAACCTATCGCCGTTCTACACATAGCGAAGATAAGAAAATTCTCGTGGAATTTCCCGAAAATTCCAAATTTTTCGAAAATTCCAAATATATACGCTCATATATATATTTACGCGAGCCGAAGTTAACTCACAGCTACTTTATTGTGGCCATCAACTCGCAAGCTGTCAGGAGCCAGCGGTGTTCGCGCTCGTCACATGAAATCATGAATACTGTGCGTGGCTGACTGTAAAAAAGGGTCAATGGGGAAAAATGAATATTTACCGGGGTTTGTAAAAAAACTTAATTAAAAGGGTTCTTTTTTTTCGCCCCAGCCGTTTCGAGATAAAAGCACTACGTGTTTTACTTTCTTTTCCTTCGCTCTTTCACGTGCTTGCTGCGGCGTGTGCGTAACTTTTTATTTGCATTATTTACATGTGGGTTTTACGTTCGAGTCTGATATAGCTTCTTTGCGAATGTAAAGTTTTAATATTTTGTCCTTTTGCGTACAGTACAAAGTGCTTTTATGTAAATAAGACTTTATTTTTTTATTTTAGAGAAAAAGCACTGAACATTTCCAAGCAATGTATTAGCTCAAGTATTTTATAAAGCAATACATTGTTAACGAGTTGATAGGTACTCTAACTCATCTCTAAATGAACATGCAGTTTATTATTACAGTGCGCAATGAAACTCTTATTCATTTAAAAATTAAAGATACGAGACATATATTTTGGAATAATTTTCATTCATTATTCAATCTATTTTACAAATACAATACACATAAATTATAAAATTACCAGTTATATTATTAAATTAGATCTCAGTCATATTTGAAACCATGTGCAGACGTTAACTAATTACTATTAGATGTTTATCTAATTAATGCATTCTTAAATATCTGCAATACATTGACACTCCATTCTTCTCACAGAGTCTCTTGTTCCTCATACATTGTACGCAAAGATTTTTTCTCACTGTGAATCAAAAATAAACTCACTTTACATTTTATTTTCACCTCAATTTTCAAAAAATCATCTTATAATATTGAAATAATCATTGTTCATTATTGATACAATTTGTAAAACATTACTTCGATGTAATAAGATAATCGGAGGAACCTAATGAAAAGGATAAGTTTGAAGAGTGTTCCTTTTTAAATTTTGGAAAAATAAATAGTAATCCTTATTTCTCAAGGCAAGAATCAACTTACCAATTCTCCTTTCGCCATCTCTGCTTTATTCCCAACCCATTTCACAATCCATCCTCGCACAGGCAGCTTTGCCATCGCGCCCGCAAATGAAAATATTGCAAGCATCCTTAAAAACAGCGCCAGGAGTGCGGAAAGGCCTGGACTCGGTCCACGTAGGTGTGTGCATTATTTCGTCGGCTAGGCTGTAAATCGCGTTACCGCCATTGGCCGAGCACAGACACTCGTGACGGTTATACAGGAAGAGGCTCTAGGGTGTGCAGGCAAGCGTTAGGTCTGACGACAGATGTACAACCGTTTTTAATTTGCCCGCGCTTGCACACGAGGGGGGTCACTTGGGCGGATGTGATATTAAAAAAAAAAATTTCGCTACTCCTGTTGTTATCCGCTCGACTGCTCTCCGTAATTACACGCTACGTGAGTTTTTCGTTTTGTTTGCCTTTCGGAGGTGTAAAAAAAAAAAAACAAACACGAGAGACGACTGTTTTTTCCTTTCGGAGATAATTGCATGTTTGTACTGCTCTTTTGTTGTCGTTGGGCCTTTCGATAGAAATTCGAAATGCACGAAGCTGCGTTACTCGAACGTATTATTTGACGCGGCTCACTCATTATATATTCGCTTTGAATAACCGGCACGACAATCGCCATCCATTTAATCGTAAAAAGTGTTTGCGTATACGTTCATCGTCGATATTCTTCAAATAAATAATGATTTTCGTGTTGACGCGAGCCAAACAAAGAATAAAAATAAAAATAATTAAAGCATATGCGTATATCGAGTCAAACAAACATGCGGGCATATATGTAAAGGCAAACAATGCCGTATGACATACTTAAAAGTTGATCATCGCGCATTTCCACTCCAAGGCAGGTGAACGAGACACAAGAAAAGGAAAAGCCATCGTTGCTACACACGCACTGATTGCAGTCCAAGGAAAAGCTCGACGACGGCACACATACCTTTTGTTTTTCATCGCCCGAGGTGTTATTGTTGCTGCTGCTGCTGCTGCTGCTGCTGACTATATACCGAGAAAGAGGGAAAAACATATCAAAGTTGGATTAATGGAAAAACTCTTCTCACGGAGCCGGAGGACGCCTTACTATCGAAGACGCTTTGTACGAGATAAACCGCGTATCAATTGTAATTTACTTTTAAACTCTGAACAGCGTGTTTTTCTTGCCTTGCTCGGTGAGAATCGTAGGCTTTAATTGTTCTTTGGATTAAAGCTAGATTCACGCTTTTTTACAATAATTCCTCGTCCAGTTTTACAGACAAGGTGAAATCTCGACGTCTATAGAACCATTCGATCTATCGTATTCGCGTTTACCAATCCTCTTTTGATTTGCCGTTTGCGATTGGCCAAATCGCGTACGAACAATCCTTTCTTTGGAACATGCAAATCCACACCCGCGGGAAAAAAGGATCGCAACCTACATTCCGTTGTGGCGTGAGAAAGGGCGGGAGGGGGGAGAAGAGCATAATAGCATAAATCTCATACGTGAGTTAGCGTCGTCGGCGGCGGCAGCACGTGCGCGTACGCCAAGACAAGCAGCAGTGGCGGCTGGTTGTTGTCAGCACTGCTGCTGCTGGCTCTCGTGGCAGATGCACGTGTCTCCCGACCAACTCTCGAATACGAGACCAGCCGGGCACTTGCTGTAACGTCGTCGTCGTCGAGCTAATGAGACGCCTCTTGCGTTGCTTGTAGCTTGCAGCTTGTGCGACAATTCGTTTTGCGCCAAGCTGCACAAGGCGTTGGCAGCCGAGCCCGTGCGCAGACACTTCGAATCTTCGTAGACGAGTATCTGGTTTGATCGGCAATCGACGCTCGCATCTTTCGAATTGGCTTTTTTTTGAGCTGTTGCTCGCGGGACAATGGAGCTCGTCGCGAGTTCTTGTTCGCAGGCTCGAAAGCTCTCAAAGCGCGCGAGTGACGGACTTAAAAATACACGCCGCGGGCTTTAAAAGTTATACGATGACGTGTATATAGCAAACCTTAATGAGCATTTTTCGAATTCATCTCTCAAGAGCTCTCGACAAAGCGCCGCTTCTGGCGAATAAAAAATGAACTAAGATATGTGCAGTCCTATCTCAAGAGTAGAAGATCATAATGGATTTGCAGTGTCGCGCACATCCAATCGGTGCAGTCCATTGACATTCCACTCGGACTGCATCTGCACCTGTTGCTGTCAATATGAAATGTCGCATTAGGGATGCAAATCATGTTCTCTTCGTATTCGAAATTCACCACTGAAACAAATAATTATTTGCATTTTATTTCTGAATCGCACGAAATGCGAACGCAACTGAAAGCTTCTAGGAACATTAGAGATTGCTGAATACGTAATATTGATTGCACGAATGGGTTAATGATTTACTTCGAAACCAACATCTTCGCACTCTTGTGGCCATCTAATCAATGACTGGAAGAGAAAAAAAGAAACAATCGATTGTGCAATTTGCCAGCTACGTCCGTGCGCGGAAGGAAAACAAAGAGGGCAGCTATCGTCCAGCGAATAGTGCGCGTAATATTGATGAGTGGCCATCGCGAACTTGGTGTCCGCACTGCGCCGCGACTACGATGGGAAAGCCTGAAAGCGATGCCGATCTACATTTTCCTAGTCGCGGGCGGCCTTGGCGCGCTAAATAAAGCCATCATCGCCGAGGCGAGATTTGGCAACGCCGCGCGCATCGCTGATAACGCCCGCGAGAGAACTATCGAAAGTGCGCCGGTGTGGAAAAAGGGACGCGAGCTGTTACGCGGGTGATTCAGCGCGTTGTTTCCCACGGTGTCGAGTCTCTCTCGCTCGCACGCGTGCGCGCGCGCGTGCGCGCGCAGATGTACGGCCGGATCGGTAAATCATAATTCATCTGTTTGCTTGAATTACTGCGCCCGCGGAGCGCGCGCACTGGTAGAGATACACCGCTCGCGGCTTGATGCTGATTACGCATTCAAGCGCGTTTGTATTTGCCCTCATTGATATGTGCGCGCGCGCGCGCGCGTTATAGGAGTTTGCTCATCGTTGAATACTAAAAGCCGATACGTTAATTGTATAAAATGCCCTGCCGCGAGCGCGATAATGCCTCGTTAAATGCGAACGCCGACGTGCTCGTGATTCAGTCTCCGCAGTCTCCGCGACGACGCGCTACCAGTATGACGCGCTGCTGGCCGATTTTGTGAGTGGAATCTTCGCTTCCGTCGACTAACTCTTCGCGGAGTGCCAATTGCAAGGCGTTCGCGCGCTTATCGAATATTCTAATAGGGACCTAAATGTGTTTTAGCGTTCGTCGCCGCGAGTACATTCATAAAGTCACGCTGATAGGTTTTCGTACGCGATGCGAATGTCGGGCGCCTGTCTTTACAAATTTACAGTTGCTTTTACGGATTCATTTCTCGACTTGTTCGGGAATAAACTTTGCCGCCTCGAAATTTAATCGACTCATCGCTACACTGCTACTTTTGTCTTTGTGAGCTCACGCTGATCGTAAAACAAAAGCCGCTCGACGCGCGTTCAAATGTAAGTTTCCAGTAGAAAAAACAATATGTAAATAAATAACGAGACGAAGATTGAAATTCGAGGCGGAAAAATCGCGCGAGGAGGACGACCTCGCCGTCGTAACTATGATTTAGGACAGGTAAAAATGAGTTTTGAGGTGCTTGAAGGCAGCCATTGTTAGTTAGCAAAGCAAGCTATGCTATACGTACACTGAACATTTGACATTTCATGCGGGTTCTCGCGAGTTTCCCTGAAAGTTTATTCGGTTCACGTGGAATGAATAATGGAATACTTTATCGCCTGTCGGCTAATAAATGACGATAAACGAATTACGTGACTTCGGATACTCGTGGAAGATGGTAAATTGCTCTAGGACTGTAATTTGACATTATTGGGGTTTCAGATTTTTATTGATAATTGGCGTAATGCACGCGTACGCCAATTCGCAGATCGCAACGGATTTGGGTGAGTAGATACGAGCAAGATTGGTGTACGATACACCAAGTTGGCGCGTTACGCTAATGTTGCGCGAATATCCGTAGACCGCTCGGCAGGTCAGCCGAAGAGCAACGATGCAGAGGAACGCGTCTTCTCGGTTGTCAAGGAGCTTGCCAGAGGAGGTGAGCACAGCCAAATGTTGTCCCGCAAGGCTCGTCGGACGATGAGCCGAGCAATGACTTTCTCTATTTTCAGAAAACACGCATACTAAGAAGCCAGCAACTCGTCGACCGACCAGAAAGCCGGGAACGTATTTGCAATCGATCTGGGACACCTATTTTCCAGAAAGGAACTAACCGCCGGAGCCGAATAGAATTTTTCGAGTCGGAACGAGCCATCGAAAGCGTCCTAATAGCTTCGCTTAACATATTTGTCGTATCGCACGCCAACCTCACTCAAACTTGTATTAATGTTTAATGTATTTTAGATCTCTGACAATAAAACGTTTGTTCTGAAACAGCCGAGATAAGCCGTGACTTATCTTTGTCCCGCGGGCACAGAGCGGCAAAACTTTCGTCGAGTCTCCTTTGAAAACTATGAAAGGCGATTGATCGCCTATCGGGAAAGATCAATCTCCGAAAGAAGGAAAGTTCAGAGCACACGCGCGCCAAATCAGCGCGCCGCGCAGGTGGCACTACTAGGAGCCTCGTGCAGCGTCAAAAATTCATAGAGCTCTCTTGCTCTTCCAAGCGGACGCAACGCCGGCTTGTTTACCAGAGCGACGCGCGTACGCCTGCGTCGATCGAGAGCTGATGTGGCGGTGCCGCGACTTTTATCTGGCGCAACGCCGGAGAGGACGCGGCGCGCTATGTTTGCGGAAATGACGAACGACGAAAGCGCTCGCTGGACATTTTTCCTCGTCTTCTTTTCGATAGGGTATAGCGATGTCTCGACCATTAATTACCCATTAAACTTGAATTTCTCCAAGTAATTATGCTCTAAGCCAATGTTACTCATAATTCATTAGTATTATCAGCATTCGTAAAGCGACAGTGTATCGCCAGAGCTCAACACTTCGTATTACATGTGCACAGTTTAACGGAACTCGATTTTGTACATTTTCATCGGGCAGATAAAATGATCTAGGTCGCAAGAAAGTCGAAGCCATGTGGCGGTCGAGAATATCAACTTAAAACTCGAAATCGAGATAAGGGTCGCGTGGACTTGGAAAACGCAGGCGAACGCGACGAGTCGTACGAGTGGCAGGTGGACAACGTGCTCGCGCTGCGCTGCGACGCGCCCGGGGATTTGGCGAGAGATATGCGCGTCGCGGACTAGGGCTCGCTCGGGTCTCTCGCGTAGTCACCGTCGAAGCGAGTAGTCCCCGGTGCGCGATGCCGAGCACAATACCGCCGTCGATGCAAGCAACGCGAGTGAAAGCGCACGGCGGGTCGATCCCAAAGAGCGTGGAAACGCAATCGATAAGGAAAGCAATCGCTAGCGCGAGGAAAAGCGCAATTAAGCTCGGGTGAAGCTTATCTGCGAAACGTAGCGTGTGTATGGCATCGATTAAACGCCGCTGCCGCCGCCGCCGCGCGCTGGCGGGCAGGCGATGCGTCATCGTCACGCTTGCGCTCGCGGAAAAGCGCCGGGCTATCTCTGACTGTTTACACAGGCGAATTATCGTATTTTGCCTACTTGCGCCTCCCTGTCTTAGTAATCTCGACACACCTTGCAAGCGTTATAGACGAAATTAACGCGCTTGGCCTTCTTTTCTTTTCCCTTTTTATTTTTTACGACAGATTCTTGAACGTGCGAATGATCAGTTCTATTGGCCGGAAACGTGACAAACGTGGAAACACTGGGATAAATTTGCCGTATGATCGCAAGGCTATGCACAAACAAATTAATGACTTGAATGTTTACATGAGTATTTTTTGATTCGCATTTTTATATATGAACTCGCGTACAAGAAAAAATTTGAAACTCAGCGCAATGAAGTACTCATCGGATGAGAAAATTTATCAAGTAAATTATACTGGTGGTCTAATTAAAAAAATCAAATGAAACATCTTCCAAATGAAAATTTCAGCGTCATAAGAAACTCCCATACTACATACCCATAACTCAACATTGATTTGTTTGTTACTGAAAGGTAATCATTGAATAAATAGCAATAGATGATAATCTTAATTTTTCATAACACTGAAATTTTATATGATTATATTTACACAAATAACGTTGCATTTCTAAAGCACTGAGTCACTATGAAGACGTATCTCTAATCTTGTCAACAATAAGCAATGAATGACGAATATCAACAAATCCAAATATCCCATACAGACTAATAAGCCTAATCAGCAATTTGGCCAAGCTTCAAACTGTAATGCCGGTCACACGCGCAGAGATGCGCGATCAATAATAGAAATCACAAAATCGAGCCAAAGGCGACGGCGCTAGCACTGAATCTCCCTCCCCCTCCATTCTCATCATTGGCATCATCGGAATCAATCGGCAAGCGCGCTCGCGTAAACCGAATAATCACCGAAACCTCACGTACGCAGGCGTGTGCCTCGGTGGCCCGTGAGGGCTCGTATTTATAATCCGAAAATCGCTGATCGCCGATGTAATGAGTCGTTGCACTCGCAGTCCTAAGCTCGCCGACGATCTCGTGCTCACGTTTATTTGTCTTGCGATTTATGTTGATTAGAAAACAGTTGATTCGAATCGCGACCGCGTCGTAAACTTCTGTTCTTCGCCCCCCCCCCCCCCCCCCGGCCTTATCCCTTACCCACCGCCACTCGCGAGACTTTCGACGGTAATTGGTTGCGAGTTGCGTCACGGCTTCCCAAGTAGCTTGCCATCAACGCAGATTTACTCGCAACAGTCTGACGATTATCGCTGCCAGGCGACGCCTTGTACTGCCAATTCGAGTTAGCGGTCCCTGGATAAATGCGCGTGACTCGGTGCAGCTCGAGCCACGACATCGGCGCACGCCACTACATTGACATTCCAGTTCCGCAAGTAGCTCATCCCTCCGCTCCGCCGCGGCATTCGTAAATCAGCGCGAAGGCGCATTCGACATCGTGGCCGCGCGCTCGGGCGATTTTCTCGAGGCGCCCGTTTCGCTCTCGAGGAGGGCCGGGACGGCGAATCGATGACCCGGAGGCGTCGTAGTAGCGCGCGACATTTGGGTCGTGTGTACCGGAGAACAGCCGTAGGCTGCGGAACGTGGGGTGGGAGCGGGGTGGCAAAAAAGAAATCGAGCAACCAGTGTAAATAGAAGCTAGCTGTAAATGCGACTTTCGTGTTCCTCTATCCGTTCCACTTGGGCGCGCGACGAAAATAAAAATAACGCGCGTCGCGCTCGACTCCACGCCTGGCTTCGTGCTCTCCTCGAACTTCTCTCGACTGTCAAATCACCTCGTGCCTTCTGCCGAGAAAGCTCGATCGAATCATCGTGATTCGACGCGTTGTTGTGGATTTAGCGATGGGCGCAATATCGGAGGGCAGTTCCCGTGGCGAATTAATATATACGCGTGTGCACCTTCGAACCGCAGCTATAGTACTCAAATGTGATTTTACATCCTAAAGGCGCAGCTTGTGCGTCATTAAAATCCACCGCGCTGCAAACTAGCCTGCGTGCTTTAGTAGGCGAGTTATTGTGTGCAGATGCGCGCATTGAATTGCAATGTATTCGAAATGAATTTTATTAATGGCTGCGGCAAGGGAGGGGGGAGGTGTACGGAGCCTCATCTCGTAATTAAACTTGTAACGCTAACGTGAAACGCGGTAATCGGTAAACGCGATGCGTCGACGGCAATGTTTGTCTCACGGCACATCACAGCAATTAGCCCATTCGACCGAGCCGCCAAAAGTTTTCTCGTTGGCTCTATTTCCCCGACGACAGCGCGCGTCGACGTCGAAAACGATAATAAAACGGCCGCGGATAATTTCATTCGCGGAGTTGCGTCGCGCGGCGAATCGTAAATTGGCGGGCCGCGAAGGCGCACGGGGACACATATATAGGGGCGAAACCGCTGGCTGCAGCTGCGCCAAAGAAAACCGAGCAGCGCGACGCTGAGTAACGACACCTGCCGAACTCGCTTGAGTTTCGTGCGCGCGACGAAATCGCATGCGACCCCCGTGGGCCAATTTGCGTACGTCGGACAGGCGGCGCTCAACTTGGGAGTAGCCAACCGGATGATTTTAATTGCGAGGTCGCGACGAAATTTCCCTCTTAATCAGCGGACGTTTCCTTTTTCGTCGCGCTTCGCGCACCAAATAGCCGGGATCCGAGTCGAATTAACGGTCGCGCGCGGGTCACGGCGCGGCGCGTATATGAATGCCATTTGCGAACGATTCGTTGCGCGGGCGTGAAAGCGAGAGGCGAGGCTGGTTAATTTCGATACGGAAATTGCGGTCTCGCGATCGGCCTCCCCGCGCCCGCGGGCCTGGATTTAAATTGAAGTTTTGCTCGTTTAATCGGCACGCGCTACTTCATTCACTCTCTCACTCTCCCAGCGTAACTTTTAAAATAATATCCGTATAATTATTCATTGAAATCGACGTTTTCATTCACTGGCAGACGATCCGGGGAAATCCTTTGTTTGACAATGAAACAGTAGGCGCTCTTTGGCGAACGGCCGGTCGCGATGTTTTCTGCGTCGCGCGAGCGATGACAACGAAAGCGCGACGGATAAAGAAAAAAAGCAGAAAGCATTCCGGCAGCATTTCCTCGAACAAACGACGCGCGTATGTACCGGTGGCGCGCAGCTCCGCGTATCCGCGTCAAAATCACCACATTGTTCGGCGTGCCCATATACGTGACCGCAACATCCCGTAACGATCCTCGGGAAAGATACACTTCTGCCGCGGACGTATTTACAACTCGCGTATGCAGAGCCCGAAAGTCCTTATCAATGATGAGCGCGAACAAATACAATGCCCAACGCGCGCGCACGTCTGTGTAGTGTGGGACATGTATTTTCGGGGGGGGGGGGGGGGGGCGCCGGAATTCTAAATAATACGCGCAGCCGGACGGATAATCGAAATGCCAAACCGCCGTTCGTCAATGGCGATGTAGTTGTGTGTATGTACATCGCCATCCGTAGCCCCGCAGTCTTTCTGCTTGTTTGGCTATCTGATTAGATTGATCGCGCGCTGCAACCGTGTGCTTCTCTAAATTTTTTGCGAGCAGCTCTTTGAAAGCTGCGGGCAAAGTATAAAAGATGCAGCTATTGTATTTTGGCCAAATACGTCTACGTTTTATTTTCTTGCAAATAGTTGATAAACGAGCATATATTGGTCAATGATGTACTTATAGTAATGAATGGATTACGATACTCGAACTTGTAATTGCTATCGTAGATCCAGGTGAAAGTTGAAGTGCGAAAAAGATAATATTTCATGTTTCCGCGATCCAGTTGGATAATATTAATAAAAAGAACTGTAAAATCAATAATTAACGAAAATAGTAAGGCAACATAATCAAAATTTGTATATAACGGCGAAAAACAGTAGAATTTATGTGTGTGTGTGTGTGCGTATATATGCAAACAACTGTGACAACAATAATTAAAAAGAAAGCTATTGGTACAATCTCATTTGAAAATCTAGGCAAAAGGCACAAAGAACCTCAGGAACGCGTGTAGGCGAATATCGATTAGCGAAAATCTTGGACAGCATATCTCAATGCCGGAATAAGGGAAGTAAAGAAAGGAGAAAGACAGGTGAAGCCTTTACTTTCGGGGGGGGGGGGGGGAGTAGCGAATATCGTTCCGAAGAGGTTTTAGCGGGAGAGGTTTTATTAATGACCCTCTGGGTTAACGACGAGTTTTCTGTGTCGCGCTCGACGATAAATTTGCTACCTCGCTCTATACCTATACGTCCGTAGCCAACTCACTGCCGCGCGTACTTCACTCGCATGCAACCTACGTTTTCGACATTCTTCCTCCCACCTTTTTTTATCGCGAGCATGAGGTGTATTAATGGGTCGTACACGCGACTTGCCGATTCTTTTCCTTTTTTTTAACGAAACGGCGGACGCGATGTTGCTTGGATTCGTGAATGAAATAGTATCATCAATATTCACCTTGAAATTTTCCAGAATGTTTAAATTCAGTCTTACTTGTTCTTTATCTAGTCACTGCTAGGAGATTTGACTATTATTGATAGATGCCAAAGAACTCATGGAGTTTCCAAACATTTCATTTTACCTCTCTTGACACTTGAACATTAAAAAATGAGGAAATACATTTTATAAAAAAAAATCTTACTTTCTGACTACATTACAAAGTAATAAGCCATTGAAAATTAAGTAACTGCAAAAAGATTTTTTTTATATTAAAAGAAGTACATGGAGAAATAAGTAGTGCCACTTGTAAATTTGAGGTGTTCAGATTGTTTTTTTTTTTATTGAAGAAACGAAAGCCTTCTATCTCCGTCTTAAAATTTTGACAAATAAGTTTGAAGTTTGATATTTATTAGACGAACTCTGTCAACGCAAAAAAAATGACTCGACGCAAAAACTAAATCAAATATTAAATGTTGCTAATTATTTGTTTGGAGATTTTTCTGGTTTCGTTTTGCAGAAAAAAGTGACGACAGAGTTCGTCTGCACAATGTTGTAAAATTATGATTGACAAAACATTGAATTTTAGTCCTAACGTTTTTTTTTTACAATTTTCCGATAGAAATGCAATTTTATAAACTTTTTATACTGCATTATCTGCGTCAGTAAAAATAGCAATTTCATTTTAAAAGTAAAAATTCCGAATTACTTATTATTCCGAAGAAAACGTTGTTCGAAATACATTGTTTCAAAAATGAAATTTTTCTAAGCTGAGACGCAGGCTTTCTAATAAAATATAAATTTTTGCTCATTCGCGAGATTCATGAAAAGTTTGTTGATTTAGAGTTAACATTATTTTGTTTTAGCGATTCAAAAAAAAAAATTCGTTGTGATTGTACAATCTTTTGCGCGATATACATGAAAGAATGTTTTGTTCCGAGACTTATTGCAATTTTAAAATTCTTTGGGCGAATATCCAGATGATTTTGAAATATCGTAATAAAATCTTGAAGCGCGGCTTAACAAAACTTGAATCACGCATGAATTTTCCATTTATTTATTGATTTGATGTAACTAATTTCAGAGGTGAATTTCTATAATGTTTGCCCGATCGAATTACACATAAGATAACTGCCGGCAGTTTAAATTTTGTAATAGTACCGGAATTGTTTTTAATTTTTTTTTTCTTTTTTTTTTTTTTTTCAATTTGCTCAACCAAACACACAAAACGCCATCAGTCGCGTCTAGGGTATTCTCACTCTATCAGATTTTCAACAAACTTATAGCATAACCTGAAGTACGAATACTTCAAATTTCAACAACAAGATACTGTACTCTAGACACGCACCTCCAACGTTCTCGCTGGTATTTTTCATAAAATAACACAAAAGAGTGAACCTCGAGTACCTCACTCATTAATCCACAGATTAAGTCAATTTACACACGTATTACAATCATTTAACTTCAAAACTGCAAATCTCGTATTCACTCTTCCGCGCGTACGACACAAAAAGTTGTTCCACTCGTACGACGTGGCCTACAGACTACAGGGATCCCCTCGGATGTCGCACGAGATCCCGTATTTGCATTTCCGATGTTAACCATTATTGTACGTAATACCAATCTGTGCCGTGTACCTCGGCAATACAATCCCTGAGAGTCAGTTACTCTCGTATTTGAAACATTTTATCGTCGTCGTCGTCTTCGTCGCTGAGTGAAGTTTCTGTATTTTTTTCTTTGCAGACCATCGAGACTTTGGTCGGGTCTTGCTTTTGGGAGAAACAACAACAAAAACAGCGATGACGACGACGATGACAAATTATTTCGCAGAAGAAAAAAAAGCAAAACATAAAAGGTAAGAGACGCCGTTATATCGTCTCGTGGTGTTCGCTTCGTACAAAAGGTGAGCGTCTCGGTAATTTTTTCTGATGCTCGTTCGCGCTCGTTATACAAAATCTTTTTCTCTTACCTCTTTCAATCGGCGCATACATAGGAATAATCCGCGTTCGTTTCGCGGAGGCGCCAGATTGCGTATGATTAAATCGAACTCTCGCGCCCAATGCAAACCCCTCGCGACGCCTCTTCTTTTTCAATCGTTCGTGTTTTTTTTTCATTTATATTATACATATATATATTATACAGTCTTTGCTCCAGTCAAAAATCTTGACGGAAAGTGTGTTTTCGTGTACGTGTGTGTTAGTGTAGTGTCATAGAATATTGTATATATTTACAAGATAAATTGATCACGCGTGCCGACTTTTATTAATTTTCATCTTTGTGCTTCGTCGCTCAATCCATCGACACGCTCCTCATTGACACGTGTATGTGTGTATGTGTGTTTGTTTTTTTGTCCCCTCCCTTACTTTTTTCAATTGTAGTATACGGAGGCGTCGCGAGGTGGGTCTTCTGGCGCTTACAATCGTAGGAAAGAACAGTACGTCCCCGCGGGACGGAAAAACGAATGAAACCAAGAAAAACGATTAAGAGAAGATTGTTGTCGGTTTTTTCCCCTTCGTTTCCCTCTCTTTCTTTCTCTCGTAAATCTAGGTCATCTTTGGCTGGTGGCTCTTGCAATTTTTTCCACAAGTGCGTGTATTGTGGTTGGTTCGTTCACACGACTCAGGAAGGCAAACAATTTATCTCCGGGTTGGAATTCGTTTTCTTTACTTGTTTTCTTTTTACAATGAATCGAATTCGAGAGGCTTTACGCGTGGATGAACGTCGACTTTTATCAGGGAAAAGTTTTCTTACCATCGTCGAGTCTGTAAATCTGTACGCGCTCGTGTTGTCGCGTTGGTTAATCTCGCGTAAAAATTTTTTGTACCTTGCCCCTCAAAACGATCGAAAAAAAAAAGAAGGTATCGGCTTAAAATATTTTTGGCACGAGGCCAACGTAAATTGAAAGACAGATGTAGAGTTCAAATGTTTGTTTTTTCCTCTCTACGAACGGTAACTTATCGTTCCGAGTCGTCGATCGCTCTCCAGTCGCTTTACTACAAATAATTTGTATTATTTTACAAAACAACGATTAGTTGCTAAGAATTCTCAAGTCGCGTGAATTTACAATCTCGACGAGTTTATTATTTACTTTTTCTGCAGTACTCGTTCTTAACCCCCCACCTCATGTCGAATTTTCAGCGTATACTTTAACGTTGTATACGGAGCCGCGAACGTACGTAACTCTTACACTGATAAAAAGTACGAATCGCGATGAAATTTTTTTCATTCTTCGCGTTATCATGTATAAATATACGAATGTGCAAGTGAACACGTAGAGCCTCTCGATAGGCGCGCGAGGAAAATTAGAAGAATTAGTTATTGTCCACCAGCCATAGTTTACATTATAAAAATAATTGTATAAAACTAGTCAATTTTACAATCTCTGACGTTCAATCACAGTATGGTAAAAACCGATTGTTCTGTTTATTTTACTTTTCATCTGAATTAAAAAAAATGTATATATGAAAAACGAAAACAACCAAGAACTTTGGTGTTTCCCAGTAGAAAGCAAAAAATAATTGTATAATACTTGTACTTAGCATTTTGTGAATTCACGCGTTAGAAAGTGTGGCAAACCGATTGAATTTCAGAGTTGCGTTGACAGTAGTAAAGCTAGCAAAGTCAAGCCACTGTTGTTCTACAATATATCGTACGGATAATTTCTTACCTTTCTTTCATTTTAAGAGTTATACTGTATTTAATTTTTTTCATTTATGTTAGATCGTAGAGCGAAGTATGACAGATGTGTAGATTGACATTACTTATTGACAATTGATCGTTCAATCTCTCACTTTCACACACTTTTTCTCGAAATTTATCACTCATTTATAAACATAAAAATCAACAGTTGTGTTCTCGTTTTATGTGTGAATGTATAAAAATTTATGTTAAAATGACGCAAGATACTCTCAGACACATGATACTTACACTTAGTGATAACCATACTTGTGATCAATGTTGTTTTACTCTCATGTTCGTATGCCGTTACGATACACACTTCTCGTATTTGTTTATTTGCTTAACAATGGCTTGACTGTGCGCTACAATAGTATTATGTACATTTAAATGTAGTATATACAAAGAATGACTCGCACTGGCACTCCAATCACTTCTTCAATCACTGAGTTTACCAAGTGCAAAGCGAATGATTATTTTCATGCTCAGTAATACCTTATTTACAAGTAACTCTTTCTTTGCTTATTATGACTATAATTGTTCTCCATGATTTTGCATTTTGTTTTTTACGCAAAATTGCCTACTCAAACAGTTTATATTTTATTTTGTAGCACTGACATTGTCTTTGAAATGGTTTGTTATGTTTTTTATCATCATTCACTTCTCAAAACACGTATTTTTTTCAATCAATTTTTTTTTTCGACTATTCCTCAGATTTAAGTAGCACAAAACTTTTTTTCTTATATTTTCACTTCAAATAAGTCCAGAGCACGCCAATCATTATGCGCACACCTGCAATTTGTTTTTCATTCAGTTTCCATAAGTCACGATCACATGACACACTTTTTCCATTGCTTTGAGCGATTATGATCCTCAATTGTGATTATGGAACTACTTGGACACATTGCTCTCCTCCAAACTATTATTGTCGTCTGGTCTCGCCACATACAGACTAGGATCGATCACCTTGGGGATGGGCTTGATCTCAGTACCAAGCTCTTGCTCAATACGGTGAAGGTTGAAGCGATCTTCGTATGTGATTAAATTGATAGCGATACCCAAATGACCAAATCTTCCAGAACGGCCAATACGATGCAAATATGTTTCTGCCATCTTAGGAAAGTCGAAATTGATCACAACGTTTACTGCTTGAACGTCAATACCTCGAGTGAATAGATCACTGCAAACCTGAAAAATAGACAAACAAAATATAAATTAAATTCAAATTCATGATACCCTAGTAATTGAATTCACTTAATAAAGTATTATTTGTTGTTTCGAGATACATTATAAACAATTGAAAAAAAGTATATAAATCTATAAGAATAATAAAAAAATTTTAATGATCAATTATTAAGAATTTTAATTGAAATATTTCATTAATAATTAAGAAAATAAACTTACCAAATTTCGGCAAAGTCCAGCGCGGAAGTCGTGAAACACGCGATTTCTATGTGCTTGGGCCATTTTGGCATGAATATAGTAACAGCAGTAGCCCAAATCTGTTATTTTCTTTGCTAGTAACTCAACGCGCTGCGTTGTGTTGCAGAAGATAATGCTCTGATTGATTTGTAACTTGAACAAGATTAAATTAATTGAAATTGATTAAAAGGAATTTAATATAATCTAATTGGTTACATGAAATTATCAATTAAATTAAATATCATTTTTTTAAATAAAAAATATTATTACCTTCGAGAATAGCGTGTTAAGACAATGGACTTTCTGACGTTCTTGCACAAAAGCATAGTATTGCGTCACACCTTTCAAGGTAAGCTCTTCCATCAAATTAATTTCATAGGGATCTCTTAAGTGCTTTTCCATGAATTGTTTTACCGTCAAAGGGAAAGTTGCTGAGTACAGCAAAATTTGACGTTCTTTTGGTAATCTAAAAAAGCATTATATTATCGAAATATTATTCCAAAAGTTTAGATATGATTATCAATAGGTTCGACAACATATAAATCATTACCTGGAAATGACATGATCTAGCATTCCTTTAAAATCTTGAGAAAGAAGCTTGTCAGCCTCATCCAAAACCAAAATTTTGCAATGGTCCATGTTGGCAACTTGTTTATCCATGAGATCGAGAATTCTGCCAGGTGTAGCGATTATAACTTGCACTAAAACATCAAATATTTTCAATGAATATAAATTTTTTCAAAATGTTAATGGTGTTATTTTTATTGAAATAATTAAGAAACATAACTACTTTGTATAGATTACACTATAGGATTAATTGACTAAGTGATTTAAATTTGAGAACAAAAATAAGATATAAAATTAATTTATGATTCTTTCAGTATCAAGTAAAATTATTAATCAAATAAACACATTTAATATCATTAACACTGCAGACTACAATAAAAAAAATTTTTGTTTTACCTTTTTGATAAATCCTCATGATATCATCGCGCAAGTTAGTACCACCAGTGGTAACCATAACTTGAATATCCATGTGCTTTGCCAGCTCCCTCAGAATTTGTGACGTCTGAAGTGCCAACTCTCTGGTAGGCACAATAATCAATGCTTGAATAACGTCTTTGCTGGGATCAACCTATAATCAAAACAAAAAAGAAATTGTTTAAAAAATTTAGAATCAAATCTAACACAAAAAATTCCAAATTTATTAATTTATTGTACAAACCTGTTCTAGAACAGGAATCGAGTATGCACCAGTTTTTCCTGTTCCATTTTTGGCACGTGCCAAAATGTCTTTGCCGGATAGTGCGATTGGAATACTAGCCTCCTGGATAGGTGAAGGCTTCTCCCAACCTTTTTCAAAGATTCCCATAAGAAGCTCACGTTTCAGACAGAACTCTTCAAACTCGTTTCCTCGAGTGTCTGTGACATCCTGTAAAAAAAATAAGAACATGATTCATGTCAAATATTGTGAAAAGATACACTTTATTTACAAAATTTAGTTTATTTAATATTGAGGATTCATTTAGAGATATTAAAAATAGTTTATAATATTAAAAATTCTTACACTTGTTTTGATGCGTCTGTCCTTTGGTGGGATATTGAGCTTAGCTTTCCAACCAACATCATCCATTTTTTCTAGATCTGGCTTTAGACTCAGAGCAGAATTCAACACATGGTTAGAGTTCATATGTGATTCAGTCATCATTTTCAAGCAGATACAATATTTTTAATATCTGTAAACAAACAAAATTTATTTATAAGTACAAATGAAATTCAGTATAGCAAAAACAATAACTTTTATTCCCACAATGACTACAAAAAATTTGAGATAACATCTAAGGAAAACTAACAAAAATACTTAATTACTATTAAGCTAAATTTTGAAATAATACAAATTTCTTTCAGAACTAGAAAATATAATCATTTTAACTATTCCATTTGACTTAAAATGATTGATTAAACTGCTTTAAAATTAATGTAATACATTAACTAACGTAATTTGAGTGTTCAAGAAAAAAATGAGCGATTGAAATGACTAAACATTAAATGTGAAATCTCATCATCAAAATAAACAAATAAAATGCAAAATTTAAATTCGATGAAAATGGAAAATTTTATTCGAGCAAGTGTGAAGTTGAAGAACCTTAATTGCGAGGAAAACGGTTCGAGAATAATAAAGTCAGCGTCCCCGTCGACTTTGAGCCTCTGTATTAGCTGGGCATCTTTTCTGTTTACATCGACAGCGTAAACAAGAAAGATACACGTAGGCTAAAGCCAAACGTATGCCCTTATGATTATCGCACAACACATAACTTTCGTGAAACCTTGTAAATTCCTTGTAATTATTGAACTACGCAAAGCTCATGATGAATACGCCGTAAGGGCTAGGTTAAACCAAATACCTTCTATACTTACATAATTAACCACACATGACGGTGAATTTCATCATCAGATCAGATTGAAGATTTGCGAACTCACGCACCTGGCTTTGTAAAGAAAAAAGGAGAACAGAGAACCGGTGTGCGCCGCCAAAATAACGGTCGCCGCGCAGCAAGAGAAAGAAAAAAAAACGAATGGAAGCACAACGCGCGTCCCTTTCACAGAACCCAGCAAATGAGAATCGAACGTTCGCGAACAAGCTTCAAAAAGCCATCTTGGACGATTAGAGAAGAGTCAAGGCGGACAAAATAAAATAGATATAATGGCTTACCTTGGAATATAAATGCCAGGTCCCCGGGAGACGAGAGAAAGTGCTAGGGTGCTGCCACTACTCACAGCTCGAGCGCCCACGGCAAAATGGCCGTCCCCCAATATCAGCGGCCCCTCTCGCTCTCTCACTCTCCCCTCTCCTTCTTCGGCGTCGTCGTCGTCGTTCCGTACGTAATTACGCGAAGAAGAGGGAAAGCCAGAGAAATTTGCGCGCTATCAAATATCTCTTATTGTAAACGTACCTCTATTGATATCTGCTATTTAATTTCAACGGCCTTCGTTTTTAACAAGTTTTAACAGAGAGGATGTGGTCATCCGTGATACACGCATATGCCCAGAGTGACGCGGCACAAGCAGCTAGCCTATGTGAAGCCGATAATATGTTTCTATAATGCTTTGCGCATACACACATACGTAGAATAGTACAGCTACAGCATCCACATCATGCGCAATATAGTACAAACACAAGCGCACAGACGTTAGGTGACCGTCAGTAGTCAGCTATAAGCGCTTTGGAGCAGTTTTTTGGAGTTTCTAAACGTCGATTTTTCTCGTGTATATATTTATTTATTTCTAGTAATGTTCATATAATCATAATTATTTCATAACTATTGGAGAAACGTTATTGAAACTTTTCAATAAGATTTTACGAGGTAAAGTAATAAACGATTTAACACGAAATTCCAAGATTGACGATCAAGAAACAGTCCTGTGATCTGTGTTTGATAGACGTCGAATCGGACGAATTTTATTCATTGGTTGGGAGTAACAAGGGGGTATAGATGCACAATCATGATTGGCTTACGTTTTACTGTTTGTTTTCTTTGTTTTCCGTGGCGGCTACGACGAGGTGATTATATGATTTAGTGCGTTTTATCATCGATGTCTAATCATCTTGATAGAGTATGCAAGATGATTGTTGGTGCAATTTTGATGTATGTACATGCGAAATTAACTTTACATTGCTGAAGTTTTTTATGGAAGTAAATTAAACGAAAGTCGAATGCAGTTCATTTTATTCATCGAAAAAAAAATGGAAAATGGTCAAGTATAATATTTTTAAGAATTAGTGAACGGGAAAAAAGAATTACAATTTAACTTAACTTAATTATGGTGGTTCAAAAAAATAAATAAGTTGAAGATTCTGCAAGTGAAATGTAGATTTAAAGTAAGGCGCGAAAATAAAAGGATTTTGAATCATGATATGAGTAATGCAAATATTGTGTATATAATAAAAAATTGTATTTATCTATTTATAAATTGTAAAATTATCTATCTAAAACAGAATTAATACTGAAATATTAAGCTCTTTTTGCAAGTGCAGGTGTAGGCAGCAATAACATGATTTTATTACAGATTTTTACATTTTATGTTATCATTTATGAACAAATGCAGCAAAATTTATTTATACTGCATGAAACTTAAATAAAAATAGATCAGTTTTAACTAATCAATCTAAATAAATAACTGAAAATTAGAACACAATTATGTGAAAGACTGAATATTAATCTTTCTTCTGAGACATTCTGTATTTACGGCAAGCTTCTGGGCAATGACGTTCTAAGTAGCGTCTCTGAGAGAAAGCTTTCAAGCAAATTTCGCATTTCCATTGCCATTCATGGTGGTTTCTGGTTCTTTGATGTGCTCTCAAATTGGATCTGTAAAATGTAAGGTAGCAAATTGATTCAAGTTTTTCATTTATTAATGAAATTAATGAGAAATTTGATTCACCGATCAGCAAAAGATTTGTTACAAACTGGACAACCAAACGGTCGTTCCCCAGTATGAAGTCGAAGGTGCCCTTTTAAAACCCATGGGCGATCAAAGCTTTTATTGCAATAAGGACAAAAGTGCATAGTCTTACTGCGTTTTGGATTAGGTGTTCCTTCAGATGCAGAACTACTTTTGTCCCTTTTACAAATGTTGATAGTTTTATTCTCATTGACATTGGTTGGTGAATAAATTATAGACATGAAATTCTGCATCTGCATCTGTGTATTTTTTGGATTAGCAAAATCAATTTTATTTTGTTCTAGACTTTGAGGAACTGCTGGCTGATTCTCTTTCAGTTGTAACAACTTTGACACTTCTGAAGATCTGATATTAGTGATATCATTATGATTAATGGGTTGATTTGTACAGTTGCTGGGAGACATATTTTCTTTGTTTTCTTGAGTGTTGTTGAGAAAGATGTCAATATTTCTAGATGAACTTGGATTCCACATGATGTTCTCATTTCTCTGAAAGTTGTATCTTGTTACAATGGGTAGATGTGACCATGACCAAATGTTATCCAATTTTCCAAAATTGTCTTTGTATTTTCTTTTCTTTCTTTTAGGCTCTTTTGTAGTTGGTGTTTTGTGCACAGGTGAATCTGAATCTGTCACAAACAGGTAATATTTATAAAAAGTAAATCAGAATAATTCAGTATACAGTTGAACTTGTTACAGAAGAAAAACAGGTCAATGATAAAAATCGTTTAATATAAAAATACTTATAAATTAAAACGTAGCTTTACAGAAATAAATAAAAAAATTACGTTACATGTTGGCAACAGAAAAAATACCAAAGCACCGTAAAAATAAACGAGATAAAGTATGAAAAAAAAGAGCTACTCATTCACAAGACAGTCTAAAAGTAGATTAATTCAGCGCCTGTACTTACCATCGTCAGACCTTTCATTCTGTCCGTAACGCATCATGCACTTGATCAAACAACGAGGCATTTTTTGAATTTTACGCAGGTAACTTTGCCGATCAACCACCGATCCAGAAATCAAGGCACTTCTGTCAAGTTCGCTACTTGCATCTCTCTCGCGAGGCAACTCCGCACGTTCGTTTGTTTTTATTTTGGCTCGTAACGCCGCACGCCTGTCAATTATATATACTGCACTCTACTCTGACCTGTTCGCGAGGATGAGCTTCCAAAAGCCGGTTACAGAATTCACGATTTTTATTAAAAAATAATACCACCTTTCTTCTATCGGTATATTTCAAAGATGTTGAAATATTTGTTGCTTGAATGAATTTTCAAAATTTTCAATCTCGAAACAAAACAATGGACCTAGAAACACAATTTAAAGGATATCCGTACAATACAAATCTATTTAAATATTTACGCTACTCAAAAAAATCTTAATAATACAGTGGAAAATATTTGAATTGTTGAAAACCCTCATACTCTCAAAACTAGGTGTCGAACAAATGGAGACATTTCATCTAAGAATAATTTACGTAATATGCTTTCTTATTTCGAATCAAAAATACCGTAAAAGAAGCTACGGAACTATATTATACCTATAGATTAGTTTTTGCTAATATTTTAGAAGTCGCAGAATTTTATTCAGTATATTTTGAAATTATGAAATTCCGATTTAAATAAACTGAATTCTTTTTTTTTCTTTGAAAATTGAGATTCGGTTTTTTAATGCAATTTTCATCCAATATACCCAAGCTGTATTACACGCGTATAACTTATACGATTGTACAAATATAGAAGCAAAATTATATGGAGATTCCTCTCTAAGAACGTTTAAATAACCGTAAAGAGCAATAAGATCATAATGATTTTCAAAATTTCAGTTTTTGAAAATAGGATTTTTGTTGCTTCGTCACTTTTTTGTCAGACGAACTGGAATAATATTAAAGTCCAGAAGAAGCACAAAGTTGATGAAATGGTCGTGAGCTTTTTACCCTTCGGCTTATACCATTCAGCTATATTCATTTTTATTATACACGATAAAACTTTTTCAAAATTCATCGTGAGCACGTCGTCATTTTCAAAATCTTGCAAGGAATCGAACATCTTCCAGATCAAGATGACAATAGAAACGTAAAAATCATGTTTTGTTGATTCGGCACTCGGGGTCTAAATTGCTGATTTCGCGTTGACAACCAGTAGACGAAGAAGAAGCGTTTATCCCCAGCACGGTCAGTCTTGAGAGAACCGCCTTGACAAAATTATTACTCAGGCGTGTACTAGCACCTAGAGTCTATAGTGTAATTATTATACCGGTGGTAAATTTTCAGTATATATATTTTTCATACTTTTCTTTTTTACCTAAAATTATGTAAGTGCAAAACTACTGCGTAATCTTCAATTCACAAAACTACATAATTTATTTGAATTCTTTTACATTTACGGCTCAATTCTAATTTTCTTAATTTTAGTTTGCAATCGACTGCTAAAAGATTTCGATGTTCCGAACTACTATTAATATTAATAGACATAATTTTTGTAACCACGACGTTATAGAGCCGCTTTTCTACAACAATGCAATAAATAATGCAGACGTAGCAGATGCTGTTAATATTTATATGTAACATACGATCAGCAACATTAGTAGTGATGCATAGTAATATTTTTATTATTAATATTTAGATCAATAAACGTTTTTAATTTTCATTTTGCCATTTCAATAAAAGCTATCAATATTTGAAATCGAAAGTATCCAGAGCAACGGAACTCGTTCATTTCTTTTCGACACTCCGTGCGGAAAGTGCGTTTTTCCCGCACGCTCGGCAAAAAACGTGCGTTGAAAATCGCACTTTCCGCACGTCGTATCAAAAAATACGGTACGGCACATGTTTGGGAAAGAGTTTCTCGTCTCCCGTACCTTTCCACCCTCGGATCGCTCGAGCGTAAACGCCACACGAGACAAGAATCTATTTTTCCGCACTTGTATCATAATGTACTATTCATACGAACAGGATAAACGGAAATAAATTTCCGATTCAAAATACACACCAACATTCTACTTTGGGTGTCATATTACGAGCAAGTGTATTTATCACATCTTCGTCTCTGATGGTGAGAACTGCGGTGACAATTTGGATGAGATCCACCAACAATGTTTGAAGAAATTAACAAATGTCGATACAACGTCCTCGAGCATCTTTCCGCCCAACTCGCCTCCACTGCGTCGATCGGTTTCCCTGCATCCCAGGGGACGAGTACTGCGATGTCAAAAAAGACTGAATCGACGGCAGAGGCATTCCTTGCGCGAAAACATCGATTTTCGTTGTTCCTTTGCAGAAAACCTGCTACGGCTACAAATACACAAGTGGCGAGTGTATCCTTCAGAGCTGCGTATGCGACAGCACGAGAGATTGTCGCAACGGCTCCGACGAGCTAGATTGCAGCTGTACGTACACATTCGATTATACCTCATTAACCCTCCCGAACACGTATTGTTTATAATTGATGATTAAACGCACGCGTTTGTCGAGCAGTAAAGCAGAACGCTACCCCGCCAGCTAACTGCAACACCAGTGACAATCATAGGTGCATCGATTTGGCGTTGGTTTGCAACAATTTCGACAACTGCGGCAATCAGTTGGACGAGAACGCGACCGAGTGTCGAAATGGTGAGCACATACCATTTCGTTTGCTGTTTTGTACAGTGCGATATGCTTATTTGATGTTGACTTTGCAGTCTCAAAATGGCAAATGCATCGAGAAGCAGCGAAGGTATATATTTTCTTGTAACGAATGACTATCACTTTCCTAACCGACTTGTTGTAGTGATAGATGTGCAACGAAATCAATGGCTGCAAAGAGATTCATTGCAAAAAAATTCATAAGGGAGACCGGGGCAGGTTGGTCGACGGGGTAAGTTGGCCGACGGCTAATAACTCGCGATTGAAACGACAGTTCGCGTTGTGATTGATATCAGTGACGTAGAAGAGTACGAGGAATGTTTGTGTACTCTACTTAAGCAGGTTTAACAGTTGTACGTATCGAAATGGTAACTTATAGATGAACCTTGGTCAAGTAAAGCCATTGTAGAAGCAGTGAACGTCGATTCATCGATAAACATTTGACGCGGTGAGCGTGAACGTGTAATCGGTCAAATTACGTAATAAAATTGTTTTTTTTATCTTCTAATTCATTGCTTTTCCGTAGACTCGTGACAGTACCTCACCAGCGAGAAAACACATTTAATTAATGACGTTTTATCGTTGGCATGCTCGATAATATTTATCTTGAAAGAACAAGAACCGCCAATTTGTTGCGTCCAGCAGATAACGCAAGATAGTCTATGAAAAAGACTCGATTGCTGACCGGTCCCTCATATATCACGCGATCGCAAACGAATATACGCACCGAGCAACATTGACATCGCTCGCCAAAGGCATTGATACAAACACAGTTTCCTCTCGCTTCTCGCCCAAAAATTTTCCACACGCGTATTCACGCATAGCCCGTGTGCTCGCGCAAAACACGTCACACGCCGGCCGGCCGGCCGTGTGCTTATACCAGCGACGCAGCTTTCGCATTCGAGTTTCCGCGCGCGGCTCGTCAACACCTGTGCGAGCACAGCTCGGCGCCCTCCGTCGCCCGTATATTCGCCGTGTGAGACGCGAGACGGTAACTGCCTCGGGAGAGACACGCGCGCGCAGCGTCGGGGAAAGTGTGAGTGCGATCGCGAGGTTGGACCAACGCCGAGTAAGTATGTGCTAGGTGCTTTATTTTGCGCTCGCGAAACTTGCCCGGCGAGCTGCTCGAGAACGGCCGAGCGTCCGATTTTCGGCAAGTCGCACCCGCAATTCGGCGTGGCACGCGCGGCAACTCAAAATTCCGGCCGGCCAAATCAAAACACCGGACCTGCTCGTCGTCGTCGTCGCAAACACACAAACACACTCGCGCGTCTAGCTCTCTCGTGAGCGTTGTGCAGTCCGAGGAGCGAGCTTAAATTGTTTAAGTGCATTTATTTATCCGTCCAGTGTGCACTAATCTATAGTGAGAAGGGGGAACGCTGCGCGCGCGACGGTTCCCGCGACTGATAAATCTTTGGCTGAAAAAGCCTACGAAAAAAAAAGAGAAAACCTCGAGCTCGACCACGTACGTACCAGGGCTCGAGACGAGACGACTTCCGTGAGTAGCTATATGCGGTCAATTGATCAAAAGTGCGGGCCCCGAAAATGTAATTTCCTGCATCTCTCTCTCTCTCTCTCTCTCCCGTCATTACCCGTTTCGTTAAGAGCGTTTCTCTCGGCGCTGTCGATTCGAACCCGTGCGCGCGTTCGTCGCGAAATCTACGACTCTCCGAAGCTACGACGCGTCTCTCGAGTCGTATTAAAATCCTCGCCACGATATAGTTACATCGTCAAACAAAAGACTGAATGAATCTATCGCGCAGCGTAAGCTTCGCGTCGGGTGTCATTAACCCTCGCTTCATGAGAGATTAAGTGAGAGAGATAGATAGAGAGAGAGAGAGAGAGAGAGAGAGAGAAGTAGTTCCCTACCGAACGCTCGTAGCACAGACTCGCACTATCTTCGTGCACGCTCGTGACAGGAAGAGCACACGCATACGCGCGCGCGCGCAACTGATCGCACGCCTAATTTTCCGCTCCCGAAAAAATTTCCGCGATCAGCTGGCAGGCGCATTATCGTGCTTGCTTCTTTTCTTTTTTCCGATCCTCTGCCGCCGATAGATTGTATCATGCAGTGGCAATTGCTCGCGACGATCCTCTTGGTTGGACTTTGCTTTGTCGCTACGACGGACGGTGAGTTTTCCAAACTTTGATAATTGTGTGTGTGTGTGTGTGTGTGTGTGTGTATAGTTGCGATTGCCGTGAACGCTTTTGTTGATATACCAGGTAGCTCACGCTGTATTGACGATGGGCTGCTCTAGCTCTTAGTCTTCCTGATTATTTGGAATGTCTACGCGGGATATCTAATAACTATAATCTGGGCTGACCATCACTCGCGATATTTAAATCCACGCAATGAGCTACTTTTATTTATTCGTCGGTTTATTGTCGGAACCACTACCGATTTTCGTTAAATAATTTTCTTCTTGAACCTTGGCCACTTGGCTGACAATCGAGAAAATCAGTCGGGATATTAGGAAGCCAAAAGAAGCACAAGAGCCGTAATCGCGTTCGTTTGATAATTTCCAGATTCAAAATGTATACCACCACTCTTCTTCAAGTGTCCTAATACGGAGAAGTGCATTTCTCACGTGTTCGTTTGCGATGGCGAAGACGACTGCGGCGACAATTCGGACGAGCTTCGCGAACAATGCCCCCAGAAACTACCGGTAAGCATCGCGCGAACATCGACGTCCTTGGACATTTTTTCGCTCAACTCGCGTGTGCACTCGATTGCAGTCGTTCGCCGACGCGTGCAAGGAGCACGAGTTCCAGTGCTCTGATCGGTTCCACTGCATCCCGGAGGACGAGTACTGCGATGGCAAAAAGGACTGCATCGACGGCAGCGACGAGGCGGACGACTGCCACGTGAACGTGAGTTTCGATCGAAACTACCGAGCTGCTCGTTTCTAGGCATTCCTTGCGCGAAAACATCGATTTTCGTTGTTCCTTTGCAGAAAACCTGCAACGGCTTCCAATGCAAGAGCGGCGAGTGTATCCTTCAGAGCTGGGCGTGCGACAGCACGGCAGATTGTCGTGACGGCTCCGACGAGCTGAATTGCAGCTGTACGTACACTTTCGATTATACCCCATTGACCCTCGCGACTACACATTGCTTGTAATTGGCGATTAAACGCGCGCGTTTGTCGAGCAGTTAAGCAGAACGCTATCCCGCCAGCCAACTGCAACAACACCATTGACAAGTACTTGTGCGCCAACCATAGGTGCATCGACTTGGCGTTGGCTTGCAACAATATCAACAACTGCGGCGATCAGTCGGACGAGGACCCGGCTGACTGTCAAAGAGGTTAACATATCATTTTGTTTGCTGTCCTGTGCAGTACGACGTGCTTATTTCATCTTGATTTTGCAGCCCAAGAGTCTTGTAAATCGTCGCCTTGTTCGTCAAAGTGTAGACCTACTCCGAAAGGCTATCAGTGCGCATGTGATACCGGTTACATTTTGAAAAACCACACCTGTCAAGGTAATTTTGCTTTTCACGTTCTATTCGCATCCCTTTCCTGAACCGTACACTTTTTGTCGCGAGAATTGGGTTTACCGGTTTTTTATTTTTTTTATTTTGAATTTACATAGAGTGGTGGATGCTTCAATTTTTATAGTTCATTGGAGGACATACAAATTTGTTGTAAATACGATACTTGATGAAACTCCAATTTTTTTCCGAACAACATTTCTAACAGGAAATCAATCTTAAGAAAAAGAAATAAGTTTCTAAAGTACTTTCTATACTAGTTGTTCAACCTTAGCAAGACCTTTTTTCAATCGATTTGAATGTAAATACTAATTTGACAAGTGTTCCATTAAAATCGTTATTCGGTGGAAAACAGGCCGACGCAATTGAACAAAAATGAAACATTAGTGGTGGAAGCTATAGCGTTACCCTCCCCCTTTAACTACGTAATAATATACGTTATCGCGCGCGAGAGCCGCAGACGCTGGCGCTTTGTCATCAGTTGGCTCGCGAAACTCGCACCATCATGAGAGCTGTTACTTTAATCGTCTGTCACTGGGTTGGTTTACTTGTCTCGCTAGCACTTGCCGCGGATACGGCGCGCAGAGGTAACTCAACGAGTTCGCGCCAGGCCGTTGTAAAGAAAACGAAAATTGTGCTTTCAGACATGGACGAGTGCGACGAGTGGGGACTGTGCGACCAGACGTGCGTCAACAATTTGGGCTCTTATTATTGCCACTGCGAAATTGGATACACACTGCAATCCGATGGGCATAGCTGCAAACCTGACAGTAATGACCGACGATGGTTTTCTCTTGTCTACGCTGATGAAATTGCGTTGATAGTCGTCAACATTTGGCAGAAGACTCATCAACCGCTTACTCGCTATTCGCGCACTTTGTCCCTAAGGGCATCGACGAATTTATCGTCGCGTCTCTTTTAAATACTATTTTTGCGCTCACTATAACAAAAGAGTCGATGTGGCAGCGAACTATCGCGAACAAACTTTTCACATCCGCCGTACGACGGCTTTCACTTTATCTATTGATAACGCAGCATCCTCCGAGTCAATAAATCTATTGCACGTTCTTTAGTATGTGAACCGAGCGTCCGACCGGACAATGGCAAAACCCGTACTTTTTCACAGATGGCGAGGCATTGATGATTTTCGCGACGAAAACCTCGATACGAGGATACTATCTGGAGTCAACGATCTACTACTCTATCGCGGAAAATCTGCAGCACGTCGTCGGCGTTTCGCTCAACGCGAACTACATTTACTGGTCGGACATCCAGCTTGGCGAGGAGAGGATTTTTCGCAGCCTCGACGATGGCACCAGGCGAGAAGCGATCGTCACGGCGGGTGAGCTTCGAATCTCATCGTTTCTCTTTCGGACAAATTGTTATCGAACGCTCTCCTCTGCTCATAGGCCTTGGCTGCCCCGAAGACATCGCCGTCGACTGGATCACCGGTAACATCTATTTCACCGACAGCATGTACAAGCACATTGGCGTGTGCAACGACAACGGCAACTACTGTACAGTGTTGATCAACGAGGACGCCGACAAGCCGCGCGGAATCGTCGTTATGCCGTCGAGAGGGTGGGTTTCTTCACGCTTATCTACCACATCTACAGCGTCCAATGGGCCCTTCTTTTTCTCACAGAAAAATGTACTGGAGCGATTGGGGTAACAACCCGCACATCGCGGTGTCGTTCATGGATGGCTCCAAGAGGCAATTGTTTATCAAGGACAAATTAGGTTGGCCGAACGGCTTGACGATCGATTACCCAAGTGAGCGTCTCTACTGGGTCGACGCCAAGCTGAAGGTCATCGAGTCGATACATCTCGACGGCGTTAACAGACGAGTAAGACAGCCACACTCGATCCACAACTCGAACCCACGTGACGAGCCATTTCCTTCTCTTGGCAGACGGTCTTGCACGACGTGGCGAAGCATCCCTACTCGATCGCGATCTTTGGCAATCGCTTGTACTGGAGCGACTGGAGCACCAACAGCATTCACTCCTGCAACAAGTTCACCGGCAAGGATTTCACGACCCTCGTTCAGAAGAACGAGACTCTCTACGGCATTCACATCTACCACTCGACCTTCAGCGTGAAAGTGAGTAGCCAGCGCTATATACACTCTATAGCCATCCTGATTCGACTAAACTCACTCGCTTATTTCTCGTCAGTACGCCAATCCGTGCATCGCCAAGCCGTGCTCGCAGTTATGTCTCATGGCCGAGAATCAGACGTACACGTGCGCCTGTACGATGGACGAAGAGCTGGGCACGGACCGCCATACGTGCAGAGGTTCGCTCGATCGGCTCTCTGCCGCGCGCTGCCACAACGCTAACGAATATCTTATCCGCAGACTCGGCTAAGCGGAAACACGTGGCTATCGCAGCTGGCAGCACTATCGTCAATTACTATCACGAGCTGCTCGGCAGGCCCAGAGTAACCTCCAGCGTCACGGCAGATCACATCAGCGCGATGACTTACGATTCGCTCAAAAGTAATTGCCGATGGTTCGATGGATGCGCGTCGTCGTGATACGTCAAACCCCCCGATGCTGTGCTTTCTCTTTCAGACACGCTCATCGCCGCCGACGAGATGGCGCACTCGATCTTCCGGTACGATCCCCAGTCGAGCACCGTCAATCACATTATGCCGATCGTCGACGAAGTTATCGAGAGCATTGCCTTCGACTATTTGGGCAACAACTTGTACAAGAGCAACGCTATGTACAGAAAGATCGAGGTGCAGAGTCTCAATACCGGCGAAAAGACTGAATTCTCATATCCCGAGAGTCCTTACGACATAGTCGTTATACCAGAGGACGGGTAAGCTCAAGTTTGATAAGTTGCTCGTGAAAATTCAGTGGCGACTGATGATTTTGGACGTCGTTTCGCTCAGGGCGATGTTCATGGTGTTCCGCTTGTACGACTCGTTCCACATCGATCGCGCTCAGATGAACGGTTTGGGCTCGCGAATTCACGTAGTCGAGCAAGGCCTCTTCGGGCCCAAGATATCCTTGGCTTACGACAAAGACACTAAGAGAGTGTTCTGGGCCGACGAGGGTACAGGGCGCATCGAGAGCATGGATGCTCAAGGTATGCGTCGGTTGCCTACGGAGAAACCATCGCGAACGCTGAGCCGAATTGTGCCTCGCAGGTCAGAATAGACGGCTGTTCCGCACCGGTATCGCTTCACCCGTCAGCATAGCCGTGCTCGACACCGACATCTTTTGGACGTCTCGGCGGTCCGCCCGTCTCAGCTGGACCGACAAAAAGCAAGTCGCGCCGGGCGTCAAAGGACTCAACCTCAGCAAGTTACAAACACGCGAGCAGCCGAGAGATTGTTTTTGCTACATTTTCATTTTGTTTGCCTTTAGCCGACATTAGCCAGCGCGTGGATGTGTCGCTTCTCCAGTCGATCGACGGCCCGTACACGGGACCACAGCATCCCTGCAGTCGGAGCAACGGCGATTGCTCGCACGTCTGCCTCGTGAGCGACCTCAAGAACAGGGTAATGCTGCTCGTAAACGTCCTTCCCCGCGGGGACTCGCGTTCTCGCGATTTACACTGTTTGTCCGTTCAGCTGTGCGCGTGCCCGTCGAGCTTCATCGTCAACTCCGACATGAAAACGTGCAAGCCGAAGACCTCGTGCTCCGCCAGCGAGACCAAGTGCGCGAACAGCAACAAATGCATCTCGAACGTGCAGAAGTAGGTCCAATCGCGTCTCGCTGCCACGCTCGTGAAGACCGACGTAAATGGTTTGCTTGCGATCGCAGGTGCAACGGCGTGAGCGACTGTCCCGACGGCGACGACGAGGAGAATTGCCCGACTCTGGACGCCTCGTGCAAAGCCGACGAGTTCGCTTGCCACAACGGCCAGTGCATCAAGAAAATCGAGAGGTGCGACTCGGTCTTCCAGTGCGCCGATCACTCGGACGAGGAGAACTGCCGCAACAGTTGCACCAGCGAGCGTGAGTCTCATTGAGCGCAAGCCCGATTGTCTCTCGAGAACGAGCCATTCAGTGCGTCGCTTGTCACTGCCTGTCTGCCGCAGAGTACCGGTGTCGCGATGGTACGTGCATCTCCTCGAGCCTCGTGTGCGACGGCCAGAACGATTGCGATGACTTCTCCGACGAGGAGGACTGCGCCGATCACCCTTGCGACGATCACAGCTTCAAGTGCGCCAATGGCTACTGTATCCCTCGTAATTGGGAGTGCGACGGACAGGTATTGTCTTTGAAACAACGTCGGGGAGTCGCTTCGACCGGGAACGGACTAATCATCGAGTAATCGTTCGTCAGCCGGATTGCAGCGACAGCTCGGACGAGCACGAGACGTGCAGGCCGGTGGACTGCGCGAACGGCATGTTCAGCTGTCGGAACGGTCGCTGCATCGACGTGCTGCTCAAGTGCAACGGCATGGACAATTGCGAGGACAACTCGGACGAGGAGGACTGCGCGGTCGAGGCGCTTATCTGCTCTCGCGACCAGTACCGATGCAAGGGCAGCACCAAGTGCATTCACTCGAACCTCAAGTGCGTCGCGTCTGACCGTACTCGATCGTTACTACTCGCCGACTGCAGCTTCGCTCGATGCTTCGCAGGTGCGACGGCAAAGACGACTGTCCGATGAGCGACGACGAGCAAGCCTGCGGGCGCTGTCTGGACTCGCAGTTCAGCTGCTCGAACGGCCGCTGCTTACCGCGCGAGTGGACGTGCGATCAGGTCGACGACTGCGGCGACAATTCGGACGAGGAGGACTGCGACCACCAGCACCACGAGCACGAAGAGAGCCATCCCGCGGCCAACTGCAGCAGGGAGCAGTTCGCCTGCAAGACCGGTCGATGCATATCGCTGGACAACGCTTGCGACGGCGAGCCGAACTGCGCGGACGGCAGCGACGAGGGTGGCTCTTGCGGTACGCTCCCTTCTCTCGTCTTCTCGTCTTTCGCTGCATTCTCATCGCGTGCGCGTCGTCGTCGTCGTCGTCGTCTGTAGATAGCGCGTGCTTGTCGAGCGGCGACTGCGAGAACGTCTGCCACAAGACGCCCAACGGATCCGTATGCAGCTGTCGCCATGGCTACGCCCTCGCCGCCGACGAGCGAAGCTGCGCCGACATCGACGAGTGCACCCTCGGCGATTGCTCGCAACATTGCACCAATCGACCTGGTTCTTTTGCCTGCTCGTGCTTCGAAGGTTATCAGTTGAGGCTGAACAAGCTATCTTGCAAGGCCACTGGTAAGAATTCTGAGGCTTTCTGAGGATTTGCTTCTCGCCGGTGAACGTGCATTGTTATCTAACGAAACGATGCGCTCTAACGTCTTACCGTGCAGGTCCTGCGATGAAGATAGTGGCGGCGACAAGAGACGACATTCGCATTTTGATGCCTCAATTGCAGCGCAGCTCCGTGAAAGTGCTGTTCCGCAATCCCGAAGTCGAGATCAATGGGCTGGATACCAACGCCAGAGACGAGACTGTCTACTGGAGCAACGGTACGATACGTTATTCTTCGCCTTGACGCACAACTTTATTCACTTCGTTCACTGCGCCTATTTCACGACGTTTCAGAGGCGCTCGGAGTCATCAACAAGCTCGACATGAATAAGAATAAAACTCGCATAGCCGCGTTAGATACCTTAGGAAGACCTCAGGTATTGATTGTCGACTGGATTACCGACAATGTCTACGTGTTCGACGCGAAATTGCCAGCGTCGATCAAGGTGTGTTTCAGATGTCATTCTTTTCCAGAATTTGGCAATGAACGCGCGCGTATTTTGCAGGCCTGCCACGTACAGACGAACAAGTGCTCGATGATGGTTGAGTTCGACCAGTCGAGCAGCAGCGTAACGGCAATGGGGATCGAGCCAATCCTCGAGATTCTATTTTTCGCTCAAACCAGGTGGCAAATGTCCAACGCTCCTACCGCCGAGATTATCCGTTCGGATTTGATTGGCAGCAATCAAAAGACTGTCGTTGACAAGTCTCTTGGCATTGTCAGCGGTATTGCCATTGACCATCATCGAGCTCTCATTTATTGGGCCGATCATTACAACGCGATGATCGAGTGCAGTGATTTTGATGGGCAGTATCGCAAGGTCATCACTAAGAATCTTCTGGTAAGGTTATTTCGTCGAGTGATTCTCCTTTACGTCCGTCCGTTTACGTCCTCTCTGTTTCGCAGAGTAAACCCGTGGGTTTGTTCTTGTTCGAGGACACCCTGTATTGGAAATCGGAAGACAGCCAAGTACTTAACAAACGCCTGCTGTATAATAAGATGAACTATAGCACCATAGCCATTGTCAGCAACAGCATCAATCGGCTGTTCGTCATCTCGCAAATATCCAGGCAACCGACGTGTAAGTCTTGGTTTTTGGCGTTCGATCAATCGCACGTGGAACAATCCGCTGACTCGTTGTTTTCCAGCGCTGAACCTCTGCGCAAATCACAGCTGCAACCACCTCTGCGTGATCCACAAAGGGCGACCGCTTTGCCTCTGTCGCGACGGCATGCTGGCGAGGTTGAAGAACAACACGGCCTGCCAGGACGAAATGATCGAACTCGACTATGGACATCCAACTGATAATCACGGCGACAGCTCATCGCCGATTGTCGCTGCCAAGTCCACCGACGACGATAGTAGCAGCGACGGCAATGTCTGGATCGGATTGACTTGCGGACTGCTGTCTTTCGTTGCGCTCTCGGCAACTTACTATTACGTGAAGACTAAGAGACCGGATTTGATGCGCAGGCCGAATTTGAAGTGAGTTCTCGCTGGGATGGCGAATGAATTTCGGAACTGTGTGAAATTTTAACTCTGACGGACCTTCTCAGGAATCCCTTCGACGGCATAAGGTTTATCAAACGACGAAGCGACAACGCCGCGTCGACCACATCCAACAACACGCTGACCCTTATGCCCGGAAAGCACGAGTATGCCAACCCCATCTCGGATATGTCGAATGCTTGGGTGAGACGAATCGTCATTTTTCTATCGTTTACTTAATCTTCATCCAAGTCTTATTTTTCGAGAATTATTTCATTCCCTCTATAATATAACGCGTTAGAGATCATCCTTTTATTTTTGGTACACGGATACTGCCTTTCATAGTTCTCAAGCAACGCTAATGACTAAGTTTCCCTAACGGAATCTTCGAATTTCTCAGATGAACGGAGCAGAAGTTGCCCATAAGAATAATCAACATCAGCATGTTGATTCGGATGAAGTTTCCGGTAGCGAGATGGACGAGGTCACAACTACGAATATCCGATCGCGTCTGATCGAGTGATAAAACAAAAGACTTCCGCAACTGGAAAGCTCGTAAACTTGTCTGCATTAACGTCAATGAAAGTGCCGTAATCGTCCAACATTTCTGGTTAACGAGGTTTCTTTCACGAAAATGTACGTATTTAGCGTGATTGTTGTTTTCCGACCGTGAAAAATTCATTTGCCAAGAGACGTATTCTTACTCGTAAATGTGTATGTATTCAAGAGTATAGAATTTGATATATATATTATAGAAAAATTCGGATTTTATCGATGAATTATCTTTAATGGTATATGAATAGTATTGTTTTACATGAGATATTAATCATGTAATGGCCGTCTAAAATGTTAAATTATCGCGTCAATTTATGAGGCCCACATTAAAACGATGTTATAATTGTAAGTAATATTTTTAATCTTGTCGTTTTGATGTCATATACAGTTGTTAGGATAGTCTAATTAATTTTTATCGATTTTTAAGATAAAATATAATATCATTGCGAAATGTATAATGTAAACCTAAGTGAATTGTAAATGTCTGAAAAAATGCGCATAAGAATGTAGATTACTAAATGTGATATTGTAAGCCTTAAGTGCGCATGTGCTATTTTAAAAAGTCAAAATAGCAAACGAGTTTATAAAGTAAAATGTCAATTTTTGTGAAACTACGCATTATTAGGGTAATTATGTATGTAAGTTTGAATGTTAAGAGAACTCGTTGTATTGTGAGTAAATGAAATTTTGTAAAAGTTTTTATGCAAATATACAGTTTGAGAATTACGGCATTACTATATTTCTTTAGTTCATCCTAGATAACGTACACATCCATATTTCTAAGCAGTCTTAAAAATTTATCGATCGATATTTCAAAGCCAATTGATGTGGAGGGATCACGAGTTTTGTTTTCCTTCAGCATGGTATTTGAATTCGAATTTGCTTGATTTCGAGAAGTTAAATATTTGTCTCGCAGGTGCAACACTCGATGCTGCTTTTACAAGGGTATACATGCAACAAAAAACATCAATAAATGTTAATTTTCAGTTGCACTCTCAAGCCGACAAATAATCCATTGAAATACTTGGTCGACTCCAACTTCAGCAACGACATAAATCACTCACGGCGTTTCACACAAAAGAAACGAAAGATCGCATCTGCGATCTGCGCAACGAATTACCCGGATATCATAGAAAATGCCCATCACGAATGGTCTCGGTTTTACCCGATACCACAGCCATTGAATCCAAAAATCGCGAGGCCGACAGATTCGTTGATATTCGCGACGCGCGATACGGCATAAAATAAACAGATAGTTCTGCTGTGGGCGCGAGGATCTCGTGCGCGCAGTCGTAGTCTGCGACGCTAAGCGCGAGGATCCGTTTCATTGCGCACGAGTTGATCTTTCCAACTAGATTTTTATTTCTATTGTTAAAGTAAGTATTGTTAGACGCGGGCTTAATACAGTCAAGTGTTTTTTAGCGCTATTGAAATCAAGTGCGAGTGAAAGTAGTTGATTCTGAAGAAAAGGAAAGATTCGCTTCAAGCATCAGTACTCGATCGATCCATTTTATAATCTTTGCAAATTATCGATTCAGCAAGTGTGTTTTTTCGAAACACTATTTTGGTACTTACAGATAAAAATGGTAGTCGCTATGTCATCAATGCTCGCGATAGCTTCAGCGATCTTTATACTCGCGTTTATCTTACTGTACTACGTGCAAAGATTTCGTCTTTACAAAGAATCCGCCAAATTTCCTGGACCTCCAAATTTGCCATTTATCGGTAGTGCTCATTATTTCATGGGAAGCACTCAGGGTAGGTAAATTTTATTTTTCATCCTCAACTTTACCTAAATCCTGAAAAATCTGATTTTTCTTTTCAGATATCTTAAATAAGTGTCAATATTTACTGGAAACTTATCCTTCGCCGTTTCGCGTTTGGTTGGCCGGCCGATTGTTTTACGTCGCCTACGATCCCGAACAGCTCAAGGTATGCGTTTTATCGTTCGTTTGAATAAAAAAAAAAAGTGATGCCTCATTGGAACGCACGCCCGTGCAAATCGAATCAACAAAGAGGGTTAATTTTCACGAAACTTCAGTGATCCCGTTTTAATTTAAAGTCGGTCGTGTCCTTTTAAATGTCACAGCCCGGCGACAATAATAAGCCACTTAAAAAATAACATCAACTAGAAAAGCATTTTTCATTGTTTGATTAGTCGGACATTACCTTCAAACGATCTCAAATTTATATTTCTTATCCTGGTCGAGGATTTTGTTAATATTTCAACTTGAATTCACTTAAGAACATGCTATTCGGTAGAAAAAAAGAAAAATATATGTTTCTTTTTTTTCTTGGCAATAATTAAAAAATTAAATTAATTTTATAATTAAGGTTGGATGATTTCTTTTTAGACGATATTCCTAAGCCCAAAAACCATCGAAAAGGAAGATCTGTACAAATTTGCAAGGCCTTGGTTGGGGACCGGATTGTTCACGGCGTCAGGTATGTATTGTCTTTTAAACCTACCTATCGTTGGTTCCTTTAGCGCATCGGAACGTGAGCCACCTACAAGTGAACCGATTTTACATCGCGAAGTGTACGTGCGGAGCATCGCGTACGTTTTTCTTCTTTTGCTTTCGTTTTTATTGCTTGATGGCCTTTTGTCAACGGTCGTAACATCTTACTCGAGCTTTTGCATTAATGGGGTATTATTGGTATCTACGTGACATTAAACATTTTGAATACAACCAAGACATTTGTATGCTGTCACTCCGTTTGTTATTGATGGTGGATTTGTTCATTGAAAATTACGGAAATCGTGCGTGTGTCGGTAAACAACTTATATCCTTTAGCTTCCAAGTGGAGAATCCATCGAAAACTGATAATGCCAACTTTCAATCCGCGAATCCTCGAGTCTTTCGTCGAAGTATTCTCCGTGCAATCAGAAATAATGGTCAGAGAGATGGAGGTTGAAGTGAACGGAGGCGAATTTGACATATTCCACTACGTATCGCTTTGCACTCTCGACATCATTTGCGGTAAGTAGCCTGCAATTTCAAACTGAATTCATTTTATATATTGTAAAATCAACACTCAAACGTCATAGAAACCGCAATGGGTGTATCATCGAATGCACAGACTCAAAGGAACTCGGCTTATGTGCAAGCAGCTAAACAGTAAGAATTGTATCGAGCTCATTCTCATCAACGTAGTAATTCGATAATAATTTGCAGACTCTTCGAAATAATATACTCGAGAATGTTCAAAATTTGGCTTCATCCGGATTTCATATTTAACAATACCAAACTCGGTAAAAATATGCACGAGTGCATCAAATACGTTCATGGACTCACAGACGATGTGCGACATTTTTCCATTTCTTCACGCCTAGCATAATTACGTGATTTATTTATTAACTGCGTTGTCATTATTTTTTAGGTGATCAAACGAAAAAAATTGGCTTTGAAAAATAATGAAAACCACGGAACTTTGCGTAAGTTTCGTCGTGCAGTACTACGACAGTCGCGCGAAAGATTGGAAATTGTGCAAATTATTTTTATGATTTTCAATTCCTTATGATTTCAAAAAATCACCGTCAATAATCGATTAATATTGTATTATAGCTTCCACTGAAGTGAAAAGAAAAGCTTTCCTAGATTTACTGATGGAGTTATCCCACGAGGGAGCGAAATTTACGGACGAAGAGTTGCGAGAAGAAGTCGACACGATGATGATTGCCGTAAGTATAGATTGCCGTGCGCAGATTTGTACTATGATCATTTTACTAATTAATGTGATTACCATGATAAGACCTGGCAGACTTGTGCTTTATTTGCATTTCAACATTGCAGGGAAACGACACAACTGCTACAGTCAATTGCTTCGTTATGTTAATGCTGGCCAGTCATCCAGAAATTCAAGTAAGTTCATGCTGCTCATCCTTTTTATTTATTGCATTAATTCAGTGAACCTTTCAGAAGTACATCGTGTCGCACATGAATCAAATTATAAATAATTTTCAGGCCAAAGTGTACGAGGAATTACGTGAAATTTACGGAAGTGAAGATCCCTGCGCAGCACCGGTCAAATACGAAGATCTGTATAGGATGGAATATACGGAGCGTGTTATTAAGGAGACAATGCGAATATTCCCAGTGGGTCCACTTCTCGTTCGCCGGGTTACCGATGATCTTAATATAGGTACTGGTCAGAAAACTTGATATTGGAGGCATAAGTTATCAGAATGCGTGATATTTTTTAGGGGAATTTACCTTGACGAAAGGTAGCTCAGTGGTTTTAGGTATAATCAAAACTCATCGTAACGAAGAAATTTGGAAAGACCCGATGACTTTTAATCCGGATAGATTTTTGCCCGAAGAGTGTGCCAAACGACATCCTTATGCTTATATACCTTTCAGCGCTGGACCTAGAAATTGCTTGGGTACGGTATCAATCTAAATCGATGCTTAGTGTTTTATTTTTTTTTTATTTGCATTTTTAATTTCATTTTCACGTTAATTTGTGTATTCTATTGAGACTTTCATGTTCAGAATTTGTAGCCATGAAGATATAAAAATTCCTATCAGTTTTCAATGAATTAAAAGGATATTTAAAGCTTCATTTTTTTGCATATTAAAATATAATGTATTTCTCTGAATAGTATGCACACAATAACCTTTTATTTTTCAATCAAATTCAAAAATCGATACATTCCAAGTTAAATCTAACGGAAAAAGTAGCAACCTAGTCTCACTGAATAATTATGTTTTTATAGGCATAAAATACGCAATGCTGGCAATGAAAGTTTTGCTAGCGACAGTAGTCCGAAAATATATAATAAAGAAGGATAATGTCCTGCCGATTCAGGACATCAAGTTGAAGGCCGACATTATGTTGAAGCCAGTTGACGTGATAAAGATTAGAATAGAAAGGAGAATCAATGAGAACAATAAAGTAGATTAACAAAATCTACTTTCGCTTTGTTTGTTTTTCGTTTGTTGGAAAGCTTGCATTTTTCTTTTATGCGTGATTTGTTAGTTTTGGATACTTGTGAAATATTCATATGTGGTATTAAAACATATGTTTGTTTCACATAATTTTCCAATAATATAAGATTCAAAGTGTAATAGATAAATGTAGCTTTTGATGTAGATTAACAGCATTTAAATGTCAAAAAATAAAGATTACCGATAATTATTATCATGTGCTCTCAACAAAATTCTAATTCTATCTGTACCCATATGCTTTAACATTCCGAAATTATTCTTTATAATTTATTATAAGATGCTTCTGCTGTTACAGGAATAGAATACGCTACGATCAATAAAAGTTTTTGCTAGCGGAAAACTTCCTTGAGTACGTAATAAAAAAAAGATTAAGCTTATTAAGCGAAAAGATAGAAATTAGATCAGAAATAACATTTTATCGGAATAGCAAGATAGATTGAATTACAGTAAGTTTGTTTTTAGAAAAAAAGAAGCGTTTAACCACTGTTATCTATCTTTGGTATTGTTGAATTTTTCCGTAATACTTTTTTTAATAAAAAAATAGATTTTTGATAACGATAATATATTTGAAAACAACATTTATTCGTTCCTATTAAAAAAACTATTCGTATTGGCAAAAGTGGCTGGTGATGACGACGCAAGACTATGTAAATTAGAATTGCACGTACATTCCGAAAAACACGATTTCACTCTACCTTAGCCAAAAGTACATATATGTCGTCTGAATTTTAAATGAAAAAAACGTTTTAATAGACTTCAGTCAATACGTATACAGCTTATTTGATATTGAGTAGTCGTTTCTCTTCAAAGAATTTTTTGTTATTGGAGACACGCGTTTGCAGTTTTAGTTACGTAAATAAAATACTATATTGCATTAATTGTAAAAATTAAACCTTCTTTTATTTATTTTGAATATTTCAACGTTATACATAAAATAATACACGCGGTGTTTCTTTTAATTATAATTGTTAAGAATGTTATTGTGATTTCAAGAGCTAAGTTCACATGGAGCGCTGCAGAGGTACACTAATTGTAAGTATCTGTACGCATTCACTTGGTTTTCCCTAGTAATGAATATATAAACCCACCTCCCCATCACATTTTGAAAATCCTATAGTTTACGATGGAATCCGAACACTTAGTCCAATCATTCTCATACGAAAAAAAAATATTTATCTATATTTTTCGCAAACAGCATAATTTTTTTTGCCGCGGAATACTATCTGGATAACTGCAAAAATAGTTTTGGTCTATAAAAATATCGGGAAGATAATTTTATAAATAATTTAATGTTGAAAAACGACACTTTTGCTTCCTTGGAAAGGAAGCTTTGTTTTCGGTTTTTTCAATAATTTTTCCTTTTTCGCTGTAATTTCTTTAATTTTATCGTTCGCGGTTCCATTCTTGTTTTTTTTTGGTAGATCTACACGTCCTGAAACTGTGTAAATTAATATTTTACCATAGAATTATTGTCAGAAGCTCAGAATCATCGTTAAAGTCATATTTTGATGACGTCTGTCCGTGGGGATGTATGAGTGTATGTGTGTGTGTTCTGTCAATCGCCATGACTATTCCAGTCGATAGATTTTAATGAGACTTATTTTATATGTTTTGTTATGATGGAAGGTAGGTGGGAAAATATTTTTTAAGGCCAATAACCGACTTAAAAAATATTTTATACCCATTTTTAGGAAAAAGTTGTCAATTTTTAAAAAGTGATTTTTCTGTAAAATTGCTATAACTTTTGATTGAGAACGTATTTTTCGTCATATGACAGCTTGTTTTAAAGCTTATAAAAGTAGCTTTTAAATGAATCATCGCATGATTGAATAATCGATGTATATCAAAAGATATAGTACTTAGAAGAAACCTATTTTCAAAAATTTTATAAAAAATAATGTTACATTATAGTTGCAATAAAATTATGCATGTAACCAATTATTTCATAATTACTGTATGAAATATACTATATTTAATGAAATACAATGAATATAAAAACGATTAATAACGTAAACACAAACGTAAATAACAAAAATTCCAAGGAAGCACACCGCCAGAGCAGCTGGCAGCGTTTTTTTAGTTTTATGTTAACACCTTTTTTCAAATTATTGTATCGAAATAAGGTCAATGGAATTAGATTCGGTAATATATTTTACATTTAGATTAATACTTTTCGAAATCAACATTTGTTTTATCAGTCGGTAGGGCGACGGACTCGCACCAGGTAAACCCGGATTCGATGCCTAGTTCCTGCTGATTGATACAAGCACCACTGAAAAAAGGTTCATGTGCTTTGTTCTCAAACACATTGCAAGCCTCCGTCGTTGATTAGCACTGATGGAGCATAAATAGAGCAACGTTAAACAAAATAAAAAAAACATTTGTTTTAATAACAATATCTTAGCATGTTTGCGAGATGTTACGAAAATTCAAGAGCCCACATTAAGTTTGTATTAAACAACTTTAACATATGTACTGAATGCTTAAGTTACAATAGAATTGTTAATGAACTTTTGAAAGTAACGTAACTTGAATTTTCGTAACATCTCGCAAACATGGTAAAATGTAGATATTAAAAAATAATTTTGACTGAAAAGTATTAATCTAAATGTAAAATTTATTCATGAATCTAATACCGTTGACCTCATCTCTATAAATAATTATAAAAAAAGTTGTTAACAGAAAACTAAAATAAGTGCCGTTTTTCGACATTAAACTGTTTATAAAATTATGTTCCCGATATTTTCATTTACTAAAATTATTTTTCCGGTTATTTACATACTATTCCGCAGCCGTAAAAAAAAAATTACGTTCTTCGCGGAAAATATAGCTAATTTTTCTAGAATTACTGGACTACACCGGAATTCCGATAACAAACATGAAAATTTCATTTCTAAAAATCTTCATATATCCGAGGTTCGAACCCACAACCTCTAGCACAGAAACCTGGGCTCTTACCTACGGAGTCACCGAGACCTGTTGTTGCTTATAAGTAGCTGATATAGTACAATTTCATTTTTAATTATTTATAATATAATTTTATGATAAAAACATTAAAATTTATCGAAGTTATTAGAAGGAAAAACTATAAACAAATAATAAAATTATACGTAATCTGGTGGTTTGTCTCTTTTAGTCGATGAGATATGGACAATCAAGAGCGCCAGCGCCAACAATAATTCCTCCCTCATTTACAGACGATGGTTTCGTGCGTAAAATGTGACCACATTGGGTGTTCATTATTATTTCATTTTGATTTCTAAAAAGTCGTTGAATAATTATATTTTATTTTAATGATACTTCGAAATAATATATTATGGAATCGGAATTTCAACAATAATTAAATTTACCCCATGATAACACCATAAATTCCAAGTTCTGATACCAATTCTTGCAATTCTAAACATTCGTCATCGTGTCGAATAAGATAATTTTTTTGAATAGGTGGGTGAATCCGTTCCATTAATATCCAAGCAGTTCGATCTATCGAATTTTTCATAGCTTCCAGTTTCGCCTTTATTTCCTGTCCATATATATTATATCCACCACCTTCGCGTTGTGGCTTCAACACATACTTATTAGGATCTTTGAGGGCTTTCTCTACTGCTATGTCTCCCATTTCATCCTGCAAGAAATGTTATATAATTAAATAAACAATGTATTTGAGATGTAAGAAATGGTTATTTACTTACTAAATCTAAAGAATAAATATCAACAAAAAGCTCTCTGATTCTCGCAAGTTCATTGGAATCAGTAAAATAATTCTCTAAGACACCTGGTACTGCTAATTGTTGTTGGACCTATAAATACAAATATTGTTATTGTAAACTTTCAAAACATAATTAAGTAAATAATAAAAATACGTTTTAGGCAATGTTAAGCCTTAACAAATAACAGATAAATGTGAAAAAGAATTTATAATTGTTCACCTTTTTTGTTCCAGCTAAATGATAATGTATTGATGGACATTTTATTGCTTTAGAGCGCTCAATGAGTAATCTAACTTTCCACTCTTTCTCAGTAGGATAGGCTTCTAACTGATATCCACTTCTATAATAAACTACTGCCACTTCAGAATTGTTACTGTAATATTTTAGATTTATATATTACAACCAAATTAATCTTAAAACAATAATTAAGTAAAGCTTTTTATCCATACACTAAGAGTTGCTTCTGTGGTCCCAAACTAGCTTGTTTAATCAACTCTGTCATAGTTCTCCTACTAATCACAATTTCTGGATTGGTTTTTTGTATTCTGAATTCTAGAGCTCTTTGGTCAAAGATATTATATACGATATCTTCTACAACAACTAATATCATAGCCCTGTTAATGAAATAACTGATAAGTCACCTTGATTACTTTTAAATTAGAATGAAAATGGTAATGTTTTACTTTTTATTATTGTACAACTTCCATGCTTCAACTAAGCCTTTACAGAAACCATTAGCAGCCTCATTTAATGGAATCTAAAATTTAAGAAATTATCTATTTTTAACTGTTGAAAGTACATAAAATAGTAGAAAATAAATTTGAACAAACGTACACTACTTATTGCTTCTCTATAACCTAATTCTGATAAAATAAATCTGTTGTACACACAAACGCAACATAAATTATTGAATATGTTTTACAAATATGACATGAATTTAAAAGAATTACTACATTTTACCTTTGATATGCCGAAGTAATCGGTGCCAAACCTCCAAAACTTGTTGAAATCATGTTGATTTCAATTTGTTTAAGTTTATTTACATCGTCGGTATTCAGCATGTAATCGGACCTTACTAAACCTAAACTAATACTCTAAAACAAAAGCAGTATTAATTAAGATTCTTTCTTACTATATTAATAAGTTATATAAAATATAAAATAAACCTGTGCGAATCCTTCCAAGTAAACTGTTTGGTAAATATCAAAAAGCTTTGCAGTAAAATCATCCGCTTCAATAATGCTATGAAAAACATTAATTAAAGTTTTTATGTTATAAATAAATATTGTACGAATTGGATACAATGGCAACTATCAATACTTTTTTAAGGTGTTGCGTAAAAATTTGTAATCGTGAGCTACTTTATGTATAAGCTCATTGAGTAAGATTTGAGTTTGCTGACCCTTTTCAAATTCCTTTCTTGGAAAAAATGATGGCAAAAGTAAAAATGGAGCATAGCAAATTTGCATTGGATCTTTTTTGGACTTCATGAGTGCACCTAGAAAATATAGAAATATGGTAAATAATTTTTAAGTTTCGATGATAACATTTGGTAACAATGTATTTACCATGCATTGCCAACCAATCCTTTGCCTTAGTGCATAATTCATTAAATTCTGTAGTAGTTAGATTATCCAAAGTTATTAACATTGCTGACTCCATGATTGTGAAGATATATTTTATTATATATACAAACAATACTGAAAAGAACACGTTACCATTTTTTTAAATTTATTGATGATGATGAATACTTGAAAAAGCACAAAACAGATTTATTTCATTTGAGTATAATTTCAATAAGAAAAAAAATCAAAATACTTTTAATTCATAAATAAATAATATAACGTACAATTCGTAGAACGAATTTCGTTTCGAATAAATTAAAAAAGTTATTTTACAGGTGAAACACTCGAAATCTCTTCTTTATTATACCTATACTACAAAATAAGATAAAAACATCATCTATGTAATTGAATCATCTAAACCATCTAATCAGTAAAATATTCATCTAAAATTTTCGCGCATTTTTATGAAAATAAAAATGTTTTTAAACAAAGCAGTGAGAATTTTACATTACTAAATCATTCATAAATAGCTATTAAATTAACTTTCCTTGTTAAAAAAAATGGTTTTTCCAATAAATATTTTTTACAATTTAAACATTAAAACAATCAAAATGACCGGAACTTGATTCGATACGCACGCGCAGATTAGATTCGAACTTAACCTAATTCAAAGCGCTGTCGCCCGTCGCCGATTCGACGCCTTGATCGCGTCAGCCATCTCCGTTTTAGTACTGCTTTAGTAGCATTGTGTCGAGTCGATATATTACTGCATCCACGTCATTCTGTTCCGTGTGCGGGTGTAAGTTCAAGTGAGTAGTGTTTTCCTGGCGCTCGTCCCTTTACAAGAATCAATCACGGCGGGCAAGAAAAAGAGGCGCGGCGGTTCCCCGCGTGACGAGGACGACTACCACCACCACCGTGATCATCGAGGCAGCGACCGAGACCGAGACTCATCTTATCGTCGTTCCTCATCCTCAAAATCGTCTTCAGACCGACGCGATCGTGACTCTAGGTCTCAAGAAGACGATTACTCACAGGTTCAACAGCAACAACAAATACAGCAACAGCAGCAGCAACTGCAGCAACAACTACAGCAACAACAGAATTTACAAAACATGGCGAACATGAGTGATTACTCGGCTGTAGCCCCGCCGTCCAACCTCTCTCAGAGCTCAGCTTTTGCCGCTGCGCTGCAACGTGCTAAACAGGTATGGCGGATTTCCTACATGCCGGGTTACAAATGAACAAGTGCCGTAACTATTTTAGCGACATAATTGTCTATTTCAATCTGATTTATGTAACGAGTGTGAGAAACGACATTTTAATTTACACGCAGAAAATCAGTACGGCTCTCCGTGTATCGAATTATTGATTACAACCCATACTCGTGCTTCCTCCAGTCTACATTCTTCAGTTCATGAATACTTATCATTTTTATATATATATACGTATATGTATATATATGTATATATACGTTTTCCGGTTTATTTGATGACATATAATATTCTCCGGAAATGTTTTATTAATATTGGGTATATTCCTCTCAAGGCAAAACGAGATTATTCTCGTTAAAATATTATGCTGGTTTACTCTTATTTACAGATTGCAGCTAAGATTAATCCTCAGGGTACACAAAATAATCAAGAGCCAAAGAAGCGTTCATTGGAAGATGGCACAGGTAAAACATTGAATATAATAATAAATATACATTGTCGTTGTTGTTGTTATTGTTATTATTATTGTTATTATTATTATTACTACTATAATTATTAATATTATTATTATTATATTATTTAAGATTGGTTTCAAAATTTATTTAATATCTTTTATAACATAAATGTGTCATTTGTTATAATATGTATTTTTAATATTGTTCAATACTTGACCATTTATACAATATATGTTTATTTGTTGTATTGTTCATAACCATTAGATCAATTATGATAACTTTGTGAAAAAAATTTTTTCCACTGTTTCAAAACAATGTTATACTTGACAATATGTGCAATGTTTGGCATCCCCCTATTTTATTGAATTCTAGAACCTGAAGCAAAGAAGCATATACCTGATCCATTAGCAAATCTGCGTGGATCCATTGGATTAAATCTTGGTCTTGATGATCCGTCGAGGCCTGGTTCTACAGTCTCTAATGCGTCTAGTGTCGGAGGTATTTGCAATGAAGATATTAGAGTTCCTGACAAAATGGTTGGATTGAGTAAGTATATTCTTCTGTTATCTGATGTATTATTATTAAATAAATTTTGGAGTTAAAAAAACTTCTTAATAGTATAGCTGTAACATTTGAGGACAGTGACTACTTCAAATGTTCTTTTTAAAAATCATCAGATAAAAAAGTAGAATTATACTTTAATCTTGATCATATAAAATTCACTATTTCAAAAATTAATTAAACTTTAAAAGTTTTATTTGAAAGTAGTGACTTTCCTTAAACGTTGCTTGCTCTATTTATTAACTTATTTTTCACAATTTTTTTACAGTAATTGGCAGAGGAGGAGAACAGATTTCCAGATTGCAAAGTGAAACAGGATGTAAAATACAGATGGCTTCAGAAAGTGGGGGTGGGGTTGAGCGTATTTGCACGCTAACTGGCCCACGAGATGCTGTCAAGTAACTTACTTTTTTATGTTTGATATTACAATTTTATATTTTTTTTCCATACTTGCAATGTCATTCTACTTTGTTGGTTTGAAACAACCATGTTTTTTCCAACTCATGTATAATTTTTACTCTATCTACTAGATTATTTTATAAATGTCTATAATATTTAAAAAATTGCAATATACACATGGTTAAGGTCACTTAGGTGAAGATAATCTCATAAAGCATGAAATTGGGGTATGTGTTAAAGAAAAAAGTATATACATATAATTGGTAAATTTACTTTGAAAATTATCAAATATAATATCAATATGCCAAATTAAATTTTATAAGATTATGATGATACTATTATTCACCAAAACACATTTTATCATATTCCTCTAATCATTGCCATGTATCAATTTCATCTGTTAACTATATAATCTACCTACTAGGATTTAATTTTATTAGATGAATATTGCTAATATCAGGTGATAAGTGGAATATTGAGATTTTAATAAACTAAAAAAATATGATTTTTTGTACATTTTTGTACATGACTCATAAGAAAAATATTGAATATGTCATCTTCTGGTTTATTGAAGGTAAAATATATTAAGTAATTAATATTTTTATTGAATTTTCACTGTATGTCCATTTGAATCATATACACAATAAGTATATACAATATACATATTTATGATATGATATCTATGTGATAATATCTAATTTCTATATTATAAATACTGATTGATAATGTAATTTTACATGTATATCAAATGTGAATTGGTCTAAATAATTGAAAATATTGGCCCTGGAAGTGAGTACAAGTGGCCTTTTGATATTAATTGTCATTTAAAAATTATTTGACAAGTTGAATTGATGATTTTTCAATGTACTAATAGACTTTTACTTCTAATAGGGCTTGAAGAGGGATAGGGAGAATATGAGTGAAAATATTGGATGAAGGAAGTAAATAATATAGGAAAAATGCATGAGGGCATATGTTTTGCTACTGGAAGATAAATGATATGTAAATGTCTGTGGAACGGCTCATCATAACATCCATGATGATTGTTGATTTTATACATATGGGAATACATATAAAACTATTGATATGATTGATTATACAAATATGAAATTGATATATATATTTGTTTTTCGTCACACTTTATAAAATATAAACACTGTAGGAATGTACATTACAATTAAATTTTATTTATTCATCTTGAAATATTATTTTTGAGTAAAGTGTAATTTATTATGGTCAGACTTTTAATTGTTTAAATACTAAATTAGCAATTGCGTTTGTTTGTTACAGCCGAGCCAAAGAACTTGTGTTGTCAATTGTCAATCAGAAAAAGGATGAACCAATCCCAGGAGCTAATCCTCCTTACCCGGGTCCAGCAGGACCAGCTGCTTCAGCTATTTTGTCAGGACACCCAGGCTATCAGGAAATTATGATTCCAGGTCCCAAGGTTGGTCTTATTATTGGAAAAGGAGGTGAAACCATCAAGCAACTCCAGGAAAAGTCTGGAGCTAAAATGGTGGTTATTCAAGATGGTCCAGCACAAGAATCAGAAAAACCATTAAGGTAATTATTTGAACTACCCATTTCATTGATAATGATAGTAACGTATTTTTTTATTTGAATACCATTGATACCTGGTATTTCGTTAACTTTTACAGAATCACTGGCGATCCTTCAAAAGTAGAGCACGCAAAACAGTTAGTTTATGAACTGATAGCTGAAAAAGAAATGCAAGCCTACAGTAGAGGTGGAAGAGATTTCGGACGAGGTGGAAATTCTGATGAGGTAAACTTACTTTGTTTATTATATCAAAGAAGCAATGTTTTGTTTTATAACAAAATGTTGCTATACCTAGTATGTTCAGAAATTATTCTAGCAGTTCAAGTATATTTACACAAAAAATTCGATTTCTATTAGTGAAAGAAGATAAAAACTAACATGTTAATTCATTTTCAGGTTACTGTACCGAAGAACGTTGTTGGCTTGGTGATCGGAAAAGGCGGCGAAATGATCAAAAAGTTACAACAAGAAACGGGCGCAAAAATTGTATTTTTAAATCTTAATGAAGATGGACCAGAGGATCGCAGATGTTCTATATCTGGTAGTGAAGAAGCAGTACAAAATGCACGTCAAAGGATCAAAGAACTCGTTGAGAATGCTATAGTATGTCTCGCAATGATTCATTGTGAATTCGTACTGTTTATTATTATTTAATTTTTCTTTTTTTTTACTTATGTGACTTCGTTTTTTTTATCCTGTTAAAAATAGAATCGTGGCAATGGCTTCAATTCAGGGCGGTCTAATGAATACGGTGGTTGGGATGGTAGGCGAAATGATATGACTGGTAAAATTGAATTCAGTTATCCTGTTCCTAAAAACAAATGTGGCATAATCATTGGAAAAGGTAATTGTTAATATTTTTTAACTAATTTTCCATTGATAGATAGTTATTTACATTTACAATTTTTGAATAACTATAGGTGGTGAAACAATTAAACAAATCAACGCAACAACAGGTGCTCATTGCGAATTGGACAGGCGGAACCCAGGCACGGACTCTGAATTCTTTACTATCAAGGGTACGCCCGAACAAGTTGAGCATGCCAAGAGAATATTTGGCGAAAAACTCGGTGGTGGAATGACTTCGACGAATAGCATGTACGGCGCACAAAACACTATGGGTTATAATCAGTGGAATGCAACGGGTTACCAATCTTGGCCAGGCCAACAACCGGCAGCTGATCCAAATGCAGCAGCTCAAGGTCAAGTGCAAATCAATCCGGCGACTGGCCAACCTGATTACAGTGCACAATGGGCTGAGTACTACAGATCGATGGGTATGCATCGAGAGGCCGAAATGATCGAACAACAGGCTAAACAACAACAGGCTGCTTCCACGGCGGCAGCTAAGCCTGACATGAGTCAGCAAAGTAAGATTTTTTATCTTTCTATTACAGCTCTTCCTTTGCAAATTCATCGTAGATTTTTCGTTTACATACTGAATTCCAAATGATTATTTTGATTTTTAGCTCCACAAGGTGCCAATCCACCAGCTCCTCAACCAGCGCAAGCGCAACAACAACCACAACAGCAGCAGCAACAGCAGCAACAAGCCCAGCAAAACGGTGGTCAACAAGACTACAGTGCACAATGGGCAGAATATTACAGAAGCATAGGAAAAATCAAAGAAGCTGAAGCTATTGAAGCTCAAATGAAGAATAAAGTTAGTGTCATCGTATTTTTATACAATCAAATTTCTAGATTTTTTATCTGTCTTTATAAAAATTTTTTCCCGATTTTAATAAATCAATGCACCGGTTTGTAATCAATGCCAAATTCGAATTTTTTAGCAAACCAGTAGCAACATGTCAAACAATCAGATGCCACAACAACAAGCAATACCGGCTAATCCAATGCAGCCAAACCAAGGTGGGGCACCAGGTGGGCCTGGTGGAGCACCCAATGCCTTCCCCGCGTATGGTGGCTACCCAGGAATGAACCCACCGGCTGGCGGTTATTATACGCCTCAGGCTCAGGGTCAGGCAGCACCTGGTCAAAACCCAGCGTATCCAGGCGCAGGCGGTTACCAGAACTATCAGTACCCTCAGGCTAGCCCCAGCAACTGAACGTCTACTTAAACAATCCAGTAAGTGTAACTTTTTTAATTGAACTATTCTGTAAGACTATAGGCGTTGTATAGACTATGTGGGATGTGTGATAATGTTGACATTCGATGATTTCTATTTTACATTTTTCATTGATTATTTTTCATGAAATACATTAACAAATGTTATTTGTATTCACAATGACAAAATGTAAATGGTGTCGGTAAGTATGATTGGAGTTAACATAGTCACGTCAACATATTTTCTTTACAAAGCTATGTGGGTAGTTTTTAATAATGTGATTAGCAAACATTGTGTTATTATAAACTACCTCTCGTGTTATCAGATTATAAAATCAATGGTGTAAACATAAGGCAAATATTTCTAAAAAATTATAACTATGATGATGATTAAATGTACAATATATACATACATATACATGCATAAAATATATACTGTACATCCCATGACTTCATTTCAGGAATATATATATCAGAAATGGATTTTAATACATGATATACAATATATGATATTTGTGTGTGATAAATAATTTATTGAAACATGTTTTAACTATTATTATATCCATAATTTACATATGCATTGTCAATATATAATTAAATATATAAATATATATATATATAACGCAATATTACACCTTTGAAATATATAAATGATATCAATGTATTTGACTGTTTTAAACAATGATGTGTTTTGTTTATTCCATACAGATTACAGCTAGCTTACCTGATGGATGATTTTATTACCCGCAGTAATCTATAAATATTTACATATGAATTCACATCTCATACATATATTCCTTATATGTATATACCTATACATGCAAAACAAAAATCTAATGTTTCCATTCGGCTATTGCTTAGAGAAAGTATCACTTCGAACATGAGGGAATCAACAATCGTATCGATCTGCGCTTTAAACAATGATATTTTGAATATCATTGTGTATTTCCTCTCTTTTTTTATACATTGTAGAAATACATATTGTTCTAGCAAATAAGTAATATAAGAGGACGCTTATTTCTGATTGTAGGTTTATAATTTCATATAGTAATATTACGCGTTTTTATTCTTTCAACAAATTTGTATATGCATTTTTATCTATATTCAAATCATGATTAAATACAATCTAAAAATCAGATAATACAGAATATATACCAGGCAGCAACAAAAAATCAACCTTTGCCAATGGAGATGGGAATTTCATCGTATATTCAAAGTGTACATTGAAAATAATTGTATTCCTTTCCCCCGGATAGACATGATCAATTTCAAAATAAAGGAAAAAATATACTATCTAACCAATTTAAAACCCTTAGATATAAGTCTTATACCTTGTCTTCTAAAACAGCAATACTGATTCAAAATATGTATCAACTGTTGCGTAACGGAAAACTCGATTCGACAGGTTTCTTTTCATGATAAATACATTACGATCTAAAGTAATTTGTTTTCTTTAGTTTCAAGAATTTAATCTACTGGCAATGAAGTTTGTTAATCTATTGGAAGAGAATCTCGCAAGCTTAATCTTTGATATTGTCATTTACAATTATAACAAGAGAAATTTCAAATTATTCCTCTTTACTCGAAATGGATGTTTGAAATTATAATATTATATTCTGGTTTTTAATGAATCGATTTTTAATATCAACGATTCGTCATTTAGTTCTTTTGAAAACATTCGGAGCAGAAGAAAAATTGCGAATGTATAGCGATTTAATACAATGATTTTATTTCTACTTATAAAATAAAACTTGAAAATGCAATATGCCGTATTCGAATTTTTTACTGTTTCACCTGTGTTAGAGATAATTCTACGTCTGTGAAGTTAACAATCCATATAAAACGTTATGCAACGTGAACGATTGGCAGTACAATTTTGATTATCAAGTAGTTATCACTTATTGGTTTACAACGGTTACAATATTTATATATTTGCAATGAAAAATGAAAAAAAATTATAATATTATACATTAGCATATTATTGAGGAAAAAGAGAATTTATTGAAATGTCATTGCAGGGACAAGAAATAAAGTGCTGCCAAAGACAATGTTCTTAGTAAACGTGTGATGGATTGAGAAACAGTGATTTTACTGCGATACGACAATGGAATACAATGATCACGCCTTTGATAATTGAAAAAGGAACTCTATCTCGACGTAATCATCTTTTATGTGTGAAACGGAATGTGAATAGAAAACAAAACTTTAATCAAAAATGACTTTCTATAATTGAATTGAATGAATGATTGCTATATGTAGTTGTAAGAGTGAAAGTGGTAATATTTTTTACCCATAAAAAACGAAGGAATTCCAAGCTAAGTGGATTGAAATTATTTATATAATTCGGTTTAAGCACCTACTTGTTTCTTTTTTATTTACTTATGATGTAAAGATACATACGTATTATATTACATTCAATGAACATTAACAGAATGTACATCTGCAACACATCGCGCACACAACATTGAAAAACCATTATACTTGTACCTCGGAACGTCGTTGTATGATAAATTTGAAATATTTCGACGCCGAATAACTGGTTGACTACATACCAAAAAAATGACACTTAATAATACATTTGGAAGTCTCAAATGAATAAACATGTCCAACAATAAACAAAGCTGTTGTTTTTTGTTATCGATAATAATTCCCTGTCTTTAGAATTAAGTTCTTTCTCTTCACTATGTCTTAAATTGCCTATAATCATCATATATTGTATATAAATAAAATGAAATAATAATAAAATAACATCACATTAACTGTATTTGTGCCGAAGAACGAAAAAATTCTCTTTTTGCGCGTTATCAGAAGTACAATATTACCTATCACCATAATACATTCAGGCCATCGTCTTTGGTAAAAAATACAGCATTCAATTACCTACGTATAACATAGCTAATGCGCACTAGCTAATACTGTTGTAATCTATACGCGTGAGGTCCGTAAAATCGTACACTTCTTTTTGTTTTTTTCATTCGCTCTCATATAATCTCTCGGAAATAAATTATTATCCTATGCAGCGTCGAAAAATACTTTTGCGCGTTAAATGCAGTTGAAAAAGAAGAAAGAGACGATAATATGTCGAGAGATTCTCAAAATAACGTTTACATTTTTGTAATTGACTTTCGATCGATTGCGCACACGTGCAGGCATTCAATTGGCACATCATTAATTCTACATCGGTGGTCCATAGATGTTGTTTAACTGCTGCGTGCAACGAACAAATGTCGCACGTTTTGGTAATTCACGTAGCCGAGCTGCTCCGACGTAAGTACATGCCGAACGCAATCCACCAAGGATATCCAATATTGTTGCTTCGACCGGGCCACGGTACGGTACTTCCACTGTCTTACCTTCCGATGACCTTGAACGAAAAAGATTTGTAAACTTGTTGCATCGATTAAACTTCTCGTTTGAGTATAAATATCCATACGATAATTAGTGCTCTTGGGCAAAGTATTAAAGTATTATGTAAATTCATTTTAGTTTTCTAAACTTTATAAATTATTCATCGAAAATATATGCTTTAATTTAAATTGTTATTTACAGCACTTAGTTTTTTGAATAAATATATTTTCCTTATCCCTTGGCCGAAAGTGCCTATTTCCCGGTCTGATTTCGCTCCGGGAAGAGGGACTTTTGCGGTCTGTTTGGGAAAAGCGGCGCTGATTGGCTGTTTGGGAAAGGCGGCGCTGATTGGCTGAAATGCTTTTTTCTATCCAGGCGCGGAAAGGCTTCGGAAAGAGTGTCCTTTGCGGCGTTTTTAAAAGATGTAGACCCCTGATAGGCAAAATTAGAGTTTTTTTTTTATCTTTTGACCGAAAGGCTAAGAAAAATACTTTTGTTTTTCATGCCCGCCCTGACCAGTAAAACCTCGGCTTCGCCTCGTTTTTACAAAAGTCAGGCGGGCATGGAGACACCTAACCGTACTGCAGCTAGACCAGCTTAACATGATTTAAGCGAGGGGTTTCCCCGGATTTTCCCCAAATGTTTTTTCTGCCCGCTATAGAGCAGCGGCATTAGACGCGCGACGCGCATGCGCAGCTGTCATTCCCGCACACTCGGTTAGCCTCTAAAAGTTTAGGTATTTCAACTTTACAAAACGATCACCATAATTTTTACTCTCTCCGTGTACACGGCACTTTCGGCCAGGGATAAGGAAAAATAGTATACGACACACGGCCAGATAGTTGGATGCCCAGGCGTGCGTAATATGACGGGCTCGCCTTCGGCTCGCCCGTCACTTACGCACGCCCCGGAAATCCAACTTTCTGGCCTAGTGTCGTAATGTACTATTTATTACTTAATTGTTTAAAAATGAATATTCTATAAAAAAACCATGAACAAAGTATTTAACAGCGTGTTAAATTAAAAAATCGTTATTTTATCTAATCAGCGTATATATTAAAAATTTGAAAAATGACATATTTGTAAACAATCGCAATGGAAACATATTGTTACAAAAAAATATTTCTTCACACTTTGCCGTGACTTACAAGCTTTACCAAAAATATTGAATATACAATCCACGAATTGAGAAATATTATATGCGCATCGCGTGGGATGTTGTTATTTCCGTTGATGCTTTAAATGAGCATCAGTGTTGGCAATGTTTATCATATCCGCAAACTCTCGCAAAAAAAAGTTTACCTGTAATCAGCTACTCCACCAACGTGTTTCTTCATAGCAGTGCTGGATGCCATACCATAGAATAATTTGACCTTTTTACCATCTTTTTCAATAACGTCGCCTCCACATTCGTCGTGACCAGCGAACATTCCACCTGCCATGACCAAATCAGCGCCAGCGCCGAAAGCTTTGGCAATGTCACCTGGACATGTGCAACCACCATCCTAACCGAATTCACAGTTTATTTCAGAATTAACAAATTATGGTCTCAATTAATCGGACTATTGTTTAGATATAGATACTTACAGAAATTATGTGACCTTTGAGACCATGTGCAGCATCTGCACACTCAATTACTGCACTCAATTGTGGGTAACCCACACCAGTTTTCATGCGTGTAGTACAAACTGATCCAGGTCCAATTCCTACTTTGATTATATCAGCACCAGAGAGAATTAGTTCCTCTACCATTTCTCCAGTAACAACATTTCCAGCCTATTACAAAAAAAAGATATATGTTTATCAGTATATTAATCCTAATCCTTTTAGACTTACTGCTGTTATTCATACTTTTTATGATAATGTAACTGATGCCTAATGACAAACCTATAAATATAATGCACTTACCATAATGGTATGATCAGGGAATTGAGCCCTGACTTTTCTTACATATTCCACAAAATGCTGAGAGTATCCATTGGCAACATCTATACAAATAAAAAGCAATTCAGGGATTGCTGCCAAAACACCTGACAGACGCTCAAAGTCTTCATTTCCTGTCCCTGAACTAGCAGCCATGTTCTTCAGACACTCTGGATTTTTACTTGCAAATTCTTTCCATTCTTCAACAGTATAATACTTGTGGACAGTGGTGAATAAGCCATGCTAATGTCATACCAAATATCTTTGAAATACTAAAGCTGCCAGATATGAGAAAAACAATATGGGTAAAAAAATTACCTTGGATAATGCCTTGGCCATTTCAAAAGTGCCTACAGTGTCCATGTTCGAAGCCATAACTGGTATGCCCTTGTAAGTCTGCTTGGAATTGCGAAAAGTAATTTCCCGGTATAGATCCACCTAAAAATAGAAAGCACACAGTAGAAAAAAAGCTTGAATGAAATACCCAGTTAGTATCTTGCAGTCACATGGATGCAATTTATAAATAAAGCATAGGTCTCTAAACGCGGAAGGTAAACATTATAAAAGCTCTCACTCACGTCGGATCTACTTTTCAAGGTACTTCTTTTTGGTCTAAGCAGCACGTCCTTGAAATCAAGCTTGATATCGTTAATAATATTCGGCATCTTAAAACTGAGGCGGAGACTGACTACTCGAGAAAGGACAACCGTTGCGCAGATATTGCGGTAGTCCGCACTTTAGAGGTGAATAGTTCGAGCGCAACAGCGAAACTGACACTACTTTTAGCGAGGCTACGCTGCGATATTATGGCTGCTGGCACGCGTCGTCGTCACGTGCGCACTGCAACTTTGAAACTATTCAAAGAAAAAAGTAGAAAACTGATTGGAGTTCGAATAAGTTTTCCCGACAGCATCTATTTAATATTTATGAATTAGTGTCATATATATTTATGTCACATTAATTAGTTTGATGATTATGATAGTGTATCATACAAATCTCCATAATTAATTATCGATATTTTGTTTACAATTACTGCAGTGTTTTGTTTTCAAAAGTTTACGTTATCTTAAAAAGGATAACTTTTATATAAATAACGAATTGCTTTTTTATTTATTTTATAATTTAATACTACACTTTCTTAGCTTAAAATACATAAACAGTAAAGTGTCAATTCCTTTACATTTATCTTAAAATTCAAAAATTTACAGGCAAAAATTAACCTATATAACATCGACACGCGAAATCGACTCCATTCTAGTTATAGTTTTAGTCACTGTTATTTGTCATTCGCTAGTGTCGCCTTGCGAGTTAATTCATACGTGTTTCGATATACTTTGTTAATAGTTAGGTTAAGTATAACGCATTCTTTTTAAGCTTATACATATATTTGTTAATTAATCTGTAAGCTATAAATGAAGTAATCATTAAGATTGCATTTAGTAAAAAGTAGTCTTTGTAATATGAAAGCAAAGAAGCAAAATTCAAAAATGACGGTGAAAAAAGTGAGAAAATACGCACGTGCGTCACCCAAGTACATCGCATCCGCGAAAAAGAAAATTGGAAACAAAATGGAAAGCAATAATAAAGTGAAAAATGGAAATACCTTATTGATCGCTCAAGAAGTAAAGTTTGCTCAGTTGTTAGCTAATAATGACAAGCATGTCAGAGACAAAGTCTTAAAGAATTTGAAGAAATGGTTGACAGTGCGTTCTCAAAGCTCATTTGGTATGTATTTAATTAGATTAGTATTCTGCATTAATTTATGTTAAAGTTGGAAAAATAAATGTTTTTTCAATAAATTCATTATTATTTTACAGCTTTTACAGAGGAGGATTTTTTCAGGTTATGGAAAGGTTTGTTTTACTGCATGTGGATGTCGGACAAACCTCTGGTGCAAGAAGATTTAGCAGAATCTATCAGCAAATTGGTACATTGTTTTCATTTTATGGAACCTGCGCTACTTTATACAAAATGTACCTTGATAAGCCTTTCTAATGAGTGGTTTGGTATCGACCAATATAGATTAGATAAATTTCATATGGTAAAAATTCATTAGACACTTATTGAATGCTATGAGCATTTCATTGTAATAATATAAATAAATCTACTGTTTCAATTTATGTTTCAATCAATAGCTAGTAAGAAAAATTATTAGGCAGACATTTGTGATGTGCAAAAATCAGTCTTGGAATAAGCAGTGGGTTGTTGGCGTCGCAAAAGTTATTGAAGATTTTTTATTAGATCCAAAAATCTGTTTAGGCCTTAGTTTACATATTACTGATTTATATATGGAAGAGTTAGCAAAAGTATGTATTTATTAACTTTAAATTTATTAAGTCTGTAATTGTTACATATCATTAAAAATGTTATTCTTTAATTACAGATCAGTGAAGGAAATATATCACCAGATATGGTGACAGAGCTTATCAGGCCTTTTGTCATTCATTTAGTTAGCATGGATGATCAGAGACAAATGAAACATGTTATAAAAAATATATTTAGGTATCTAATTCTACAATCTGATGTTGGAATGGATTACACAGAAAAATTCAATGCTTGGAGAAATGTTAGCTTTTCATTTTATCTGTAAAAGTAAATTCAGTATTTAAAATTACTTATTCGATTTTATTTGTTATAGGCTGGGTTTCCTTGTCAAAGTATTGATGAAATGCAAAAAACGGAAATATCAGATGGTGAAGAAGAAAATGAGAACGAACAGAATGAAGAAGACAATGAAGTATTTAAACCACGAGAAAAGCCTTTAGATCCTAGAGCTGGAAGAGTTGATGTTCAAATTCCTCAAATACTCTTTGATGCTGCTGGAATAGCTAAAATTTTAAAAGAAAATAAGTTTCACAAATTATCTACTACAATGACTAGGAAACAAGTAACTCGATTAATTAATGAGTAAATTAATTATTATTTAAATAATACATTATCAATTTTATAAATATAATAAATGTTTGGTAATTATTATTTTCTCTATTTTAGTTTTACAAAACTTCATAAAGGTGATATGCCATTTGGAATAAAAGAAATACCAATAGCAAATGCTACCAGGGTCAATTCGTATGAAGCTGCGGAAAATTTATTAAGTTTTGAAGATGAAATTTATAAAGACTCAGTAAAACGTCGACGAAAAAATAATGGTGATTTGTTAGAAGATAGCTTAGATCAAAATCAAAATTCATTATCCTCTGAAGATGAAGATGTTCCAAAGTCAAAAGCTAAAAAACAAAAAGTTTCTAATATTGTAATCAGTGGTAATATAGAAATTCAAAGTAAAAAAGTAGACAAAAAAAAAAAGTCGAAAAAATTAAAAAAATTAAATATATCTGAATCTCTGCCGATAAAAAAAGTAAAAAAGTCTTCCAAAATGTTGAATAAGACATTCACTAAGAGCACTATAAAATCAAAAAATAATCTTACGAGTTTTGTCAAACTTGGTACAAGTTCGAATTGGAGTGTTGACGAAAACACTCCAGCAACGGCATCTACTGCCTCAAAAAAAGGATTAGCAATCAAGAAAACTCCGCAAAAAAATAAAGCTACATCGGAAAAACCAGATTGTGCTAATATACCTTGGTTAACACCTGTGTTAACTAGACTAGAAGACCAAATTACAGTTAGTAATATGCAATAAAAACTAATCTTTATTATCCTATAATTACAATCTTGATTAATTTTTTATATTTGCAGACGCCAACGAAATCTATCCTGAAGCAAACATCGGAGAGCGGATCAGTAAAAAAAAAGGTTAAAATTATGCTCCAAAAAAACATGTCACAAAATACTTCGGAGTATATTCGTCAAATACTGAAGAGTCCTGCTATTCCATACGATGCTAATCGAAAACCAAAAGCTGGTGTACTTAAGCCGAGTCCACTTCCGAGTCTTATCAATCCGTTCTATAAAAATAAAAACCGATGAACTTCGCAAAAAGGCAATTTTTAATACTTGTACATTATGATTTTATACTAACAGTTAGTTTAATTGTTAGTAGCAATAACATGTACAGTATTCTTGTACATATACATACATATTTTTTTATATTCCCTTTAATTTTATTTAATTATCATAACTTCTCGCGTTATTTTCAATTTTTCTAATTTTAGAGCTTACGTAATCTAAATTTTGTTCAACGACACAAAGTGGTTTAGAATAAAAAACATTTATAAACTATATTAATTTTATTTCATTTTTTATAGTAAACTTATATAGCTTCAAAAATTTGTTTTAGTTTAAAATTTACTTTGAGTGACTCTTAACAGATATCTATTATAAAAATATTTGTATCTGTATAAGGGTTGATGTAAATCATTTGAAACTTCATAGTGTAAATTCATTTTAATAGAATTTTCGGAAATCTTTTAAAAATGATTGGTGCATAATTATATGAAATGATATTATTTCAATTTTACTAATAATTTAACTACAAATTAGAAAGAACAAGATGAGCTTGACTCATAGTCTTAAAACGATTTCTATTATACGTCTTTTGGCGAAAATTAAAAAAAAATATTGCTATTTACAGTCATGTTTAATCATCACAGCATCTGAATTTTTAACCTTTCTTCTTACTCCCTAATCACTCCACTGTTTACTAATTTTTGATTCAAATTTTCCAACAATTTTGATACTCTGGTGAATTGTGACTCTATACTCAAAATTTTTTGGCCCTGATCATGTAATTTCGATTGTTGATTTTCAAATAGCTTTGTATATTCTGCCATTTTGGTGTCTTGATTTGCTATTTTCTTAAGGTAATTTTTTATTTTTAAATCTTGATTCTGTATCTCCTTCGAGTACTCTCTGATCTTCGACTCTTGCTGTACGATTTTATTGACGTATTCTTGCAACTTTGACTCGTGTTCAGTAATTTTTGAGTACAAATCATGTAGAATCGCGAAGTACTCTGTACCTGTCAACTCGCCAGTGGGACTACTAGGTTTAGCTCTTTTCGGGGCTCTCCAAGTTTCATCGTCATCATGCCCAAATTCACCGTGGCACATCCATGGAGATAATACAACTTCACGTAGATAATCTTCTTTATAGTTAAGATCTAAACGTGGTTTAATACTCTCTTCGAAATGCTCGGTCGCCATAATTTTAAGATCCTTAAATTCTTCTAAAACGGCTTGCAAATCATTAAAATTCAATGGATCACCACAGTTCTCTTTCTCTTTGAGATCACGAATTATTTCGAATGATTCGTCAATTATCTGAAAATAATTTAATAAGTATTCGTTGAACTTTTAATAAATACTGACTGTAAACCACTTTTTACCTTTCCAGGAATAAAACAGCATGAATTCTGTTTAATGTACTTTTCATACATCATATACAGTTTGATGGTTGATATTCTTATCGCATCCACAGCGTAATAAGTGGCTAAAAGTGGATGTCTATTTTTTGCTGATTCTCGACGGGGTAATTGAGGTTTGATAACATATAAATACTGATTGCACCGTTGATCTACCAAATTTGGTGCCCTATTCAACAATTGTTTGCATTTCTCATCGAAGGTTTTGCACACCTGTTGTCATTTCGTAGATAAAGAATTAGTATCCCAAAATTTGAGCCGTCTTGCGATTCAAAATTATTGCTTGGAATCATCGTTCTTAAATTCATTAGATAAATAAATAAGTAGATGTAGAATATTTCCGTGAAAGCATCAAAAATCCAAATTTCAAATTAGATAATTATCTATTTGATCGCGCTTTGGATGACTAAAACATCAACTTATTTGGGTGCCTTTATTGAATGTCAGTATATCGTGTATTTCATATGAATTTTGCACAGAAATTTGAAAATCAATGTTACCGCTTTGATAATTATCTACTGGCTGGAGCATTTGCATTTTTCCAAATGACTCGCTTGAGCGATTTTAAGTTTACTTATTTGGCATGCAAAAATGAACCGTATAATGAGTTGGTACTTACAGCTCTGCACTTGGCTATTTCGTCATACGACAACCACGACAGTATCATTTCTAAAGCAATTTCTGGAAGATCATTTATACTCTTTTGACACATCGTTAACAGTCACCGTTTGATTTTACTGACAGATAACAATTCAAAATCTATTAATTAAATAACAATAATTAAATTTTCAATCAATCCGTAATCATTCAACCGTTGTGCTCTCTGAAGAGAAAATTCATTCTGATAGACTTGAGGTTTCATAAATCCAAAGAACATGCAACAATATTGTACACAAGTTTAGTGCTACTCGTGTTTGTATTTATGTGACTCTGTCCTTTTTCGTTCCTGTTTACAAATTTTATGTCGCCGAAACGATGTAATCGATTTCAAATTAAATGCCTAATATATCAAACTGAGCTAATGCTGAGATTTTAATAAATAAACATCGTATCATCCGTAAAATATTATTTATAATATGACTTATATATGCTCAACAATCTATTACAATAGTAATTTACATATATATTTTTCTAAATTGTCAATTTTGTTTACCCCTGGCGCAATGAATTGTTGTAGAAACGTCGCAATGTTGTCCTTGCACAATGCAAAATTGAACATACCTGTATAGGTAATGTGTTACAAAAAGTTTTCGTAATTTAACGTGTATCATGATTTGGTACTATTTTCGTTGAGCTCGACGTAATTATCAAATCTTTTAATTTCTGATTTAGGTCTTCCAGCTGTTCCTTCATGTCCGCCAGTTGTTCATCTTGATCTTTAATCTTGTTCGCGTACTCTTGAATCTTCAAATCCTGTTGCTGGATTTGTATATACTGTTTGCCCAATGTCGCATTCATTTTTTGATTCATTTTGTTAACTTGGCTTTTAATACGATACACTGTTCGGCTGTTTTTCTTCAGACGGCTGTAGATTTTATTCAGTGGCTTACTAAAATTTTCGGGACAAGCCTTGCTTGCTGGATCTTCTGGTTTTATGTCTTTGAACGAGGAGTACTGCTCAAGTACATTTGAACTTTCAAGTGATTGTTCATTGGAAACGAAAAACTTGAACGCATTTTACTCAATGGTTGGTAAAATTTTTTCGTCAAAATGTTCCATTGCCATGTTACTCAAATCTCGAAATTCACGAAGAATTTCGTGATTTTTGACCGGCAATCTTTTAGATGATCTGATTAGATTCAACAATCGGAATGTTTCATCAAGTATCTGTAATAAATAATTATGTTTGTAATCCAAATTAATTGATATAATTATTGTTTGAACTATTTAGTTTAAAATTTCAAGATAACAGACGTTTTATCCTACATCGATGATGCATACCGAAAAAAGCTCATAATTATTATTGTACCTTCCCAGGAATAAAACAGCATAAATTGGCGTCCATGTATTTGGCAAATGTGAGAAACAATAATGATATTCGTGTCTCCATGTTCGACAATATGTCATAATGTTGTATTAATGGATGATGTTTTTTCTCGGATTCTCTGCGAGGCAGTTTATTTTTTAAAACATTGAATTGACGCGCGAGTGTTTTTTCCAATAAGTAGAAGCCTTTGTTCAATAATTTTTTACATACGTAATTCAGTCGTCTGCAGACCTGTTAACAATCATACATAAACGAAGCATTACTTTCAAATTGAGGTCGAAACGGACGTTACTTTATAAATGTAAACAAAGATGGGCACTCACTATTCTATTTCTGGCGATCTCGTCGTACGTCAGATTAGATAATATCATCTCCAAAACAATGTCTGGCAGATGAACGAATTCAACTTGCTTTATACTTTCTCCGTACATTCTCACGGTCCACTTATACGACACAATTATCAAATTTACGTTCCAAATTTATCGTGCAGTTCGTCTCAAAATCGTTAAAAACGACCGGACGACTTATTGTCAATTAGTTTTTGGTACTCTAGTAATGTGGTGTGACGAAAACGCGGACAATCTTCTAATGATGAACGCCGCGTCGAGCAGATATTATACTTATGCCGCTGGTGCACTCTACAGTAAAGTTGTAGCTACGTTCGCGCGAGGTCTTGCATGGTATGCTACAGCAGAGGAAGGCGCGTGTGTCATCAATTTTTATAATGACTCTTTTCTGAATTGCGCCTATACGTAGGGAGGGGGAAGGGAGCGTCGTGTACAAAATTGAAATTTTTTTCTCATCTAATTCGTGTATTTGTTAATAACTATTAACTTTATTTGAAGGAAAGGGATAGTAAAAGAATAGCACCGATTTATTATGGTCACAAAAATTATAAAGTAAACACCATTCCTTGAATCTTTACATTCAAAAAGTTCACTTCTCGAATCTTGCTCCAATGCGATGTCACTTGCTACAATGCGAAGTCGCCTTGGCAATTAATCCATCAATTCAAGTCAAACTCTGAAAAGAAATTTTTAAAATTATGCAATTACACGACTATAAAAAATATTGACCAAAAACACAACGAGAGATTGATTAAACATACATCATTTGCAGAAAATATGCAGCAGGTGTAGTTTTGCGCAGAAAAGCTACTTCATTGTACACTTTCAATAACCCTAAAGGACTAAAAGTGACGATCCTAAAAGATATGAAAGTAACGTTTTTGACTTATTCAGTTTATTGAGATCCAGGTATAAACTTTTAGTATCGAAACATCGAGCCTGATTTATTTAGCGTGAGAAAATCTACGCATTATTTGCCGTTTAAAGATGGTTCCCATCATTGTTTTGGTGATGACCCATCGAGTAGCAAAAATATGTTTGAATCCGAGTTGATTCTTTACATATTTACATGAAGTGTTATGTTTTCAGGATAGCCCTTTGCAAATTTTCAACGAATTTGGTTTGTAGCTTTTAATAAACAATACCTATACAAAGTTTCAGATTGATTTTCGTCACTGCGATACAATCTCCTTATCATCTATATTACTTTTCAGTATCTTATTAAATTTTTCAAACTTATCAAACGCAATACTAATGCCGATAAAATACTATTCATATTGTATAAACTAGAACACCATCATTGTACAATTATATAGTAATGAATCTGAGGTCAGTTATTCAAGCAATGAAGCTTCGGAATGCGTTGAGAATAAAGATGATACTCTTGGCAAAAAATATGTACGCGCTAGCTGAGTCGAAACGCGAGTAGGAGTGGGAGATAATGACCGGCAAAACCGGAATGTAGAAAGTGCATCGGCTGTATAGCAGATACTGTTCTTTGTCAGAACTTCGGTTCTGGAAGACAGGTTTCAGATGTAGTCTTAATTTTTATAGGCTGCGCGACGAAAACTACAAGTCTACAATACTCTGAAATAATATTAAGAGCGGCATCACAAATAAAATACTGTAAAATCGATTGAATGGCAGGTCGAAAAATAATACTATAAAATAAATCTTTGTAAAACTATTTCTTTTATGTCTCCAATGCAATTTTAAATATTAAATACTAACATTTCAATTTGTACGCAATGTGAATTCAAGAGGGCGTTTCCAAAAGTATTTCATTGACAATTATTGATCGAAATCTCTTCGCAAATGCATTGTTCCCACTTTATTATTTGGAGTCGTCTTGGTAGCTGAAGTCCGTGGAACTAGCAGCAGATTTCTTGCAGTATTGTACATCGATTTGTAAAAAAGTTAATTCTCCCAAACAAGTCATATTTTGTAACGTAGGATATCTATTATTGCACAGCCACTTTATCACCTATCAAATTGTCGTTTATTTGGTTGGATAAATATTATTACTTTAGCATTTTTTTATCTTTGCATCTTAGCATTTCGTGGCATAAATTTTTTGATTGCTTACAGACTAGACGAACATTAGCACACACGTCAATTTTGTTTCTCATTTTTATCTTCTGAGTATATCACATCTTACAATTCTAGATATTTGTCTATCATTTTAAGTCAAGGTGAAGATACTAATTTTAACATTGACATGCGACCAATTGTATAAGATATTGACCGCATACTGTTCACAAATCATCTTACATGGAAGTGACTAAAAATTTTACTCAACTGTCGACTATTAATTCAATTAGTGGCAAAGTTTTTAAATTTTCCGTCTCTTTCAAGCAAAATTGAAGAATAACGTAACGTGGCAGTTACTCATCTACTTCTGCCAGCTGATCATATGAACGACTTCACTGTTCAAGCAATCAATTTTATAAGGGAGGATTCACGTAGGACCACGTTCTACACCTGCGTCGGTATTTGTAGTAGAGGGCAGCGAAAATGGCAAGGATCAAAAGCACGATAAATACACTGGTAATGACTTCAGTTCCGGTCACGCTGCAGAATTCGCTTACGGTCATTTGGTAGAGCTTCCGCTTGGCTCCATCGCACCCGATCTCGTGAAAATCGTATTTGGCGAATGTCTCTTTCACGAAATCGAAGAATCGTCGAGTCTCACAGTCGCAGATCCATTGGTTGTCGTGGAACGTGATGTCGCGCAGAGAGTCGTTGCGGGCCAAGTACTCGATAACGTCCGAGTTGAGACGCGATATGTGGTTGCCGTGCAGTCTCAAGGACCGTAGCCTCGGTGAGAACATGTCGAGCGTCACATCGTTTACATTGCAATTGGACAGATCCAGGCTAGTAACGTTGGACGAGTAGGGTCGATCGGAGTATGTGGCAAGTTGTAAGTTGTTGCCGGTCATGTTGAGCTCGATCGACGAGTCGTGCTCGTTGTGAATCATTAGCGGCAGTCGCGTCAGATTTCTGCGGGAGCAGTCCACGGCCAAAACTCGCTTGGCGGTATACTCTAGACAGCGACAGGTGCCGTTGCAGGCATCATCGGCAGCGCTCGTTTCCACTACGCAACTCAGCTCTGCCGGGCGAAGTTTGAAAACGGGGAGGCCTTTCAATTCTGCGGGCGACGCACAGGAGATACCACCATAATACTCGTGGTCGTCGATGATTATTTTGCCGGCTTCACCCTCGTCCTGACCGGCCAGGTAACGAACGAAGTCTGTGAGCTCGCAATCGCAACGCAGAGGATTTTCGCGCAACGACATCGTCATTTTACCGGTCTCGTTCACATCGCGCGCACTCAATGCGAAAGACAACGCAGACATGTTTATCTTGGATATACGGTTATAGCTGAGATCGATGGTTTCGCTGTACCTCAGGATGCTCATCACGTCAGCCTACAAAGGATAAAGATGGTTGCTGAAGCTCACTCTAATTGTAAAACTTTAATATTTTCACATAATAATAAATTTACCAGAACAAGGGTTACTTACATCGATGTGGACGATTCTATTGTGACTTAAGTCGATACGTTTCAGTTTAACGCTAGAATCCAAATTTGATTGTTGAAAGATTTCGATGTCGAACGTCCTTGTTCCGTTTACATCGTTTATCGAGGGAGACACACTCTGATATTCTACTTTGTCCGAACTGTCGAAATTTAATTGGTTACGCGATAAATTCACGACTATCGCTGACTTCAAGTATCTGATGAGACGACTATCTATTCGAGTTAAATTATTGCCAGAGACATCGAAGTGTTTCAGTGACTGCAGTCCTTCCATATCGTTCCTGAAAATCAACATGAATTAATAATATCAAAGCTGAGTCTCTGAAAGTGTCTTACGAGTTTGACACTTACTCGCTCCATTGCGAGGGCAAAGACTCCAGGCGATTATTTCTGATTTCTAGATACTCAAGGCTTCTGGTGTCAGCAAATAGCTCGGCTGGTAGATTTCTTAATTTGTTCCCTTCGATGCTGACACGCGAAAGCTTGAAACAACCAATAAATAAGTCGGCGGGCAGACTTTCCACTTGACTGCCTTCCATGTAAACCGTCTCCAAATTACCGAGATTCTTGAAAAAGCCGTTGGGCACCGCCTTCAATTTGCCATCATTTTTGATCATGGCAAATATCGTGAGGCTCGCAGTTGTTTCGAGTAAGTTTTGTGGTAGCTCGTCGAAGAAATTGAGACTCAATGAGACGTCGGTTAGCCGGCCGAGTTGATGGAACAGACCGGACGGTAAGGTGTGCAGTCGATTGTTGTCAAGTCGCAACGTATGCAGATGCGTCAAGTTGTCAAAGGCGCTTGGCTCGATTTCATCGAGATCGTTTTGTCTAAGATCCAATATTTCTACATTGACTAGCCGGGCGAAATCGGCTCTGGCAATTTTTCGAAGCTTATTCTTGAACAACTGAAGCGTCACGATGTTCTTTGCCCAGTCTTCGAAGAAAGCCTCGGGAATTTGGACGACATCGCTACCGATGATGTCGAACTCATTTAAATCCGTCACATCGTAAAGTAGGTCGTAGCTTAGCGACATGTTGTCGTATCCGCCAGATAATTGCAGATGCGCTACGGAGAGATTTCGATAGTTATCCCTGGTTAGGGAAGAATAACGTCCCGCTATCGTGATGTGATCATTGACTGTAACGTTCATAATCCGAAGAATTTCCGGCAGATTCGCCGTTCTAGGAAAATTGCAGTCTATAAATCCCACGCTCGAGGCAAAGGGTAAATCGAGCTTTACGAGGGATTTGATCCAATCGTCCGTGTGACAAGTGATTCGCAAGTACGTATCGTTGTTCAGACATTTCACCTCGAAGGGGTAAGTTTCGAATCTGTGATCGTAGCATCCTGCACTGACGAGATTCGCCAAAGCTACGGCTGTTACGATGAAAATTTTGGCGAAGATGTATCGCATCTCAGACTCTATCATTTATCACGGCGAATTGCAATTGCACATTAATCTGAAAATAACAATTAAATAATGTTGAGATATTTGCGAATTAATTGGTTTAACGCACATAGTAAATCCGTTATACATGATGCGATCACTTCTTTTATTCGTTAATCTGAACAGTGTAAAAGCGAGCAACGAAAGGCTTCTTTCCACTCAAGTTTCAGCAAAGCAAATTAGGACTTTAAGAAGATTGGACAATTCGAAATTCGCCACGAGTAAAATGAACCAACTTTCTTTTTACCAACGCTTCGAACGCTTATAGCTGCATTGCTTTTTAAAGCATATCCAAGGATAATTTGCATTGATTGTTTTGCATGATCAGCGTGTTGCATCAATTACAAAACGTCGAATTTAGATGTGCATGTGTACCTCATGTTTTTAATGAGTTGAGGCTATGTTGTCGATCTCAGTGGCAAGTGCCGTGTTGTTGAAACTTGCGGTCTCACGGAGTAAAAACAAAAGAATTTATTTTTTAAGTTCGGAAATTACCTTGATGTCATTCATTGAGAAGGAATTGCCTCGGATGAATAGAGTTATCATTGGTAATACAAGTAATTGTTACTGATAGAATACATTTTTAGAATTGAAAAAAAATTGTTCAATTGTTGTTATTGCTTATCATTGAAAATTTTCATTTCATTGCGATAAAGAAATTTAAAGTGTCCAGTAATAACTTGATGAAAACACGCAAGCAATAGTAAATACACACGACACTTTCTATAGTAACGGTATCAGAAATCCGGCAACTGTTTTGTTGAAAGTATTTTATTTAGTTAAATTTAATGTAGATCAATGTTTTTTTTGTGAAAGCAACACAATGTCTTCGTAATCTCTTCATCTATTAGACCACCGACTCATTAGAAGTATAACTTATCAAAATTAGACGGCACTATCTTATACTTGCTCCAGCAAAAGAATTCATATACGTTACTTTCAACTTTCAATAACTAAACATCTCACTACTTATTAAAACAGTATCAATCGCAACTGGCTATTTAACATTTATATAAGCCTTTTTCTATTCCGTCCAACGAATACTATAAGTTTGCTTCCATTTCCAAATCACCGGGCATTTCTTAGCACGCGCAAGAGAATATCAGTAAAATTCTGCGAATAAAATGTAACTGTATGCGCTGCATGTTGTTTCCAAGAACCAAAATGAATATCACTCACCGAACACACTTTCTCGACAATACTGCAATACAGTGGTCGTGTTAAACTACAATAATATCGTTAATCAGTGATATATTAGCGAATCAGTCTCGAGTTAATCAAGTGACGGAGGTTTAAAAGACACTGAGAAAAAGAAGCATGCTCGTGAAAGCAGGTAGCTCACGACAGAATACGTACGAACCGGCTGAGAGTGCGCGAAAGTGGGAGCGAGAGATACCCGTTGGCAATATTGGGGCACGGAAAGTCAATTTTTTTTGTGAACGGCACGAACAATTCCGACATCTGAATCTTGAATGGCGCGATCTTGAAGTCTATTGTTAGCTTATATACCGGGAAAAAAAATACTATTCAGAAATGGAAATTATCGTTGCTAGATTTAGTTAAAGAAATGATAGACGAACGTTACTCTAGTATACTTAAAGATTTTTCGTGCCACCAGTAAAAACGACTTCAATGAAAAATCGTATCAGAGCTTATTTGTTACAGTCTGCAATAAGAAGGATAGGCTCGGATATTCGACCTGACTTTTTTTACGTACGTTCGTCTGAAAAGATTCAATTGATTTCAATGGGGGGTAAAATTAATTTCAAAACGCATATGTTTGTAGAATAGACAGGTTTTGTTACCAACTTTATCAAAGCATAGCTTTGCGAGTAATTGCAAGAAATTGTTACGTTGGCTTTTTCAATTGAAATTGTATTTTATCTGCAAACTTTAGATTAAATTCTTAGAAGTTGACGTTACATGGCAGAAGTAACGTAATACCGTATAATCTTTGTTTTGGTGGGAGAAAGTTAATGTCACTTATAAAAATGAAATAACTCGTTGCGACGCGCCTTACTATGATCGTTTGATGATTACTGCAACGAGAATGTTGAAACGCCGACGGGAATCACGCTGTGGCAGGGTTTATTGCTCTATCGTCATCCTTTATCTAGTCAAAATTCGAAGTCCATCTTCTTTTTTTCCGGAGTTTTTACTTAAAATTGAATTGAATTACAAAAGTACTGATAATACTTTTATCAAAAAATGTTAAGACACGTAAATGATAATTTTTGCTGACGTTTGAGCACTTGATTTGTCTTAAAATAATTTTTCAATATTGAAAGTATAAATTTTCAGTCATTAAATCAAGTCAAATTATTTTTTTCACAATTCAAAACAAAAAATGTTTTCGAAGACGTGGCTAAATAAATTATTATTGTATCTATCGCTCAGGTACGAGCGCAGCTTGGTGTCACATTTCAATGTAAGACGGTTAATTTTCATTAAATTTTTTAAATCAATTTTTATGAAGCATCGTCATTATTGACAGAACAAGACGCAAACAAACTGTATGGCTTCTTTGTGACTGCAGACAAACATCATAGTGGCAAAAGCGAATCTACATTTGTTGTAAATTTATTTAAGCAATTTATAACCCGGGAGAGACGGTTATTTTGCCGTATTTATAACTGAAGGACCTACAACAGACCTAGATTAAAAGCTTTGAAAAATCAATAAATAACAACATTTTGTTTCGATTGTGTTCAAGAAAATGTGAATTATGTAATTAATGTTTAAGCGTATGATTTTTTGCATTTTTCCCAAATGGCTTTTTCGTCAACAAATGCCTGATAACTTATGCGTTTTGATCGTATACATCGAAATGAGCATAATTGTAAGTCAAATTGACGGGTTGTTGCGGTTATCAATGGGGATAATATATGAAAAAGAATGAACGCTAAGAAGATTTTTTCATTATCAGATCCTTTTTTTTAGATAATCACAATATTTGCTTTCCTCATTTTAGAAGCTCGAAGGAATAATAGATATTAATGATTACGGAATTTCACCACGCAATCTAGGTGTTGATAATAGTTAAAGAATGGTATAATTAATCAGTGTCAGATCGTAACGATAATCTCAGTTGTCTATCATTCATTGTAATCAACTTGGGATGCAAAAATAATTATGTTAATTAATGCTTTATTTTTGTTGTGAACGTTTCGGAAACTATTCTCGAAGTTACTCTTATCCGGATCATACGACCGACGTATGTTGCATGTTTCAGATATAAAATCTTGAGAAAGACAAGATAGATGCAGTTTTTTTATATATATAGATAAACGTCCTCACGATTGTAAACTATGACTAAATGAATTGATCTGATACGAATTTTCCGTTTTCTTGTCGGACAAGCAACATATCGTCAGCTCAGACTTTTTTATATTTTCAAGCTGTTTATTGAAAAATAGTTAAAATACTTGTCACGAAAAGTAAAATAACTTGTATGTTTATCAGATTTCGTACTCATTGTATTTGAAAGGACCGGCAAATCCTAGCCAACGAAAAGTGGCAATTTACTTCTGTTACTTCTTTTTATTGGACAAATTTTGCTCGAATTCGATTGATTCATCAATATTATACAGTACGTCAAATACGTTTATAACCAATTCAATCAATGAATAAACCGGATTGGCTAATATATTTAAAAAATAATATTAAAAATATGAAATTTATAAGATCATTTTTTCAATTCATAAGATCATTTTTTCTGCAAAATATAGACGAATATTTGTTCACTACAATCAATTTTCGAGATTGCATTCGATCTTTAATTCGTATGCACGTCCTTGACAAATATTCGAGAATGACGAAATGCAAGTTAAAAATGTAGCAATGTGCACGTAACGTAGTCTTTGTTTATTTGTTTGTTTTTTTCTTTGCAAAAAAAGGTACAGTTTCACTTCGCCTTATTGAGAAGCCTCGCAGGTAAAAGTCCTTAAAGGCGATACGAGCACCGCTTCAATCGATTGTTGTACAAACGGTCGCGATGGATGTCGCGATTTTCACGAACGCATTGATCTCGGACGCGCGATCGATTATTATCCCGATCGACCCCTAATATTTTCATGCGCAATGCAAAGCAAATAGCATAGCGATTATATATAAATATATCAGTCGTGCACATATGTTGCATTTGACGAGGATCTGTTATTCTGTCCGGTCGATCGATCGTTTCCTTTTTCTCGTGTACGCTCCCGCTTTTTTTTCATTTCGGGTTGCAACGCGCACTTGGTCCACTTACGAAATAATTTCGGGTGTGTATGCACGAATGGGCGTCGGTATATAAAGTCTAAGTTTTGTTCGGAACTGCATCAGTCGCGCACTGCTTGCAAACAGTTCAACAGTTCATCAGTCCTAAAGCAGCTCCAACAGCAAGCATGGCTTTCAAAGTGAGTTTTCCTTGTTTTCACCGTCATAGTTTTCATTTTACTTAAACACGTTTTTCACTGACCTATAGAAATGTAGCTAAACGGTTAAACGGTACAAGCAATGATTGAACGATGTATAAAAATATTAATTCTGATAATAGTGAAAGATCAAATCTCTTATTATCTTCCTTTATTGAAAATTCTTAATAACAAGTTTCCAAAAATTTTCGGTCACTCAGAAATACTTATTCAGTTGATTGTCTCTCGAGTAACATTAACAAACCGCCTATGTCGTTCTATAGGTGGTCCTTCTGTCCGCTCTGGTGGTCGTCAGTGCCAGCGCTATCAGTCAACCACTGATATTATCTCCACAAACACCATTGTCTTACTACGCGAAACAAGCATCTTTGGAACTCCACGATATCGGCGATCACGAGAAAGACGATTACCACTACGATTCTCATCCTCGCTACCAGTTTTCCTACGACGTACACGACCGGCACACCGGTGACATAAAATCGCAGCACGAAGTTCGCGACGGCGACCGCGTCGAGGGCAGCTACTCTCTCATCGAACCCGACGGTAGCAGGCGCACCGTCAAATACACCGCCGACAAGCACATCGGTTTCAACGCTATCGTCCAGCGCGAACATGCTCATCAGCCAGCTTTCATCTCTAAATATCAGCCGACCCTGATTTCCAAATATCAACCAGCACTGATATCGAAATATCAGCCACATCTGATCTCCAACTATCAGCCTCTCGATTTTCACGGACGATCTTACTACTAGAAGAAATTTATATTAATATTCTTTGGCTCCACTGGGACGGTTGGTATCACGTCAGGGCTCCGTTGAGGGAAATTTACATCTTTCCAACCAGAACGTTTATTAAAGATAATTTTATATTTGATTTCTCGTTCAAAAATGAACTGATTCGCTTTTTAACAGTGGAAAATAACGAAACAAATTTTTTTAACGTCATTATTTTCACGATTTTGTCTCTAAGATATCACAACTCCTCATGTTTTTCTTCAATATCGTTTATATTAGTTCGATGACCAGTACTTTTCTCTTCATATATCAATTGAATAATAGTATAGGACAATATTATGGCTTTTGGAAAGAATCCATCATTCGTTATTAAAATTATTAGAAGCAAAATGAACGCGCAATCCTTGCCGATGTATAACGATTTAACTTTGACAATTTATCTCGCTTTATTTAGGTCGAAAACATATTTAATTTTATAGAATATGAAAGCTCGTGAAAAATATTATCTATGCAAATATTTTGGTTCGATTCTGTTGTAAAGCAAAATTGGGTGAAACCACTTAAATCAGAATGTTATGTAGATTTTACGTAAGATTAGTTACTGTAAATCATGTCCAACTTATCGTACTGATAAGGTTTTGCATTTCGTTAATTTTGTATAATACTATATATTGTAATTGAAGCTATACATACGATAAAAAGATATAACGATCGTCAAATCAATGCATTTATTTTTTAAAGTAATTTGATATTGTGAAAAAGAAAAATTAGCAGATTTGTAGAAGAGATTTGTCAAGTGTAGCTTCTCCACCGACCTACATTCATTTGCAACTTTCGTAAGGCGCTGCGGCGCAGCAGATTGTAATGCCACCCTTTCAATATCTCGCGTTAAAACTGCACTCAATCGCCTGCAAAATTCCTGATACTTCTATCCGTTTGACAAGTATTCCTTATCACCTACGTACTTGCACAATTGATGGGTATAAAACATTTCCGCGAGCGTCGCTCTACTCCTTTACTTCCATTCCATACAACCATCAGTACATGCGACTCTTTTCATCCTAATCTATTAGTCAGAGACTAATAGGGATGAGAAGCCAGTCTCCAAGTGTACCTGCATACAAGTAATATACTAACCATCAAGCATATCTTACCAATATTTCACATAAACTTTTACGCTAACATCCTCCAGTCTCGGCTAGACGATAGGCTGTGACTCAAAGAACCTATATGGTTGAACATGTGGTTCAGCAATCATAAAGCAGTCACTTCGTGTTAAAAAAGTCAGACAGAAAAGTCTAGCGAAAGTCTGGCCTTGGCCAAAATGTCAAATATTATTCATTATCAACTTATTTGTAATTTTGAAAAGTTTGGCTTGTTTTTCTCAGACAATTATTTATTTAATAGAGACTGGCACAAATTATTTATTAATTATTAAATTTGAATGAAATTTAAAAAAATATGGTGCATGGTACGAATTATCAATTCGTTCATTAGTATGATTTTATTTTTAAGTCGTGATGAATTAAAGAGTAAATATTTGTTTTGTATGTCCCAAGCAAAAAAATGTTGTTACTTAGAACAAAATAGATTAAGATTGAGTGCACTATACGGAAACAAAGACATTTTTGCAATGGGATTGTTAACATTTTGTTTTGAATAATTTAATTTAACACTGTTAAATATCAATTTCAGACACAAAATTCATATATTTTTTAAATTGAACCAGAAGAGCCTTATCATAGATTCACTATATTATAATCGTCAACGAAAAACAAAATCAAGCGTTGTGTCTTATAGATTTAATAATAGCACGCAAATTGGAGAAAGGAACTACATATCAAAATATGTCAGTAAGAATGCTTGAAAAATTGTTTCGAATGTAATGAGAATGAAAATGTGTGCGTGCGTGACACTGTAACAACCGGTGAAAAAAGACTGTTGCCAGAAGTCTGTCAGACTACTTTTTACGTGTGACCACACGTGACAGGTTTCATATAAGTAATTACCACTTTAAAAAAAAATAATACTAACATTGTTGGCTTCGCTGTTAGCATGCGAGACGTTGGGTGTCTCTTAATTTTGGCACTTCAGTAGTATCGCGACACTCTAGACTGCTCAAATTTCTCAATTTTTGACTCAAGCAATCGATGTGCTTAGTGATGTCAGCTATTTGAACGTCTTGGTCTTGAATTCTTTTTGCGCAACGTTGTAGCTTCAAATTTTGGCTTTTCATTTTTTTCGCGTGCTCCTGCAGCATCAAATCCTGATTTTGAATGTTATTGATGTACCCTTGCATATTTTTATCAAAATTGTTAATTTTTTCAACGTATTCTTGCATTTTCAAACGCTGACGTTTCATTTTGAAAGACTGCCTTTTCATCTTCCACCTGACTTCGCTGAATTGTTCTTTCATCAAGATTGCGTTCTTTTGGTTTGCCCTCAAGCGATTGTTGATTTTTTTAAAGGTCCGATTCAGCTGCTGCGGATTAAAATTAGCTGGTAGAGACAAGATTATTCGTGAGTTCGATGAGGAATCATCGTTAGATAGTTCTAAGCTTTCGAAGGAATCGGCTTGATGGAGACATTGCTCGATATCTCGAGTTATTTCTTCCCTGAAATGTTCTATTGCCATACTACTTATGTCCAGAAATTCTTGAAGTATTTCATTGTAGTAAGGTATTATTTTGACAGCTTTGAGGCAACGCAATACTCTAAAAGCTTCATCGATCACCTGTAATTATAATAATTATTTTATTAATTGAACAAAATATGTTTAAGGTTCGCTTAACTTACTTTTCCAGGAATGAAACAGCCTAAATTTAAATCCATGTAGTCTTTGTACGTGTGGGACAAGACGGAAATCTTAGCTTTCATGTGAACTAATATGTTGTAATGAGGCTTCAATGGGTGATTTATTTTTTCCGATTCCCGACGGGGCAACTGATTTTTCACTGTATTCAGTTGCTCGATACAACACTTTTCCATCAATTTTAGCCCTCGATTCAGTTGCACTTTACATGCGTTGTCGAATGCTTTACATACCTAAAACACGCCGAAAAATAATTCCAAGGTAAGTTGCACTAATATAAAAATGTATGAACCAGAAAAATCTTACCAATCTGTTTTTAGAAATCTCATCGTACGGTAAATAAAACAATATTTTATCCAAAACAATATCTGGAAGATTCAATAATTGTAACGGCGCAGCTTCTTTTCCCATTTTTATTAAAATTTACTATTGCACCTACGTACTGTATTAATAAAAAAATATATAATTAACGCTGTGTACAATAGCGACGAAAAGTTGTTTTGTCGTTTTTCTTAATTTTCTTCAAAGTTTTTATTGACTACAATAGTGTCAGTTGTAATCAAATTTAACAATTTACGCAGTAACAATTGCATTAACACTATACATAAGAACGAATTAGTCGAATAGATGAAAAACGCAGTATGTATAAAGCAATCAAATCGCAAAATCACCAGACTAGTAACAAATTCCTAGGTATAGTCGCACCACTCGGTCCGAATTTCATTCCGTCTAGCAGAAGATATATTAGTTCTAATTCCCCTCAAAACCTCACTATCTTTATCAATACAAACGGTCATGCAAAATGTATATTGGTATAAATGAGTAACCACCGCTGCAAAAATTTTTCACTAAAATGCCGCATCAATGACCTTGATCAAGAAATACATTGATCTGTCAAGGTAAGCCGAAAATTTTGTTGCATCATAAGAATCGCGCGCTCACGCGACAAGACTGACATCGCGTTCGATTTCTTTTTAGGATAGGTATGCAGTTGCGCGAAAAAGCCAACATGTGATTAAATCAACAAGAGATCGTTAATAAGCTAGTAATCAATTAACTTACATACAAAGAAAGAACGCGGGCAGCGAAAACGAGGAATGAGCGACATAAATTACCCTGACTATTCCCGAGGAATGTCGTGGGAAGGTGCAGCAGTGGGTGGCTACCCAACAGTTTACCGCGGCCGCGAGGTTATAAGACCACTCGACATACCAAATATTCATCCCCTCGTTGACGACAGTCCAACTAACGACAACGGTAAAGACACTGTGCAATCGTCCGCCTATTTTTTTTATTGTACTTCGTGCTCACTGTCAAGGTTGTGCTGCTTTTTTTACAGATCAGGTGGTCAAACAATATATAGGACGTGGATGCGGACTTGCCAGTTTAATTACAGAGAATCTTTTGATACATCCATTCATTGTACTGAGGAGGCAATGCCAAGTCAAACCTATTTCTAAAAAGTACCATGTTGTACCCTTTACTCTTATACCTATCATGATACGTCTGCATCAGACGCAAGGTTTGACTACACTATGGAAAGGCATCGGGTCTGTTTTACTAGTTAGAGGTTTGACATTGGCTGTGGAAGATTTGATTTCAAAAATTACACCATGGCCAAAGTAAGTATACCTTTATGTAGATGAATAATTCATTTCACAAACAATGTGGAACTTGAATTGTTATTGTTATTTTTGGTTTTTACAGAGAGATAACTCATTTATCATTCAAGCAGCTTGGCCAGCATATCCTTTTGAAATGTGTTTCTATCGGAATAGTTACACCATTTTACTCTGCATCGCTGGTTGAAACTGTACAGTCAGAGGTAGCCTCTGAAAGACCTGGTGTTTTGGATGTATTCAGAGATGGAGTAATTAGATTACTTGAAGTAGGAACTAAAGGACGACTTATTCCAATTTATGCATTGCTGCCACCAACAATTGCCTGTGGTGTTGTTAAATACCTTTTTACTATTTCTGTAAAAACTATTGCGAGTCATGTTATGAGGACTAGACATAAGTATACTCAAGAATCAAGGGTAAATTTTTTACATTTTTTAAATTTTGTCATACTTTCATTAATAGATGTAACAATCATTTTTACAATTTGTTCCAGGGAGCGTATAGTAGAGACTTTTTGTCAGAATCTGCAGTGCAAGACATTGAGTTGCAATCAATATTGATTTCTATGTGTGCAGCTGATATCCTATTTTATCCTTTTGAAACTATCATTCAAAGGTTACATCTTCAAGGCACTCGTACTATAATAGATAATTTGGATACAGGAAGAAGTGTGACAGCTTTATTGACAGATTATAGTGGCGCTGTTGATTGTTACCATACCATTATTGAAACAGAAGGTATTCTTGGTCTGTACAAAGGTTTTGGAGCTCTTATGATGCAGTTTGCTATTCATATTATGGTTCTGAAGACAACAAAGTGGGTTCTTACAGAGATTGTAGAAGCAACAATGTTAAAACCGAACCCAAAGCCAATAAAGCCTCCGCCAAGTTCTTACTATAATGAAATTTAAATAAGATTTTTTTGACTTGAACTAATGGAATTTTTGTTAAATGATTTATACTACAAATAGTGTAAAAGCTTTACGATTTTTTTTTATCTTACAGAAGAATATTGTTAAGAAACGATGTCGTTTTTATGAGAGTGTTTCAGAGAATGTATTCTTTCTTATCTTAAAAATCTGTAAATATTTATGAAAAAAAAAATTCTTGGCTGGTGATGACATTTATGTAAATAGAAATCAATTTTATTGATATCCAAGTTGCTAGTCGAAAATTGTCTTAACGATATTTATAATGTGTGAGGATTACCGATCTTTGTAAAGTTTATTAATGATATTGATTAATAAACTTAATAACAAAGAATAAATAATGTAATACTAAAACAAACAATTTGTTTTTAATTTTTAATAATCGTTTATAATAACTTATTTGACGCAAAAATAAGATTTACATATTTATCCACAAGTTCAAGAGTGAACTAAGTTGTTGATATTTTTCAACAAAAAATTAAAGGACAAAAACATAAATAAATTTTTTTAAACATTTATTATAAATATAAGTATTTATTTATACAATGTAAATCAGCTATTGTATTTTAAAAGATTTTCAATCTTAAAAACAGGATTTGAAAGCCAAACGTATATTTTCGAACCATATGTAAATGTTAAAAAAAATGCTGAATGTGAATTTACTACAGAATTGAATTTTGGATCATTATGCATATATAGTATACTCGCATAGTATCTTTGTAACTTTTATATGCATCGTGCCTTCGCGAAATCAGCATTAGCATGAACTTTTTAATTTTACTTATTTTTTCCAAGTATTTTTGAATGTAACGTTGCCGTTAATTCGTTATATACTTATCTATCACTATATACAATATATTACAAATAATCTTCATCTATCTATGAGGGAGAGTCGCATAAAAATAATTTATACTCTCCATTTGTAATGTTAAGTCAGATTACGATGAATCTCTGTATATACTCATAAAACAACATTGATCAAATATATTCTTTTTTATATCGTAATGATACAATTCGGTCTACTTTCAATTTTTCGAAATTGATAGGGAACTTCGGAATACAATTTATGTATTCGTAACATTCCAATTGTATATACTATTTCGTTTCCGAAAAGAAGAAGAAGAAAACGAAGAAAAGCTCGAGCACCATACACAGATACACGCGTAGACGACACACAGTCATGCATTCTCTCAGGTGAGTCAATGAAATATTGCCAAGGAAAAATAAGAATTAGAAGTCGATGCGATCAGCAGCGAGCAGGCGTTTCCCTGCGCTTAATTTTTTGTTAATTGTTTACTTGTTGCGCTTGCTGAAGCTCTTCTTCCGTGGAGGAGGTAGTTTCTCGACGCACGTACTCCGGTTTATCCACACCACGAACACAGCCTTCGGTCACGTGAACCGTTATTACATCGCTACCTGGCACGTCGAACATTGGATCCAGTAACAGAGATTCCATTATCGCTCGCAAACCTCGCGCCCCAGTTTTTCGCTCCATTGCCAACGATGCTATGGCGTTTAATGCGTCTGGTGTAAATGTAAGCTCGACCTACAAAAAATCGTTTTTTGAAATTAGCCCAACAAGTTTTATAAATACTATAAATAGCTGTTTCTAGTCGAAATATGTTATTAACTATTCAAATTGGAATGTTTTAGAGATCATTTAATCACATCTCGTGTATTTGAATTTGATTTATAAAAATTATTATCGTATTCAACTTAACGAGTACTCTCTTCCCTACATATGTGATTGTAATATTTCCGCATGTCATTTGTTGTATTATCTGTAACTTTTTTCTCGCATAAACATTGCGCGACATTTGATAGATTATGTATAATTGAAGAATTTTTAATCAAACGGTAATGGATAGTGGTCAAGGTGGTTTGATTATTATAAGCGATTTATAGAATATAAACTTGTGCTTATCTCAAGTTTTTTTAATAAAATAATTGTCATTCATTTTAAAAATTAGAAATAGTTTTATCGCATTCTTACTGATAATATGAAATTATAATAATGACGTAACAGCGATTATTCGTATGCGCGATAAAATAGTGCGAATAATAAGTTTTTTTACGAGGAATAAAAATGAACGATTAGAATTTTAAATTTAACACAAAGCACGACACATTCGAACACTTTGTACATTGATTTTCATTTAACAAACAAAGAGAATAACACATATTATGCAAAACTCACTTTGTCCATGGAGAACAGCATTTGATACTGGGGAACCATGGCATTTTTAGGCTCAGTAAGAATCCTCACGAGCATCTCCTTGTCAAGAGTATGGAAGGGTACGAGTACGGGGAATCTACCGACGAACTCAGGAATCATACCAAAATCTATAAGATCTCTCGCTTCAACTTGCCGTAGTAGCCTGTCTTTCTCTTTATTGTCGTCTTCTGCCGAAGGTGACATGTTTGCAACATCAGCGAGACTGGCAGCTCTTCGACCTGGACTTTCAGAAGCGGGGGTAGCACCGAAACCGAGATACTTTTCGTTTTTTCTCCTCGACACTAATCGGTCTAAACCGTTGTATGCGCCCGATGCCACGAATAAGATATTTGTTGTGTCCACTTGCAGAGTATCACCTCGCAACTTCCTCGAGCTATTTCTCTCGGGTACGTTGACTATAGTGCCTTCAAGCATTTTCAACATTCCCTGTTGTACACCTTCACCACCGACGTCTCGAAGCTGGTGAATTCCCGGTACAGCTCCGATTTTGTCGACCTCGTCGAGGAATACAATTCCCATTTGCGCTCTGTCGACGACGTAATTGGCATCTTGAAGTAGCTTTGCTATCACACTCTCGATGTCCTCGCCAACGTAACCGGCTTGCGTGAGTGTGGTACAATCACAGATGGCGAACGGGACGTCGAGACATTGAGCTATGGTTTGAGCTAACAGCGTTTTTCCTGAGCCAGTGGGTCCCAACAGAAGGATATTACTCTTTTCTAATTTCAATTGATGATGTTTACTATCCAGAATATCCGAGCCCGGCACCGATTGCGAGTTTGCTGGTGGTTTTTGTTGCTGTTGCTGTTCATTCGCTGGAGGAACATGTTGAAAGCCTACACCCAGGGAATTGCCAATACTTGAAATATGTAAAAGATCTGAAAGAGAATAAAGGATATAGCTGTGCTTTTGTATTAGCTTCTGGTAATTTACAAGTGAAAATTTAGAAAATGCATAAAGAAAAAGAAACAAAACATGGAATAGCACTGTGTAGTGACTCAATTCTTATTTACGTGGTTTGAGACCTCTGTGAGTAAATGGGTGATTGAGCTCTTGATTTGCAGCTGGAGTTGCATTGTTTTGCACAGGATTTTGAAGTGGAAGGTTGTTGTAGATTCTCTTATAGTGATTGTATACAGCAACACTAAGGACTTTCTTTGCATATTCTTGTCCAACTACGTGCTTATTCAAATACTCATAAATCTAAAAAATAGAAAGATGTAGATATACATAATGGATTTACTAGATCATAAATTATGTCATAAAAACATACTTTTTTAGGAGGAGGAGGTGGTTTCCGGTAGAATCCTTGCTTAGGATCTTCCGGTCTTAGTGCTTCCTTGAGACTTCTTTTGGAATCAATCTCAGATAGGACAACAAAGAAGTGATGACATTTTTCACATTTCACGAACCTGGTTGAAGCTAATTATTCACCAGACACATTGTGTTATGTAAATGAGCTACCTTTGAATGTCACAAAAATATAGTTCATTGACTTACAGACGAATGTTTCAACATGCGTACATGGATCACCACACTTTGGACAAATAAGATTATTTTTCTTATCTCCACCACCACTTGTTGTCCCACCTGCAGTGGTGTTGACTCCAGATCCATCATGGGAAGGTGGTATTGGCTCTGTTGGAGCTTTTGCCAAAATTCCAGTAGTTGTTAGGGTCCGAGAAGCCACTACTCTGATTATTTTATGCACTACAATGATATACATCACTTGGTTTTTTTAAAAAGTTATTTACTGTTATATTTCTCAACAGTTAAAAATAAAAATGTATAGACCGTGAATAAGGAAAACAAGTTGGATGTATTATTAGATAAAAGTTGATATATTCAATTTGTTATTAATAATTTAATAGCCATCTGTTACTTACCATGATTAGACACATGATTAGAGGACGCTAATCGGCTGACGCCGATTAAACAACAGCGTACGGAGCTCATTCTAGGTTGATGTGCAGCTAACTCAAATATTTACAGAAGAGAATTGGTAAAAAAAGGTGTAAAGTTCTAGTAGCTCTCTCAAAATTTGGCTCTGCAAACGAAACGTATACAATATTTCCAAGGTCAAGCAGCAATTTACATTTATTGAGCGCATACATAAATACAGATGCATACGCAGGCACACACACACGCGCGCTCGTCAACGGTTAAATTTCGCAACGATGCATTTACGCGCGATGTTTTATCGAAAATGTAATTCGTGCAGCAAAAACACAGAGAAATATTCAATTTCGTCTGTCGTCGTAAATTGGCAAACGTATCGCGAATAAGCAATATAATTTTCGCGCGAGGTTAGGCGCGAAGAATTAATCCGCGAGCACGAAAAAAACATCTTTACTTGAGAGCTGGTTGATTGAGCGCAAGCGTAAGAGTATTTTTAAATGGATAATCGCGGCGCAATTCAAGCATGCATCTTCCGTGTATTGTTTATATATCCGTGTTTATGATAAAAGTGCGCCACAATGGCGATTCCCTCCTATTGACTGCTGACCCGCGCTTTACGTGTTTTAATTTTTTTATCTGCTGTGGAACAACACTTCTTCCTCGTATTAAACGAACACTTAACAGTAAATTTTAGAAAAGCACTGTTTGGAATTTTTCAAAATTTTATAAAGAATAGAAAAACTTTGTGAATAACTGACACATCAAAATGGTTGGAAACAAATATCGCGAGTGAGTTTCCAAAAAAACACGCATTTCACTCACTGTATTACCTGCACGACGACGATGCTCCACTTGGCTCGGACACGTAAACATACGTGTGGCACGCGCGCTCGAGCGAACAAAGAGCAACAATGTACTTATAAAAATATCTACAAATAATAATAAATGAGCTTGTGTGTTTGGAGTGTGGGTCGGACCCCTATTGCGCGACCAACTACCTCCTACTCGATTCTCCTGCTCACTCTTTTTCTCTCAGCTGGGCAGCTACCGAATGATCTGCCACCTACGTGCAGTGACAATGACTTTTTTAATCGGAACTACCAACTACCAATATCACCTGACTTATCTCTATCAGTTTATTACTTCGTACTTGATCCAATACCTTGTTTCAAATCATGTTGCACCTCGTTGTGTGCACTTAGTGACGTTTAATTATATAGCCAATCATTTTTTCACCTACGACGTGTTTTTTTACACTTCGAAAATTAAATTGTTTTGGTAGTTCTGCTTGCTGCACTGCGCAGTACGAAAACTGCGCACGAGCAAAGACACGTGTTATATCGCGTTGTCTGCAAGTGTCGAAAAAGCATCAGCATTCTCGATCCTGCAGTAATTACAAAGTATACATTTTGATTAGTTATTTCTCAGAGTCTATAGTATCGGTTCAATAATGAGTAAAATTGAAATTAATAAGGAGGTATGTTTTGCATGTGCCATTTCATTCATCGATATTTATTAACATTGATTTTGTTCGATTCTATGTATTTGAGGTTACATTACAGATAATTTAATATTCAAAAAAAGTACTTACAGTACTTGTCTTTTTCAATATCTATATCAAAGTATGATTCTTAAATTAAAATGACTAACTTTGTATCTTGGACTGTATTTACCAATCAGTCAATGATTAATAAACATGCTTATACACTTGTTTATTTTTACTTGTGGCACTAGCTCAATGCAATAAAAGTATATATTGTTTCAGATTGTACTCCTTCGAAAAAGTGTAGAACAAGCTAAAGTTCATGTCATCAAGAAGCACACAAGGGAAATCATGAAATTAAGAAATTACAAAGGTCCTGAAAGTCAAAAGAACAAGAGATTACGAAAAGCAGGCAGAAGAGCTGCTGAAATTTTGGCAATTAAAAATGTAAAAAATGATGAAATAACAAAATATGTTTTAACGCATCCTTTAAACTTGAAACAAGTGTTAAATGACAGGCAGTCGCAATTGTTGACACGAATAATGGCAAGAATAGCAAATCACAAGACATTCAGTCAGAAAATTGATGACTTAAAAAAGAAATACCCTAATTACATACAATTTTTAGAACCAGGCAGGAAGAAAAAAGCAATAATAGAATGGAAAGAGAAGAAAAAGTTGAAAAAGAAGGAAGCTAATCTAGAAAGTTTTGACCAATTGTCAGAAAATGAAGAATCAGAAGATTTTAGTGAAGAGGAAATTAGCGAAAGTAAAGAAAGCGATGCTGAATCAAGTAGTGAATCTGTTTTAAATAAAACAGAACAATTACAAAACGAAATCAAAGACAGTAAAAAAGAGAAGAATTTCGATAAAAAAATATTTATAACTGATATTAAAAAGATAGTTAAAAATAATAAAAATGTTGTAAAAAACCTTGAAAAAGAGAAAACTGAAAATGTATCTACAAATAACGTTGGAAAGAAAGCTAAAACTATTGAGAAAGTTGTAGAAGGGTCTGATATAACAGGAACTTTACAAATTAGCAAATCAGAAAAAGCGCAAAAGCGCAAAAAGGAAGCTAGTGAAACAAAACAAGATATTCCAAGTCCCAAAAAAACGAAAAAGAAGAAAAAGACTGACATTACCAAAGTAATAAGTAAGCAAGCAGTTGTCAAGAAGTTTACGGAAATTTTGAAAGAGGACAAATGCAGTGTAGATAAAGAAGAAATCGATAAAGAGGCGGCTGAACCGAGTATACAGGTAGAAAAAGAAGAAGATCCCTTCTTTGTCACCGGTGACGGTCGATCAAATTATTTCAGCGTAGCTCTAATAAAAACTAAATCAGATAATCAACGGAATGATTACGATGAGGATGAGGATGGTAGTTATGGAAGTAGACTCAACAAACAGAAATTATCGCGACAGGACAAGTATTTCAACAAATTACCAAAGTTCAAGAATGGCAACTCTGAAAAAGCAAACACACGGTGGGACGGCCCAAAGAGAAATGGCAAGACGTACGACAAAGAAAAGCCCGGAAGGAACGCGAACTTCAGCAAATTGAATGACAAGCAGAGGGACAAATCAAAGCCATTCAGGAAGCAGTCAAAGGGCGGCATTGAAAGTACCAGCAATGAAATTTTGCATCCGTCATGGGAAGCCAAAAAGAAGCAGCAGGAAGCGCTCAAAAAAGGATTTCAGGGGAAGAAAATTGTATTCGGTGACGATGACGTATAAGATATACTTACTTCCGGGAAAATCACTTTTGAACAATACATATCGCTGGTCGGTTGAAGTGTAATAGGGTTATTTTTTGATACAGTACAATCTACTTTAAATACTCTTTTTTTTAATAAAGAAATTTAAATTGAAGTAATCTACGAAATGTTTATTAAAACCACTACAAATCAATACTTTTATTGAAAGTAAAATTCGATTCCGCTTTAAGTGAATAACTATTTTTTTAAAACAATCACTTTTTCGATTGGAAAAGTTGTTAATTTTTACCATTAATATTAGCAGTCACTTGTAGACACTTATTTCATTCTCACCTGACATATATGAATATAAACTTTTTGTACAGCACTGCTTAAATAAATAAGCTTACAAATAAAGATTGTGTACATTTTATTTTGATGTTAACAATTAATACAAAGAACGTCAACAAATGATCTTGCATTTCCGTGTAAAAAAAGCACCAGTTTGCTCTATCTGTCCCTTATTGTGTAACGAGAAGGGGGGGGGGACAACAAGACACTGTACAAAACAAGGAAATGGAAGAAGGAAGGAAGGAAGGAAAGAAAAAGAAGGAAGAAAGGAAGGAAAGAAAAAGAAGGAAGGAGGAAGAAGACATTTTCCTCCGATTCTGTCTGAATAAAAAAAAATAGACAATGGGCCGAGGAAGAAGAAGAAAAAGCGGAAGTGCGGAAGCAGTTGTTGTCGCCGAGGGATGGAAATCTGGTAATTATTTCTTTTTGGACAAGGTCCTCTGCTTCTCAGCGTGAGTGACGAGTTGCGAGTCGAGCGGAAGTCCCTTCCTTCTGCGCACAGCATCCATGTAGCGCTTGGCCCGGTTTCCGCTGTCGGCCTTCTCGCCGAAGTGCAGGTACTCCTCCTCGGTCGAGGGCACCCAGTAAGGATCCTGCTCGATCACCTGCAGCACGGAGAAACCAACAAGAGAGAAGCGTGAGAACCAAAACTCGGCACAACCAGCGACATGTGCAAGCTGCACATGTGCTGCTGCAGCGCGTTGGGGGAGGAGGCTTCGCGAGCACACACGGACCTATGCGTGCATCAAACCCTCTACAGGCAGCAGCGCACGCGGCTGCCGCTGCTCGCTGCCTTTAAATTGATTCTTTACGGCTCGCGCGCGCTTACGTTTTTGTTTGGGCTTCTTCTCATTCTTCATCCTTTTTCTCTTCTCGGGTGTGGTTTTCAGTGGTTTTTGGAGGTGTCGTCGTATTCAGATTTTTACTCTCCCTTCTCGACAAAGATTGATTCGAATTTCAGACGAGCCTAATTGCTTTTTAATGTTGCGCGATTTTCGGATTATACTTTCCCTTTTTTCCTTTAACAAAGAAGGTAATTTAATACTTTTCTTTTCGTTTTAAGATTGTTTGTCACGCTGGTTCTGACTCGAGGTGACCTATTTATTCCTGAACAATAAATATGTAAATTGTTTGTAAATCGATACGGAGATAAACTTTATTCATTTTTCTATTGTAAATACTTTTATTCGTGTAAAAACTATATAAATCATTGTAATCTTCTTAAATCTTTTACTTTTTCGATATTTATTCACGTCAATCCCAACCTAGAAATACAAATCAAAATTCACAAATTTTAGCCATTAAAATGTACTCTTATCCAATGTAGCTTGAAATTTTAAATAAAAATAAAAACATTTCGATGCTAGAGTTTTTCATTATAAATCTCAACGATATTTTTAAAACTAACTCATTCGGCACATCGAAATTGCATATTATACATAAAACCCTTTCTATCAAATGGAAAAAAATAATAGCAAAACTAAAATATGGAAGGAAAAATTCCTCGTATCCACATTATTCGAACAAAATAAAAATTTCTCAATCTCCCAACGGTTAAAAAAAAAGGAATAATTTCATCGTCGGCAAAAAATAAAAAAAAAAACTTGCCGTAATTCCATCGAATCGGCCCTCTGTAATAACACACCCTGTGAATCAGCTTCCTGAATTAAAAAAATATATATCCAATATTACCCAAGCGCCTCGTCCTCTTTTCTACATAATAGGCTTCGTTTATAAAAAAAAAAAAAAAATAATAATAATAATTTTTCGAAGTTGGGGAAAAAAATATCGAGCAGAAATGCACTCTTACAAAAACCGAAGAAGAAGAAGAAGAAGAAGAAGAAATGTAAATGGTCGGGCTCGGGAGAGAGATAATTCATAGTAGCTACCGGAATTCGGTGCTGCCTGCCACAAATACAAACAGGCTTTCGGAGCCGAGGAGACGTTTTATCTGCCACAGAGGGGCCTTGCGTAAGCCGGTAGCACTCGGGGAATTAGGCCCCTTCTCTCGTCCAATCTCCTTTCAGACGACGACGAGAGCCGCATTCCTATTTTTCACTTCTTTTTATTTCTCATCCTCCTCCTCCTTTTTACCAGCGCTCTCGCCTGCCTCTTCTTGCCTTTTTATCTCACTTTTTTCTTTCCTCTTCTTACTTCTTTATCTGCTTCATCTTCTCCCCGCGCACACCTTCCTCTTTATCCTTCTTCCGTTGGCTTATACTCTTTAACACCTTCCTCTTGTTGACCGGCTCTCCTTCGGGTCTCTCTCTCTCTCCCTCTCTCTCTCTCGCGCGCCCGCGCGCGCGCGAGAACAAGCCTTCGTCATTTTTTTTACTCAAAGCCACTCGTCATTAAGCTAAATTGTAATGGTCCCAGGCTACTAACGTCTATCCATTTCCGTCGTCCGGTTAACATATATTCCCTCGGGAGGGAATGCCGACGGAAAATGCGCTTTTACCGCGCAAGAGAGATCAACGGCTTTGATCTCCCGGCTTTCCGTTATTTAACGCGGGGCGATAGCTCGCGTGGAATGCCTTGCGTTCTTTCCATCTTTTCTCTCGCTCCAAGCCGTACGAACCTTTTTTCTCCTCTCCGTCTTGTTCGTGATATCTTCGATTGCCTTTCGATTTTCGCTGATTCACTGTTTACTCCGATTTCCAATGAGGCGTGTTCAATTCATTTATTCGCTCGCGTGCTTACGTAAAGCTACTCCAGAAAAATCGTAGGCCTCCTTCGCGTGGCAAGCGCGGAAACCTTCAGACCGATCGTAAAAATAAATGAACTATTAGAATAATCATAACAAGGATATGTTGAGTTGGCATGGAAAACAATACAACACGAGTCGAAAATTATGCCTTGGACTTGGTGTATTCAGCGAACTCGTCGTTATTCAAAATTAGCGTCACCGTGAAATCTGCACATAAAAATTGTAATATACTACGCCAATAAGCCGAAAAACCGATTACGCGAATTAAAAAAGGAGAAGTCGTTCCGGGAACGATTTTGCAATGAGTCAAATATTCAAATCGCACGATAATCGCGCGAGTTTCGCGGTGATATCACAGTTTATTCCGGAGGAGTCGTGCCGCAGTGCGCGCGGCATTGCAGAACGCGCGCGACACGCGAGCGTGAAACGTCATAAATAATAAAGAAAAACGAGAGGAAGACGGGCCCACTCGAGGGGCCGCATTTCAGCAGGAGACGAGAAGAAAAGAAGAAAAGCCCCTTTATCCGTAAAAGAAAAGCCCGCCGCGTCTATTTATGTAAATCCAGATTAATACTCCATCGGAGATCGGAGATAACAAAGGAATCGGATGTACACACCTCGTCGCCGCACTATAAATAAACACGCGCTGCCGAGGCGAGCGCGAGGCTGCCGTTTTATGCATTTTTTGTTTTATTTTTTTCCCCCGCCGTGAGTTTTCTCAGGGCGCGCAGCCACCCTTCTCTAAGACGCTCGCCTGCCCCGGGACACCTGCCCTCCGGATTCCCATGGCGAGATTGGCCGCCGCAGATGGCGCGAGATCGGTTTTTGTTTCGAGATTTGTGCAGCGGCAGCTGAAAGCGCGGAAGTGCCGATGGGAAAAAGTTGGCCGGAGCCGAAGCTTTTTTTGCCCTGCGCTCTATGCCCCCTGTTTACAGGAAGCTCCCTCTCTCTTTCTCTCTCTCTCTCTCTCTCTCTCTCTCTCTCTCTCTCTCAGCTTGGATTCTTTTTTTTCACCTGTCTTTTTGCGCGAAAGGCGCCGGAAGTTCGTTGGTGCTTTATATTTAATGAGCCAATAGTGCCGAGTCAGTTCGATATCTTTTTGGCTTCCGGTTTGGAAACCTCCTTCGAGACATCTTGCACCTCGTTTGCCTTTTTACCGGCCTTCGCTTATTCAATCGAGCGTTTTTCACGAGCGACGCGCTTTTTCCGCCGAGCCCGAGATCGTCCGCCGTGCCATTGTTGCGCCGTTGTGCAAGGCAAGGGCGGTCAGAGCGATAATTGCAGCGAACGCGAACGGCCGAATAAACCGCTGCTTCGATTCCCGAGCGAGAAAGAAAAAAAAAGACTTTACGAGATTGCTGCCTCTGGAAGGAAAACTCGAGGGGATTAGCGTAACTCCTTTGCGCGCGGCTGAAACAGCTCGTCGTCGGCAAGGCCACTCCGGCTAGGCGCGTTTTTTTTCCCGGAAAAACTTTCAATCACCGGAACAGGAATTACCGAGACTCAGCGACTCTCGGCGACAAATTAACGAAAAACTCATGCACGTGGTCGGAGCTGGCTCCTTCGCTTATCTCGACGGCTATCATCCGAAAGATACAGAGTAAGAGAGAGAGAGAG